>NC_141536.1:117659998-117959998 GCF_021556685.1 Rattus norvegicus
CCATGAGCTCTGAGTGTCCACGCTACCAGGATTCACCTCATTTACCTGAAAACTTCACTTTGCCAAGGATGTGGTAGATGTTTCCAGAGAAGGGACTTGGCTTGAGGGAAGACTGAATTGCTAGTGGAGGAAAAGGACAAGGGTGTCAGCTACCTGGAAGCAGAGGTCAAGCTTAGGCCAACAGAGCTGGAAAGGTCAGAGCTGCTATCTCCACCCCTCCCACCCAGGGCCTATGCCACTACTCCCACAGAGTGATCCAAGTGTGGCCGTACAGACTGCAAACAGAGTCCGAGCTCATCACACCCCCAACCTGCTTTTGGGGAAACACCAAGGACACTGACTGAAGGGAGGCCATAGGGAAGGGACGACTCTTCCATCAGGGGTGAAACATGTTACAGCTCACCTTTACACTTGGTCACAAAGCGGGTTTTCTCCAGGGGACGGTCGAACCACACACAGATCTGAACCATTAGTGGAAAGACGGATCCAGCATCAAATTTACCTTCATACCTGAAAATATTTTTAAATATGTAAGGACAAGTATTTTTTTAATTTATTTTTAATTCCTTTTTAGACTCATGTATATACACAATAAGTTGTAGTCCCTCTTGTTCCCATCTCATCAATGGTTTTAGTGTTCTAAATGCTACCTTTGGATGAACAATGGGTCACCTGATCTGTAAGAGCTGATCCTCTCTCACTAATACACTATTTTGCTTACAATATACTTCTCCCTTCCCCTCCCCCTTTACCTTCCCCCTCCCCTCCCTATATGAACTGGAGTCTTCCCTATTTCAGGTTAGCCTCACACAGGAGTCAACTCCTACACGCAGGGACTGACACCACGAGGCAGCACACCTAGTTTATATGGTGCTAGGGATGAAACTGGGGGATCTGCTTTTTGTTTTGTTTTTTTCACGATAGGTTTTCTCCATGTCGTCCTGATGTGCTGAGAGTAGAAGTGTATATGTGAAGGGGTTGGGGATTTAGCTCAGTGGTAGAGCGCTTGCCTAGCAAGGGCAAGGCCCTGGGTTCAGTCCCCAGCTCCAGAAAAAAAAAAAAAAAAGCAAAAAAAAAAAAAAAAAAAAAAAAGAAGTGTATATGTGTGCTACTGCCCTGGTGCCCCATCAACTAAGCTACTTCCCAGTCCTACCGAACTGTTGGGACACTTGTTTGTTTGCTTGTCTTGTTCTCTTGGCACATGGTTTCTTTGTGTAGCTTTGGCTATTCTGGAACTCACTCTGTAGACCAGGCTGGCCTTGAACACACAGAGATCTGCTTGTCCCTCCCTCTGAAGTGCTGTGCCCAAAGGCCCGTGCCCAAAGGCCCGTGCCATCGCCCGGCTGAAATGCTTTCTAAAGTGTAAGTCTGCGTTTTACTGTGAGATTGGAAAGCATACCAGCCCCTGGAGCCTGATGTCCCCAAGAACACAGTTCTCTGGATTAGCAGCACTTTCCTAAAGTCTGCTGATACTAGGAGTCCTTCCTAACATAGCAGGAGTCACCCCATCCTGCCTTGCCCTGGTTAAGACTAGAGATTCACCTGCTTCAACTTCCAAAAAAACTAGGATTACTTTTAATACCCCAACATGCCCATCTCACAGTGGACAGCTTAAAACAGAATGCTTTAGAAGGAACTGGGAGACTGGATGCCACTGCTACGTTCCCTTGGTTTTCAGCGCAGCAGTTACATTACCTATCAGACCCAGAACTAGAGTCTTACCTACCTCAGGTTGACCTCACTTGCTATGTAAGCAAGGACTGAAACTTCTGGCCTTGAACTCACAGGGCCACCTACCTCTGCCTCTCAAGTGCTGCATTAAAGGTGTGCCCACCACACCCAGCTTTCTTTCTTTTTTTAGTTTATGATTTTAATTTTCTTTTTGAAACAAGATTTTATATATCGTAGGCTGGCCTTAAGCCTGGTGTGTAGCTGAGGGGGCCCTGAGGCTGGCCTTAAGCCTGGTGTGTAGCTGAGGGGGCCCTGAGGCTTTGTCCCCTTCACAGACTGCAGGCACACACCACACACCTGGGTTATTTGGTGCTGGGGAGAGAACACAGCTCCAACCGGCTAGAATGCACTCTACAACTGAGCTGCACCCTTCGGCCTCCTGCTTGCTTCTTAGGTAAGACGGAATCATCTTGTTTATGCACAAGGATACACCACGATTAAGGAAATGTGATGACTCCAATCAGAGGCTTCTTCTAAGAATATGGTTGGAAACTTCGGATTTTTAGATATCAACCTGAGGTTATTTTTATTTTGAGATAGGGTCTTTCTGGCTTAGAATTCATAGTGATTCTACTGTCTCAGTCTCTGAACCAAGGCTAGACATTAAACTAAGTTTTTTTAAAAACTTTTTTTCCCCTATGACAGGGTTTCTCTGTGTAGCCTTGTCTGTCCTGGAACTTGCACTATAGACCAGCCTGGGATTAAAGGCACAGGCCACCACTGCCCAGCTTAAAAAAACATTTTGTTTTGTTTTACAGCATAGTGCAATCAGTTTTTAAATTCATATAAATACTCAGTGGTAGAGGGGTTGTGTCTGGATAAAGTGCCTGGGGAAAATAAGGACAGCAATGATAATCTAGAAAAAATATGAGAGATTAATTCTGGTCAAGTTTTAACAATGTCTTCTACTAAATCTTTCTTCTAAACCTATAAAAAGTTAGTATTCATTGTATACAGGGACAAATGCAGTCGGGGCTCAGTAAACCAGGCTGTGGAGTGGGAGAGATGCTCACTATATATCATGCCATACGAGTATTGGAACCCACATTAAATCACCAGCACGCACGTAAACCACAGGTCTTGATTTGTGCTTGTAACCTCAGTGCTGAGGATGAGATGTGTGTGGGGGTGGTGTTCTAAGGGTTTGCTGGCCAGCCAGTGTAGCCAAAACAGTAAGCTCCAAGTTTATAGAGACACTGTCTCAAAATACAGAGTGAGGAAGACACCTGACGTTGGCTACTGATCTCTACATGCTCAGCCACAGTCAAGTGCACTTGCATACACACAGACTTAAGTTTGTTCAACACACAGAAAGGGGGCGGGGAGGAAGGGAGGGAGGAGAGAGGGAAGGAAGGAGGGAAGAGAGGTTTAGAGGTAGATATGGTGGCTCAGGCCTTAATTCTGGCACTTAGGAAGCCGAAACAAGAAGATCACCATGAGTTCAAGGCCAGCTAGGGTACATAGTGAGATCCTGTCTCAATCACACACACACACACACACACACACACACACACACACACACACACACACACACACACACACACACACACACACGTACACACAGCCTGGCATAGTGGACCAAGCCTGCAATCTCAGCACTTGATAAAGCAGGAGAACAGGAAAGGTAATGGGTTCCAGACTAGCCTGGGGCATGGTAGGGCTCCTCTGCACTCAGACAACCTGGTTGGAATCCAGCTCTAAGTTACTAGCTGTTCCTTGCATACAACAGTGGACTTCTTGCTGCTTCTGTTATCTCATCTATAAAATGTGAACAATAATGGCATTTGTTATTTATTGTGCTGATATGAGAATAAAGAAGTGAAGACAGGCAAAGCTGTGAAGCAGCTGCACAGCAGTTTCCTGCCACGGTGGGAACGAATGCTCTGGGCTGTGGCTCCAGCCATAGGCGGCCACGAGGAACTCTACATTTTGTTTGAGTTTTACAATGCATCAGCAGCTGTGGGGCTAGTCTAGAGCGGACTCAGAGCAGTGCGTGCCTGGGGATAGATAGCTCAGGTGACAGTGTGAGCAAGGCTACTGTGGACTTTAACTGGCTCATTCCGCATTCCCTGGAGAGGTTGTGCGCTGTGAGGCAGCTGCAGAGAACAGTCCACAGACCTCAGCAGCAGATGCCTACCTCTACATGAGAAGGCAAGAGGACTGACACTGGACAGAGTGCTTTTCTACTCTGGGAGTTCAAGTCTTAGTACGATGCCACAATGAACTACTGTACTTAAGAGCCTGCAGGATGACCTCCTGCATGGCAACGTCCAGAGAGCTCAGATGTGGGGCACTGGCCCCTGACAGGGAGGGCTACTGGTGCATGGTGGGAGGTTCCCAGGTAACACACGTGTGGCCTTTGTGAAGCACATCTGCTATTCTCATTTTGCTGTTTCTGCTGTAGATAAATAAGCCATTTGACTCACATTCCTTTTTAAAACTACAATTTAGTAAAGATACTTGCCAGCCGGGGAACAGTAAGTATCGAGAACGTAGCATCTGGGGACTGGAAAAACTATTTTCTGAGAGAATCAGCTCAATGTCTTCATTCCTTTAAAAACAGAGAAGACACAGGTAATCAGGACTGTCAGTGTTAACCTGCTTCCTCCCTGCACATGCATGCTTTTTCCCTGACACATGAAAATTAGTTGTATGCATAACAGTTCACTTCTAAATACTTCAAAATGTATCCTCTAAGACTAGCTTTTCATAGGCAGAGGCAGGCAGATCTCTGAGAGTTTGAGGACAGCTTGGTTCCACAGTGAGTTTCAGACCAGCTAGGCTACACAGAGATCCTGTCTCACAACAAACAAAACAAAATGAAACCAAAAACCAAAATAAAAAGGATACTTTCTCTTACAGGACCACAATATACTATTACACCTGAGGAATTTAGTTCTATAATCAGCAGTAGTAAATGTAAAGTTTCAGGCCCTTTTCTTTTTTTTTTTTTTTTTTTTTTTTTGGATACAAGGTCTCCTTGTAGCCCAGGCTGGTCTTGAACTCACTAAGTAGCTGAGGATGATGTGATCCTCCTTCCTCTTTGTTTTCAGTGCTGAGATTGTGGACAGGAAGCACCAAGCCTGTTCTGCGTGGTGACGGGGATCAGTACCAGGTGGTGTTGTCCTCATTAACTCACAGCAGAGAGCCATATGACAGCAGAGTGCCCCAGTACTGCTTTTGCAGTCTGATCATTTGGTCAACACCGTGCCTGCCAGATCTTAAGAATGTAAAGGTGGGGGCTGGAGAGCTGGCTTGGACCCCTTGTCCATACAAGGACAGACATGCTTTTGAGTCAAGGCTCTCCTAGTGGCTCACAACCATCCATACTTTTGCTCCAGGGGATCTCATGCCCTTGGCTGACCTTCCTAGTACCAAGCAAGCCTGTGGTACACAGTCCTGTCTCCAGTCCGCCATCCTATGCCTTTTTAAGGAGGGACTGGGTCTAGGGCGTTGCCCTGAGGTCCTCCCTCGTAGGGCAAGTACTTTACTCACTGAGGTATTTCCCTGGATGCTAAAACTATTCTCTTTTAAATTTATTTTGTGTGGGTTCACACCTGAAGTTGACCTCTGTCTTCCACACCAAGGCCCACAGAAATGTACCTCCCACATGCTGCTTATGGAGTGTGCACACATGAGGCTATAGTTGTGTGTGGATGTTATAGGACTACTGTGCTGTCACTTCTCTCCTCTTCAATGGCAATTCCAGGAATCAAACTCAGGCTGCCGTGCTTGCTGGCAAGTCCTTTTATCTGCTAGGTCATCTTGCCTGCCATGGCTGGTTTGTGGTTTTTATTTTTATTTTTTTTCGGAGCTGGGGAACGAACCCAGAGCCTTGCACTTGCTAGGCAAGTGCTCTACCACTGAGCTAAATCCTCAACCCGGTTTGTGTTTTTAAGATAGTTCTTAGTATGTAACCCAGGCTGATTTGAACTTGAACTCATCTTGGCTTCTCAAATGCTGGGGATTGAGGAACACATGACTAGCATATGAATATGTATATGTATGTAAATATATTTTTATACATAAGTTACTTACATGGTTTGAAAAACTGAAACTATATAAAATACTGTATTCCTCTGAGTCTGCCACTGGAGAAAATCTAATTGCTGCATAACAAGTGCTTTTTTTCTTTTACAAATTCTGTATTACTAGTTCACAGTTTGGACCAAGACCATGAAGTAAAGAGGTCATTTCTCTGCATTCTCTAAGTGATTTCTCTTGCACCTTAATGCATGGACCATCAGAGATAGTTCTAATTTCCAGTCTTCAATGTGTGAGTGACTCTGACAAAGCAGGATATCTAAAGAATTATAGCATGGTGATAAATGGGTCTCCTTGGTGACTTTTACGCAGCATTAGAAGTACTGTATTATACAAGAGTGGAGTGGTGATTGATTTTAATACACACCCTAGTAAGCAGAGGCAGGCAGGGTTCTAAGCTAGCCAGGGCTTTATCAAACAAAACCAGCACTTTACAGGGCTGGAGATCAATTAAGAGCACTGGCTGCTCTTCCAGAGGACCTGGTTTAATTTCTAGCACCCATATGGTAGGTCACAATCATCAATGACTTCAGTTCCAGATTATCTGACACCCTCTTCTGGCCCCTGTGGGCACCAGGCATGCATGTAGTGCACAGACACACATATACATTAAATCTTAATAAACAATATGTTTTTTACGTGTGTGTGTGCACACACGTGTGCACGCCAGCAAGCACGTGGAGGTGAGAGGACACCGTGTAGTGGTGTGTTCTTATGTTCTTCCTTTCACCATGTGTGCCTGAGATTTAGTGGGAAGACCCTGGAGCCAGCCGGGTGCTGTATCCAGCTGAGAAGCTGGGCCCTGAGTGGAGTCTGTACAAGCTTACCTTGTAACAATCCCATTTTCTGCAAGAATGAAGGCTGCAGTAGGATTGGAAGCCCTGATGAGGGTCTGCAGCTCAACAAGGAGAGGGTGCCTCTGCTCCGTTGTGTGGCTGGTAAATACCACGTTACTCACCACGCCTAAAGAATAAAACAAAAACTTATCAGCCTTTAGAATCCTGATTGGGGATGCAGGGAACCTCTGCTCTTTCTGCTGACCAGCTTTCCTTGGTCACCTCTGCCAACACTGACAGATCTACCACCATTCTTTCTCCCCTTCTCGGAAACATCTTGGAGTACATGGGCTTCACCTCTTAGCCACTGCACTTCCTACTCTCATACACTTTGCTTCGTGTTTCCTTAGCTTTTGTTTTATTTTTGAGTCCGGTTTCACATTTAGTTTTGGCTGGCCTAAAACTCACTATGTAGAACAGAATGGCCTTCAAATTGTGATCTGCCTGCCTCTGCCTCCTGAATGCTGGGATTACAGACATGCACCGCATGGCTGGCTTTTTGCTTTTTGCGATATGATTTTACTAAGACGCAGCTCCAGCTTGCCTGGAGATCATGACGTAGCCCGGGGTGGCCACGGATTCCCAGCAATACCCTGACTCAGGAGCCTACATATTGGGATTACACACTTGGGCCACCAGGCCTAACTGCTGTTTCCTTTTCACACTCTCAAAACCTATTGTGCATGTGCATGTGCATGTGCACAATAAAACCTTCCAAGAGCCAGCTCTCCTCTCCCACATGGGCAGCAGGAGTGGACGCAGGTTCTCTCCTCTCCCACGTGGGCAGCAGGAGTGGACGCAGGTTCTCTGGTTCTGGTGGAAGCAACTCTACCACTAAGGCACCTCAAGGCCTCCGATCCAGTTTAACCTCTCGATTCGGGTCTCGTTGTTCTGGAGCTCTGGATTAAGAGCTTTCCCGCATTCTCTCCATCCAGCCTCTCAGAAACTGTGCCATCTGGCTTCAGGAGCTCAGCCATCGACTGACCACCTACACGTTAGGTGCTGACAGTTATACTCAGAGTCACACAGTTCTAAGACCAGTGATGATACAGATATTCATACAATGACATACTAAGAAAGGAGCCCAGATAAGGATTTGTAGAATGGGTAACAATGACATCACTTTTATCTTACTGTCACATCCACAAAACCATGGAGAATTTAGTAAGCAGCAAAGGGACTACCCATCCTAGCATAATTAATTATAACCTAATTACACCTCATCCAGACTCACTTAATTTACACAGCTATAGACCGAGTTTACAAAGTGTACACTGATGTAGGCCATTTCTGCTGTAAGATAATCTGCCTTGGTGGTGGTGGGGTCTCATGTAGCCAGGATGCAGAGAATGACCTTGAAGTTCTGATCCTCCTGTTTCCACCTCCTGAGTTCTGGGATTATAGGCACACACTGATTTAGGGGTGTTAGAGATCAAACCCAGCATTTCTCAAACCGCAGGCAAGCATGCTACCAACTGAAACACATCTAGAACCTCTCCAATCACATGTTTGTTCTTCAGCAAAATTATTTTTTGAGATGAAGTCTCACTTTGTAGCCTTGGCTGGCCTGGAGCTCACTATTTAGATTAGATTGGCTTTACATTTACAGATCACTGCCTGGCTAGTCAATATTTTAATTAATTAATTTTTTTTTTTAAAGACAGGGTTTTTCTGTGTAGCCCTCAGAGTCCTGAAAGTCACTCTGTAGACCAGACTGGCTCCAAACTCAAGGAGCTGCCTGTCTCCTGAGTGCTGGGACTAAAGGCACGAACCACCACTGCATGGCTAAATAATTTTTATCTATATCATTCTGTGAGAATTTCAAGTATAGGGGCTGAAGAGATGTCCCCATGGTTAAGGTCACTCGCTGTTCTTGCACATGACCCAGGTTTGGTCCTCAGCAACCATATGGTGACTTACAATCTTTAACAGGCATGTACATGGTGCATAGACATACATATATACATACATATATGTATGTATGTGTATATATATATATATGTCTACGTACATATACATGAAGCAAACACTCACAGAATAAAATAAAATGAAAACCATTTAAATATATACCAAACTAGAAAAATAGTAGTCCCATTCTCTGGTGTTAAGAATTATCAATACTAGCTGGGTGGTAAAACCATGACATGAACATTGCCACATCAAGGAACACAAAACCTCAGACCCATGAGAACAGCCCCCTCTGTGGGTCAGGTTCAGAGGATGGTAAAGTCTTCCTCTGGCCCAAGAATAGTTGTTATAAATGATTAATCATTAGCTGAAACCATCTACTGTAATCCAACTGCTTCTCCACAGAGTGCCTCTTCCAAGGTTAGCAAACCTGCCTTTTCCTTGAGCTGTGTACAAGAAAAGATCTGAGATTCTTAGCTGCTGGCACATCTCTGACAGAAGTTCATGGCGACCTGGTCCAGCCTTCCTGTCTCTTTCTTCATTTCCCTGTTACTCAAGTCAGGTGTCAAGACCCAGGCACTCAGGTCGCAGCACACACCAGATGATTTTTTAAGCCAGTCTCACATATCAGTGCTGGGCCTAAAAGTATGTGCCACATGCCTAGTTTTGTTTTATATTTTTAAAGACTTTTATTTATGTGTATGTGTCTGCAAGCATCTGTATGTGCAATGTCTATGCAGGAGCCCAAAGAAGCTAGGTGTTAGAACCCCAGGAACCAGAGTTATAGGAGGTTGGTAGCCACTGTGTAGGTTCTAGGAACTGAATCTGGTCCTCTACAAGAACAGTTAAGTTCGGAGTTGGGGATTTAGCTCAGTGGTAGAGCGCTTGCCTAGAAAGCGCAAGGTCCTGGGTTCGGTCCTCAGCTCCGGAAAAACAAAACAAAAAAGCAAAACAAAACAGTAAGTTCTAGTAGCTGCTGAGCCATCTCTCTAACCTCTCTTAATTTTAAATTTATGTGTATGTGTTTGTGTGTGTGAAAACAGGTGTGCATATAGCTCATGGAAGCCAGAAGGTGTTGTTTTCAGGGAGTTATGGAAGGTTATGAGCTACCATATTAATGCTGGTAAGCAAACCTGGGTCCTAATGGAAGAGTAGCAAGTGCTCTTACCCTCCAATCTACCACTCCAGCCATTTCATTTCATTTCATTTATTTTTTATTTATTTATTGCTGTAATAAACATGAGGTTTATTTTTTTTTGACCCAATTGGTAAGATATAATTGCCCACTTAAACATACAAAGCCCGGTACCATCCATCCCTTAGGAACATTGATAACAACCTGTAAATACACAGAGCAGAATCTTAACATCATCTGCCATGGCTTCTCACCCTCTCCTCTCTAAACATGAGGTTTATTGATAGGAACCAGTGCACTGGGGTCGAGACTCATATCCCCCGAGAGGCTGGGAGAAAGGGTATTTAAAGGGAGAAACCACAACCCAAGGGGGCAGCGGTGGTATCATTGGAAAATCACAAGAATACCAGTGAAAAATCACAAGGAGAAATTCCCTGTTTCTCTTCATTTATTTTAAAAGGCTCACATTGCAAAGGCTACTCACATTCCCTTTCACATTAAGATAGACTTTCCTCGGGGCTGGAGAGATGGCTCAGCGGTTAAGAGCACTGACTGCTCTTCCAGAGGTCCTGAGTTCAATTCCCTAGCAACCACATGGTGGCTCATAATCATCTGTAATGAGATCTGATTCCCTCTTCTGGTGTGTCTGAAGACAGCTACAGTATACTTATATATAATAAATAAATCTTTAAAAAAAAAAAGATAAACTTTCCTCACTGCCAGTGCAGTGAGGCCTCCAAATGAGGGGACACTGGTGGCATCTGTGCTTTGACACCTGTATTTGGGGATTGCAGGGAAACAGGAAATATCATGGGCTTGCCTAAAGGCCTGATGCCAGACACCCACGCCTTGGTACAGCCACAGAAGCCACTGGAGCCTTTGGAAATTGAGTTAAGTCGAGGTCAGAAGGCAATGCCCCAAATGTGGCACCACAGGCAAGCAGATGGAATCCCTAAAGTATCAGTATATCCTGGATTAGTAGAAAATGGAGTCAAGACCCGTAAAGTGACTAAGAGTACCACAGGCAGAACAGACAATGTGGTAGGTCTTGTAGTGAGGAGCCAGGAAAAGCTAGCAAAGATCTAGAGGGGCCTAGAGACTATGGCATTTTCTTGGCCAGAAGGAACAAGTCAAACTAGTACAAACTTGTCTTTCTAAGCAGTGTGTACCACAGTCACAGACATAGGCCTAGCCTGGCTCCTTTCTTGCCCAGGTTGTGAGGTTTGTAAAGATGAACCCCGTCTAATGTTCTGCTTGGACTACTCCATGGACTCACTTTGTAGGGGTAGGATTCTAAGTCAGGAACTGGGCACAGAAAAGGGACTTTACTGCATAGTGAAAAGGCAAAAGGATTACCTCTGGCATTCCTTAGCCCAGCTATGTAAACTGCTACCTGCCAAGAGGAAATGCCGGCTGTGAGGCAGGTAGAGCTGTTGTCCAGCACACAGGGCACACAGGCCACAGTGAGGAGTTTCACCCTGGGGGGTGGGGGGTCAGGAGCTTCTTTCTGCTCTGCATCAGGAGTGAACACTAAGACTGACTAAGATTATCAGCTAAGCTGTAAGCGGGAAGCCCAGCTTAGCCTGCTCCCAGGATCAGAGAAACATGGTTGCTGTTTTTCAGTGGCCTAGGAATAAATGAAACACCCTCCTTTTATCTATATGCACTCCTGAAAGCAGGGGGTTAAGACACCTTCAGTTTGCTTATAGTCAGCATTGTGATGGGCCCTGCTGAATGTGATGGGAGCCTTTTCTATCATTAAATGCTGCAGAGTACTAAGCATAGAAACAGCCACTTCCAAGACAGTCATTGATTCTCTAATGAGAAGGAACACAAATAATTGATGTTTTTCATTTCCTGTGCATCCAAGGTTGAGTCAAGTCCATCAGCCCAGAGTCCTCAGGCCCAGATACAAATGGGAGATAATTTACCAAGACACTGCAACTCCCGAGTTCCTTGGCATTCAGTGGGACAAGATTTGGGCAGTTGTGTGGCAGTATATGCCTGTAACCCAGCACTAGGGAGGCAGAGGTGGACAGATCTTGTGAGGCCAGCCTGGTCTACACACTAAGTTCCAGGACAGCCAGGGATCTCCAAAGGAGAGAAGAAAAGAATCGGTGGGTGGCATTAAGCTCCTCTGCCCGCATGCTGGCAAGTACAAACTCTGAGACAAACTGCTGTTGAACAATGTGTTGGAAGGGACTGTTCTCTTAGCACTACGAGGAGCTAAGGGAATTCAGCCTGGCTCAGCCTAGAAGGATGAACACCAAAGCGTCTTTCTACCTGAGATGCCAGCCCAGGCTGCTCTAGGTTCATGGATAATGAAGACAGAGCCCTTCCTCCAGGCTCTCTGCCAGGGGACCTGGCCATCTGTGCTTATGTTCCACAAAGAAACGTGGAAAGATGCTGAAGGGGAAACATCAAGACTGTGGCTTCAACACTGACAAGCAGACAGGGTCAAGGAAGGTCACCATGATTTTATAAGTTTGTTAGTTAGTTTGTTTGTTTGAGACAGGATCTCACTTTGTAGCCAAGGTGCCATTGAACGTGTGACAATTCTCCTGCTTCAGACTCCCAAAGTCTGTGATTGTCAGTGTGAGCCACCAAGTCCAGGTGGGTCAGTGAGTGCTACCTGCCTAGTTAAGACTTCCTCGGAAGTTGTCACTGTCTAGTCGGCCTTCATCTCCCAGCTGTAGCTGTAGAGCCAGATGTCCTCCATCAACACCAGTGGCTTTCCCAGTCCACAGGCTTATCTTTCAGTGAATAATTCAGAAAAATATAATGTTTTTTTAAAGACAGGGTCTCACCTGCCAGTAAATAGTGTTGCACACCTTTAATGCCAGCAGTTGGGAGGCAGAGGCAGGTGGATCTCTGAGTTCCAGGCCAACCTGGTCTACAGGGAGAGTTCCAGGACAGCCAGGGCTACACAGAGAGACTCTACCCTGAAAACCATGAAAGAAAGAAAGGAAGGAAGGAAGGAAGGAAGGAAGGAAAGAAGGAAAGAAGGAAAGAAGGAAAGAAGGCAGGCAGGCAGACAAGACAGAAAGACAGAAAGATAGAAAGACAGAAAGCAGAAGAAAAGTTAGTTCTAGGACAGCCAGGGCTACACGGATACAGGTGTACACACACACACACACACACACACACACACACACACACACACACACACACACACACACAAAACCAGTTTCACTGTACAACCCAGATGTTTTTACTGTAGCCTGTGACTGCTACTCTCTCACAGAAATGGCAATTATTTTCTCAGACAGGGTCTCATTATATAGTCCCAGACTGGCCTGGAACTTACTATATCTTGTCTCTAACTCAGAGAGATCCACCTGCCTCTGCCTCCTGAGTATTGGGATTAAAAGTGTTAATCACGCCTTGTTAGCAATGACAGTTTTTAAAAGTATTCTCTCCACTGTCACTGCCCTGATGCCCTGACGTTGTTCCCATTCACGCACTGCAATGTCTAACCGGCTATTGTAACTCAGGCTTGCTTTCACTTCTGACCTGTCTACTCAGATTCTGAGGTCACTGATGCATTTCATACTTGCTGTTGTTTTTAAACTGTCTTTCCCTTGAGGTCTCTGCAACATTAAATATAACTGAATTTTCCTGTCCTTGATATCTGAAGTACTGTTTCTTCTCGTTTCACCTTTCAGCCTCCAGGATTTCCCAATCTCCTTCACGTCTCTAGTCTTCTAACCTTTTCAACTCCACATCTGGATCTCAACTACCTGTCAGTGCCTTTTGATCATGGCTTTCAAGTCCAGAACCCAGGACCAGAAGGCCTCTCTTCTTCTCCAATGCTCTCTCCCAGTCCAGCTCTCCCCAGTGTTCCTAGTCCTCTAACTAGAAAGCAGAGGCATCCTGAATATCTCTTCTCCAATTTATGCCCTACAACTACTTTGTCAACAGGTCCTATGAACTGAACCAGGCGTTGTGGTGCACACCTTTAATCCCAGCACTTGGGAGACAGAGACAGGTAATTTGAGGTCAGCCGGGTCTACAGAGTGAGTTCTAGGACAACCAGGGCTACTTTGACTTGAAAAACCAAACCACAACCAACAAACCCAACAAATCCTGATCTACCGGATTACACATTATGGATAGATCCAGACAGCCTTCCTTTCACTCTTGCTGCTGAAGGAGGTGTGACAGTTTATTCTGCTCTCAGCATGTGGGAGGTAGAGGCAGGAGGATCATGAGTCCCAGGCTCACTTGGGCTACACAGTAATTTGAAGACAGGTGGGACTGTATGAGACTCTGTCTCAAAAAAGCGAAGGGGACTGCCACTACTTGGTATACCAAGTCCAGCAGGAACATTCTTCCTCCTTAGCCTCCTGCCTGCACAACAGCCTGCTCAGCTGTCTGCTAAGACAGCAGTTTTTCCTGTCCCTGTGGACTGGCAATGGGATCAGTGGGGCACAAGTATGCTGGGGACACCAAGTTGTTTTTTTCTGTCACATATCTGCTTGCTGGGCTGATTCAGAAAGCTCAACCTAACAAACACATCCCTAGTCAGCACCGCCCCCAGGCACATCCCTGGCCACCCCTCCCACACACACCCCAGGCTCATCCTCTGAGAGCACTGAGCATCTCAGCAGCACTGCAGGGAATTTATCATTTATTCTGGATCTCCAGGACCCCTAAGGATCTTGCTGATTTAGAGGTTCCATTTACTGTTCATTGGCTGCAAGGCCAGGGCAGCTTCTGCTGCTGCTGGGGGGCTTTAGTACATTAAAAGAGAAGTTCTGGAGGATGTATGTCTACCCAGCCAGATACAAGGAAGTTGCCAGAGTTTTCCCTGGAACAATTCCATATGCTGTAGATTTCAGAAAGGCAACAAATATCAGAATGTGACAGGCATATAAACAGGAAGTTGAACATATTGCTTACCTTGTGAACACTGGTCAAGACATTTAGGAAAGAGAAATCTAAAGAGAAAAAAATATTTCAAAACCATTTATTTCAAAGTGATCATTATTTCCTACAAAAGCATGGATTTGGGAGACAATGCAAGCAAAGAATAAGCTGTAGGTATCCCAGATACAACATAAGACACTGGAGCCCGTGTCCATGGAATTCCTACATGCCACACTGCAGGGAGGGTACTGGGAGCTCTTCACATCACAGGAAACAGAGAAAAAAGGCTGCCTCATCCAAGCTCCACCTTTGTAATTTCTGGGGTCAGAGAAGCATTTATCATTGAGTTGCTGAATTACAACCTCAACCCAAGCTGGTCTTTTAGAAAATATATTGTTTGGGCTGGAGAGATGGCTTAGCAGATGAAGACACTGGCTGCTCTTCCAGAGGTCCCAGGTTTGATTCCTAGCACCCACATGGCAGCTCACAGACATCTGAAACTCTAGTTCCAGGGGATCCAACACCCTCTTCTGCCTTCAACAGGCCCTGCATGCATGTGGTACACATACTTATATGTAGGCAAAATACCCATAAACATAAAATAAAAGTAAATCTTTAAAAAAAAAAGCATTCCTTTTTGAGTAAGAGGGACTGTGAAGGGAAAATGATTAGAGTTATGGCCATGGGGGACTCTACTAGGGGCCTCAGGGTCCAAGGTTCCATGCTTCTGTTCTGTAAAGTTACTTAGTACTTTGTCTGTGTGTCAGTGTGCACATGCATGCACATGTGCCTTTCCCTGCTGAGCCACCTTGCTGGCCCTAATATGCTTCCCTTCTTTTTTCTTTTTTGTTGTCATCATCGCTGTTCTTGTTTTGGAGGATCTCTCTGTGTAGCTTTGGCTATCTTAGAGCTCACTCTGTAGACTAGGCTAGCCTTGAACCCACAGAGAAAAGAGCCTCCTGTCTCTGCATCCTGAGCGCTGGGACTGAAGACTTGTGCTACCATGGCTGGCCTTCTCATGCTTTTCTGCATTCCTTTATGTGCAAGCTATGGCCTCAGTTCTCTTTACTCTTTTACCCACAAAGTGTTGGGACAATGAGATCCAGGGCACTCTGCATTCTGGGAAAACTGAACTCAGCCCAGTCTGCCTCTCAGAACAGAAGCAGAAGACGACTAACTGGACAGAGGGAGGAGGAGGTGGGAAGATCCAAGTGAGAGTTCACATCAGGCATGGTGGCACATGCCTGAAACAGGAAGTATTTGGGAAGCTGGGGCAGCAGGCCTTTTCCCTTTCAAATCGAGACTGAGATCAGCAGGGCTTCCAGAGGCCCATTTCCAAAACACTGATACAAACAAAAACCAAACAAGATGGAGCTGGTCTTTATCTCTTCAGTATGGAGAAGAAAAAAATTCACACTCCCAAAATACAGATCTGGAATGGTGGTGCATGCCTTTAATCCCAGCACTTGGGGTGGCAGAGACAGGTAGGACCCTGAGCCTAATCTACAGTCTGGGCTACATAGTAGAACCCTGTCTCAAAAAATAAAAATAAATAATTAAAATTAAAATAAGAAACACAATTCCAATGTTATAATACTCCTCTTAGAGAGGGGACTGACCACCGTTGAGAGGAGCTGCCTTGTATCAAGTCCCCACTGAGGACACGAAGGGACACTAGCATCCTGCCCCAGGCCTTCCACACAGGGTGCCTGTCTGGGTCCACAGAGCTCTAAGACTCTGAGTCAGCTCATGTGGTGCTTAGGAGCACAAACCACAGCCGCTCACATACCATATGATCCGGATTTGGTGACTCCTATTTTAGGCTGTGAATCCAGTGATTTTGCCTAACTCTCATGGTTTGTTCCTTAAGATTCTAGGAGGGGGGGTTGGGGATTTAGCTCAGTGGTAGAGCGCTTGCCTAGGAAGCGCAAGGCCCTGGGTTCGGTCCCCAGCTCCAAAAAAAAAAGAACCAAAAAAAAAAAAAAAAAAAAAAGATTCTAGGAGGAACTCCTGTGTGCTAAAAGCAGGGCCAAAAGACCAGGAACAAAGACAGAGGCTACACCAGAGGCTCTGGCTCCATTGTGGGGTGTCAGAAGTGTCTGTGTCATTAAGTACCGTCATTTTTTTTTTTCTTTTTTTTTCGGAGCTGGGGACCGAAAGTACTGTCATTTTGAAGTTCAATCACGTAGGCCCTTCATGAGACCTGCCTCCTTTCTCATAGCAGCCCTTGGCAATTCACAAAGATTTTCCACAAGGCATCATATCCTGTTACAGGCTGGACATGAGACCTCTGACGTGGGAAGAGGCCAGTAAATTGCTGATGTAAAAGCTGGAGGAGATAAACTCACAGACCCCTGCCTGCCTCTGTCTCTCAAGTGCTGGGATTAAAGTCGTGCACCACTGTGTCAATGACTTTCTTCTTAATCCAACTAAAGGATATTGGTGTTTCTTTTTATGTTGTTTGAGAAAAGGTTTCTTGTGGCCTATGGTGGCTTCTGTATTTAAATATCCATGCAATTTAGCTTTACTTTTATATTTAAATGGCTATCCACTGGGGTTGGGGATTTAGCTCAGCGGTAGAGCGCTTGCCTAGCGAGCTCAAGGCCCTGGGTTCGGTCCCCAGCTCCGGGGGGGGGGGGGGGGGGGGGGAAGAAAAGAAAAAAAAATGGCTATCCACTTAGCCCATTAACATCTTATAAACTATGTCTGTGGCACACTCATATGTAGGCATACTCACTGTTCGTTTTGCTCTTTTGAGTCAGGGTCTAGGCTGGCCTTGAGCACCTACTTAGTCATTAAGTACTTCTTCCTTTGAGACAGAGTCTCATTTCAGCTTAAGTTGGCTTCTAATTAGTGATCTTCTCATCTCTGCCTCTTGAGTGCTGGGATTATAGACCTTTAGCTACTCCATTTAGCTTTTCTCAGATTTCTTTATTTTCTCCCTTCTTCTCTCATTACTTTCCTCCTCTTTTCTTTCTGTTCCCTTCTTTCCTTTTTTTTAGCATTGCATGGGACTGAACCCAAAACCCTCCAACAGATCCTTCACGAACACTTACTATGCACTAAGCACTGAAAAGACAAGGCTCCTGTTCTCGCAGGGCTGAGTGAAGCCTGTCTTCTGTATCTCACTCATTATGTGGCTGCACGAGCCAAGCCTGCATACAGACCTGTCTCATTCTGGTGGGGAGGGAAACTCACTGCTGCTGACGTCAGGGCCACACCACGGGCTGGAGGCGGTACTAAGTGTCTACCTGTGCTCCATGTAGCAGCTCAGGGGTTCCACACACACTGTGACAGCACCAATGGTGAAGTAGGACTTGACATTTGGATCTGGGTGAGTCTGCAGGGCTTGGACCACATCAATGACGTCTGTGTAGCTAAAGGAAGAAAGATGGTTAGCTTCCTATAGAATAGGGAAGTGAGGAGAACTGAGCGCTGAGTGTGTGAGAGCTGAAGGGAGACCCACGGGGTCCCTTGCGCTAGCCCGTTTTGTGATTAGAACCCCTAGAATCCAGTGCTTCTGCATTCCCAAGTTCTTTCCGTTCCCCTCAGAGGAAGAGTGGGTGCAGGAGCCAACCTATTCTGTAGATTAGAACCTAGCGACAGGGCTCTGAGGTAGACTGTGTTTTCTCGTCATAACGCAGGGGCTCTGCCAGACTCTGTTTTCTTTAGTTCTTTCCCCGTCTCCTCCCATTTCACAAGGTCATCAGATCCATCAAACACCATTTCTCTTCCCATCTCTGCCTGGATCTCCCTCCGAGCTTGATTTACAGAACCAGTCTGATGTCTTCCCTTAGGAGCGAGGGTTTGTAATCCAAACCCTCAAGCAGGCTCCTCCCAAGTTCCTGTTATTCTAAGCCCAGGGGACTTTACTCTTTCAGATGCTGGGCCAAAAGATCCCGGTCCTCTGTGACTCCATTTTCTCTTGGCCTCAGCATAAACCTGAAAGAGACCACTGCTCACACTCCACTGCGTCCAGGCTGCTACCGTACTTTACCTCGGACACCCCAGTGGTCTCCCAGATGCTCCCCTACTTTTGTCCTGCCTTGATACAAACTGTTCTCAACACAGAGGTTAGAGGGCTCTGCTAAGCCCTGTGACAGATCCAGTTACTGCTCTGCCCAAACCCTTTAGTGGTTTTCATCTCAGAGCAGAAGCTGAGGCCCTTACAGAGGGCCAGGCAGCCCTGCACCATCTGACCTCTCAATGCAGGGGGAATTTCCTTACTTATCCCAGCCTGTCCCCTAATCCCAGCACACTGGCCTCCTGGATCGTCAGAACGTGCCGGGCATACCTCTACTCTGCTCCTCAGGCTGGGAAGCTTTACCTCTACTCTGCTCCTCAGGCTGGGAAGCTTTACCTCTACTCTGCTCCCTCAGGCTGGGAAGCTTTACCTCTACTCTGCTCCTCAGGCTGGGAAGCTTTACCTCTACTCTGCTCCCTCAGGCTGGGAAGCTTTACCTCTACTCTGCTCCTCAGGCTGGGAAGCTTTACCTCTACTCTGCTCCTCAGGCTGGGAAGCTTTACCTCTACTCTGCTCCTCAGGCTGGGAAGCTTTACCTCTACTCTGCTCCTCAGGCTGGGAAGCTTTACCTCTACTCTGCTCCTCAGGCTGGGATGCTCTTTTCCTCGGCAACCGCCTGCCTGGCTTCCTTCTGGTTTCTGCTCAGTGTCACTTTGTTGGGGTCTGTGGTGCTGGGGATGAACTCAGTGTTGCACACACTAGTTGAGTGCTCTACCTCTGAGCTTCCTTGAGTGGCATCTTCGGGAGACATCTTGTGCCTACAGACACTGTAGTCATGGTGATGCTTCTTGTACCCCTGTGTCTCCCTCCCACAGGTTTTCCTGAGCACACCGACTGTCAGTGACAGACTCGCTGCTTTTCTTTGTGTGCTTCTTGGGTCTCGCCTTTCCTCACTTAGTTCTCTGCAATGAGGTGTCTGTTCAGTGTTACAGTCTCTGAAGCCTAAAGCAATACAGATCAATAGACTGGACATTTGACCTCCATCAGACCTTGAGGTTGCTCTAAGAAGGGGCCTCCTCACCCTGCAGAGGACAGCAGTGTCCCACAGGACACAGACTCTTATCAAAGGTTCTGAGTCTATGGAGAGATATTAAACCCGATGGCAGTCTGACAGGTCAGGTGGACCTGTGCTTGTGTGGGTCTTAGGGAGACCAGTGGTGGGTGGGGAGTGGGTGCAGCCTGCCAGAGCTATGTCCTAAGTTCCCGTGATCAACTCACCTGTAAAAAGGCCCTTGGCTTTATCCCAGCTTAGAACATCGTCCTCACAGCCTTGCCCAATCATCAGATACTCAGGGAGAACAGGCTGTGCTAAGTTCTAGAGTTTCCCCATGGGAGTCTGGCTGTTTGAGTGTTATTTGTTTTTCATTTTAGAGAGACTCTTGCTGTGTAGCCATAGGTGGCTTGGAACTTGCTACCTAGAACATGTTGGCCTTGAACTTGTGGAATCCTGCTTTAGCCTCCAAAGTGTAAGGATTACAGGGTTTTGTCACTATACCTGGCTTGCACTATGGTTGGCTTGCTCAAGAAACTGCTGAGTGAGTCTTGGCTGGCCCCTGCTCCCTGGCTGCTCTCCTTGGACATGTATACATCCATATCCAGTGCAGTGCTTGTGTGGGCCTGGGTGCAGAGAACCCCAACACTGCTTCCATGTATATATGTGTAGTGTGTACATGGTATAAGGGGAAGGAACCTGAGGCCTTTACAGCAACACATCTGAAAATAAAGGATTTCCGAGGGGAAAGGACTTCTGAGAGTGAGGCCAGCATGGGTCAGGTAACAAGGTGCCGGTCCACTAAGGCTATGGAACAAGGCTGCTCTTTCCTTGTTTGTTTTATTTTAGGTGTATCAATTTTATGTCAAGATGGTTAAATTTCCAAAACAAAAGATCCCCTTTGTAACCATGTCTACTTTGCTATTGCCTACCCTATCCCTAAAAGCTTGGCAATTATATACCCGACTCTTAAAGGTAAAGGAGCACTCTTGGAGCAGGGGGTGTGGCTTAGTTGCTGGAGTAGAAGCAACAGTGTCACTGCCTGTACTAAACTGGGCATAGGGACACATGCCTATAACTCTGCATTTGGGATGTAGGTCACAAGTTCAGGGTTATCCTCAGCTACACTTGAGGTTAGCTCATAAGAAATGAGGCCTTGTCTCAAAAAATGGAACAGAAACAAATAAAAACTCTTTACTTTCGTTTTTGAAACAGTAGCTCTCATGCCTCTGGGATGGTGCTAAGCTGAGTGGAAACATGCTACTTTGGAAACTAAAGAAAGCTCTGTCTTATCACAAGTTTTTTTCCAAAGACCTAAGGTGTGCTGATGATGGGGGAGCAAAGGAACTGGGGAGAAAGCTTGGCACCTGGGAGAGCTTGCTGTTCTTCCAGAGGTCCTGAGTTTGAGACTCAGAACTCACCCTGGGTAGCTCAGAGCCTCCTGTAACTCTAGCTCCAGAGGATCTGATGCTCTCCCTGGGCCTCTGTGAGCACCAGCATACACATGACATATATAGACACTCACATATAAAAAACCAAAACTCAGGGCTGGAGAGGCGGCTCTGAGGTTCAGTTTCTAACACTTACATCGTGGCTTACAATAGTCTCTAACTCTAGTGCTAGGGGAATCTGATGCCCTCTCCTGGCCCCCATAGGGGCACATGGTACACATACATACATACACGAAAGCAAAACACTCACACACATTAAAAAAATCTTCAAAAAAGAAATCAGAGATCTACTGATGAAAACAGAAGCTGGATTTGAGAAACGAGCCAAGTGTTACGGTGCACGTGCAGAAGCCCAGACCACACAGTAAGACGAAAGAGGGAAAAACGCTTGATACGAGGAGCCCCCGCCATCTTCCTTACCAACTCAGTAATGCCCAGTGCCAAGGAGTAGCTTTACAAGCTATAGCAGGTAACTGTACATTACTTTTTGGATAAAAAAACTGGGTTGAATCTCCAGGTGCCTTAATAAAGAGTTGCAGCCCTTAGCTGCTATCCTCATATAATCCAGGCTGACGTGAACTCATTATGTAGCCAGAGGCTGATCTTCCCGATTCTACCTTACAAGTCCTGGATTTGTAAGTGTGTGCCATCATGGCTGGACATAGCTGTTCTACTGACTGGCGTCCATTACAGTAGCCACTGAGGTCCCTCACATTCTGTGGTATGACTAGGTGAATGTTGGGTACATGTCCAACATTTTCACAAACCTACAGTCAGATAAGGAATCAAAAATATTCTCTGAAATAATAGAAAATGGAAACGACTCTAGCTGTGGATACTGACAAACTGGCAAAGTCTCTTCCAGGTCCCCACTCCCAATGACTCTGAGTTCTGGCAAGGGCAGAAGGTAGGGATGCTGGTTTGATCCATTCCTCTGACTAGTACAAGCAACAGAAAACAAACCAGATTCTCCCTTTGATGACCACATGGCCTAAAGGGCTGGCAGAAGGAAACCGCAGATGGGGTCAGACTGCAACAGGGTCTACGAGTGCAAGAAAGGCCCAAGAGTGCACATTTGCACCTGCCTCCCTCCTCAGGAACGCCATCCCAGCTCCTTCCAGGTCCCCTCGTTACACCAGGAATCCAAACAGAGCTTTGGATCTGGGCCTATTCTTTACTGGAAACAACAGGCTGCTGCAAACACTAATTATTGTGAGGATAGCACAAAGGTTCTTTACAACCATAACACTAGAAACAAGCCCAGCCCTGTTCTGTTCTGTTCTGACCCAACACATTCCCTCTTGGGTCCAGGTGATAAAGGACTTTAAGGCAGTCCTCCATGGAAGGGTGGTGACCAGGAGTTCTCTGGAGCAGTGGGTAAAGCATTGGCTGTGCAAGCATGAGGATGCAAGTCTGGATCCTCAGCACCCAGGGCAAAAAAAGACATGGCTGTGCCTCCTGTAACCCCAGGGCTGTGAGAGACAGACAGGAGGCAGCCAGCCTAGCTCCACTTTCAGTGTAAGACCCTGACTCAAAGGAGTAAGTCAGAGATATAGCACGGCCATGATGCAAAGGTGGGCACACAGGGGTACACATATACACATACATCCATCTCCATAGCACACACACAGACACACAGACACACAGACAGAGACAGGAGACAGAGAGACAGAGACAGAAGATCCACATTCCCTCTGACAATAATGATACTTATCAGGGACTTAGGACTTGGAGTTAGAAAGTAGAAACTCCCTGCTCAATTGTACTCTGCAAATTTCTCACTGTGGGTCCCATGAAACTCTTCTGGAATAACTACTGGGAAATGGGCATGGCACTTATAAACTATGTAGGCACCACGTCTGCAATTCCAGAAGAGGGGGGAGTAGAACAGATGAGGCTTCCATGTCTAGACGGCAAGGTTAAACTACTCTCACTCTAAGAATTACTGGAGAACTTTTATGAGATCTCCTGATTCTTCACCTCTTGGAGATACTACAATATGGAAGCCAAACCAAAACACGTGCAGCCGTCAGTTCCCCTTAGCCATGCTATGGCAACAGCACCCTGGTCTTCCTGAGGAGTGTCGATAGCATTAGGGCACAGAGAAGGTAACAAGAAGCCGAGGCCCCCACTCTCACTTCCATTCCCAGGTCTCCACACTCACCCTTGCAGTGCTACCAACAGCCTGGTCTTCTTGCGGATGTAGGCTGACTGGCGGGCAGAGCGGTTCTGTTGGGCCTCCAGGGCACTGGAAAGGTATTTCTGGAAGTGGGCAGCATGGAAACATTCAGAGCTGTCCATGACTTGGCGGTATACCATCCATCTGGAAGCAGCAAAGGTAATCTAAGCACAAGGCTACATACGGCTTGGTCCTGAGAAGTCAGTCATGGATATAAATGTGACCAGTATTCTCAAAGATAACGTTGCCAATGACTATGGAGAGAAGGCTACTGTGGCATCACAAAAAAAGACAGAGGGCACTAATTGGACTGGAAGTTCAGTAACCTGAAACCCAAATCCATGGAGTTTTTGATAGGAAATATCTTCATGGGGTGGGAGTGGGGGAAGACAGGTAATGCATGGCCCGGAAGCCTCCGCCGAGAGAGAGACTTCTGGCCAGGCAGTGATTTCCGGAATCAAATGGCTTTAGCTTCATGCTCCATAAAGCTAGTAAGAAATGGGAAGGTCACGAATTCAGACTTTTAGAGTAAGAACCAGGAATGGTGGCACATGTCAATAATGCCAGCAGTCAGAGAGCTGAAGCAGAGCACTGCTAACCAGTTTGAGGTCGTTCTGGTTATTATGTCAGAGAGACAGAGGCAAGGTTGGGGAGAGGGAGCGGGGGAGGGAAGAGGGAGGAAGAGAGAAGCACACACAAACTGGGCATTTGGAAGATGCAAGCAGAAAGATCAAGGATCCAATCCAAAGTCACCTTCAGCCTCAGCAGGTTCAAGGCTATCCTGAAGTAATAAAATTCTATCCCCTAAATAAAAAGAAAGCTTACAGGACAAAGTCCTAGATGTGAGGACCTGGTTAACCTGTAAATGCAGTGTAATGAAGAGACAGTGGATGACTGCTGTGTCAGGAACGCCATGTTAAATGCCAGTAGATGTCTAATGCTTCCCCACACCAGGGCAGGCCATGATCTCTTTCCCGAAGCAAACGGAGATGTCATACGAACCTGCCATACTCCTTATGCAGAGTGACCAGGAAAGCACAGAGCTTGCTAGCATGACAGCCTGGGAGACCAGTTACAATGCTGATGACGACCTACAGGAAAGAAAGCCATGTGGGTTTCTAATTCCACTGAGGAGTCCTGAAGAGAGAAAGAAACCCAAGTCCAGAGCAAGGCTTTGTGGGTTTGGACTTCAGCACGGCTGTTCACTAGCTCTCACTCAGATTTTGAGTGAATGGCAAAGTCTGAGGTCCTGGGTAGTTTTCTCTAAACCTGACAGGAGCCAGAGTCAAATGGGAAGAGGCATCTCAATTAAAAAAAGTCTCCATCAGATTGTCCAGTTGCTCTGCAAGAACAACCAGTGCTCTGAACCACTGAGCCATCTCTCCAGCCCTGGGTGTGGGCTTCCTAGGAGTCACCCAGCCAGGTGCTCTTATTTAAAGCCCACTCCTGTAGCACTTTTTAAGTAAACTACCACAAGGTAGGCATTTTTCTTTTTGTTCTTCAACCTGTCATCTAAAGGAAAAATAGAGTGTTCTATGGAAGGGAAGGTCTGTCGGCCTTTCTGACGAGCACCTTACACTCCACAGAAACAACACAGCTTCCAAAGGAACGGTGGGTGAGGCAAGTGCTGGGAAACGTGAGGCAGGAGCACATTAAGGTCTATCCTGGGGAAGAAAATGCTCATCCTGGTGACCACAATATGGGCAGCCTTCCCTCTTCTAACAAGACATGGTGTCATACACTAGTAGGTTCAGTCACTGTCACAACCACAAAGAACTGACAGTCTGAGAACACACAGGGAGAGTTTAAAAGACCTGGAGAAGCAAGGAGGGTTTGGCAAGATGTCACAGTGGGTCCCTGTCATGGGGTCTGGCCTGACAGTCTGTGCACAAAGTGGGTTTCCTGTGTCTCGTTATCTGTACTTGGGGAAGGGGACACACTTATGGAAGGACTCCACCTATGCCCTGGTAATTGATGCAGGCCTGCAGATTATCCCACTATAAACTCCCAGCAGGCTGGTGAACTCCTCTACCTTGTCACTCTCTAATCTGTGAGTGGGGCTGGTCTCAGCTTGCTGCAGCAGGCTAAGAAGATGGGCTCGCATCACAGGCTCCTGACCAATGCTGCCAAGGGCAAAATGCTGGAGAAACCTAGAAAAACAAAGACAACTGTCACATCACTGTCACCAGCCTCTTTTGACATGTCCACTCATATTAGTAACTTCTTACCTAAGTGCTAAAACATAACCCTTAGAGAGATTCTTTCTATGATATATATGTGTATGTGGCAGGTGACTACCCTTTCCAGGCATAAGAAGCTATAATGAAGGAGCTCAGAAAGGACCAACACTGAGGCCTCCTACGTTTCAAAAGCTGAAACAGTAAATGTCTAGAGCTACATGCTTAGAACTCACCGGTCCAACTCAGGGAGTTTAGCTGAGAGCAGTTTTGGGGAGCTCCAGTCCTGTGCAGGATGGCTCAGGGCACTGAAGAGCTTCTGTGCATTGGAATACCTAGATCACCAAGGGCTGATTAGTGTTGCACCTCCCAAAGCAAAGGCACCTTACACAGCTAGTTCCAAAGTCTCCAAGCCAGAAACATAACAGTCAATACCTCCCAAGTAAGTACTGCACTGACTTAGAGCCGGGTGCCAGTGTGTGGCAGCTGTCATGCCTGTCATGCCCATACAAGGGTGGTCTTGGTTTTGAGGTTTTTTCACAAGGTCTCAGTTGTAATTCTTAGTTACAGTGCTTTGAGGAGATGTACCCTAAAAGTCTTGGGCATCTGAATACTTAAGCCCCCAGTTGGTGGCTGTTTGGGGAGAAGGAAAGAGGTCTTGCTGGAGATACGCCATCGCTCTCTCCGCCTCCTGTCTGTAGTCTGAGATGTGTGAGCTTGGAGCTGCTGTTCTAGCTAGCTGCTGCCCAAATCCACCATCATGGACTCTTCATTCCTCTGGAATCATAAGCCCAAATAAATCCTTCCTTCTGTACACTGTTCATGGTATTATCACAGCATCAGAAATCTCAAAAAGATATCACCAGATTTCCTCCTCCCCCCTCTACCTTTCTAGAGTCTCAAGTAGCCTAGGCTAGCCTCCAAGTTGTTACATAGCTGAGTATGATCTTGAGCTTCTGCTCTTCCTGCCTCTACCTCTCAAGTACTGGGATTACAGGAATGGGTGACCATGCTACTTATGCATGCCAGGCAAGTGCTCTTCCAACTGGGCCACATCCTCAGCTTGGATTTCATCTGTCTGTCTGTCTGTTTCCTCAAGCATTCCTACCACCTACGTGTGGGCAACAGTGACATGACTATAGGCCCTTTCAGAAGCCAAGACCCCTCTGTTACATAACGTGAGTCACCCTGCAGAGAAAGCACACCCACAAAGCTTAGGGAATCCAGCACAAACACTGGGGACAGCCACTTACAATTTCTTTTGTTCCACAGATAATCCATCCTCCTGGATCACTTTTAAAGAAAGCCCTGAGTTATCTTGCTGTTGCCAAGGGGAGAAGACCTAAACAAAACAGAATTTAAACAAAGAACACTTTAAAGCCTAACAGGATAGAGAATGCACAGGGGACCCGATGACGGCTAAAAATCAGCACTGTCCATGCAGAGAACAACATCATTACAAACAAGCTGGCTTCAAATGACACCGGAAAGCAATTCTGTTCAGTGCTTTTCAGAGCCAGAAATGCCTTTCTGGGTTCCTGTTCTCACAGATTGTGACCTTCAAGAAGTAGGAAGCCTGGAATAAGGTGTCAGGAACACTGTTCTTGCTGCAAGAGCATGTTCCTCCCTGGTGGCAGGACCAGCAGGCAGTGGTGGCCTCAGGGGCAGAGGGACACCTGAAAGGAATGCTTTAACCTATGTCTAGGCTCCTAGGAGCAGTGCAAGCATGAGCAGGTGGCAGGCAGGAAGGCCCAGCAGGGAGGGGGGGGACACAGCATGATGAGATCTCTTCAGCTTTGTCCCCTGTATTCTATGGTTGTCCTGAAGAAGGGATGCTGCTCATAAGGTGATCCACATCCTTTCAGGAAGCTCTACCAGCCATGATCCGAGTCACTGTTCTGGCTATGGCTTCGTCTCTAAGTACATCACATAATCCATTCATTCTTTCTCCCCTTTCCACACTCTCTGTTAGAAACAACATCTCCTATAGCCCAAGATGGCCTCATGCTTGCTCTGTAGCTGAGGTTGGTCTTAGAACTCCTGATATTCCTGCCCTACCTGCAAAGTGCTGGAATAACAGTCATGTGCCACTATACCTTATGGAGTCATGGAATCTGTGGTCAGTCCCTTCCCTTATAGAATATGTACGGAGCACAGCTGTGAGCAGACTGCCATGTAGAGCCATTTACAAAGGCAGGGAGCGAACTGCAGTCCACAGAGGAGAGCATAGGTAGGATAGTGAGCTCGGGCTTGTTACTGAACATGAGAGGGGACAAGCAGATTTCATTTCTGTAGGCTCCCATCCCTCACCACTCAAAACACCTGCAACGTTTCCATTCCCTAAATCTTCAACATTGTTTTTAATCTTTTTGTTGTTATTTATGCTTTTAGAGAGTGTCTTACATAGCCCAGGCTGGCCTTGAACTCCTTATCTACCTAAGGTCAGCCTTGAACTCCTGATCCTCCTGCCTCTGCCTCCTAGGTACTAGGATTACAAGTTTGCACTACCACACCTGGCTATAACTATCACTTTAATGACATCACTGCTAGTTCTTTCTAATTAAAAAAAACCAAACACCAAACACTTATAGTTATTTGTACAGGTGTTTTGCCTGTATGTTTGGCACCACATGTGTGTACTGCCCTCAGAGGCCAGAAAAGGGCACTGGATCTCCTGGACTGGAGTTATAGATGGTTGTGAGCCACCATGTGGGTGATGAAAATCAAACCACAGTCCTTTACAAGAGTGGCAGACTCTTCACCACTGAGTCATTTCTTCAGGCCCCAACTCCGTATCTTTTTTTGGAGACAGGGTCTTACCATGTGGCTTTAGGTGGCCTAAAATTCAATATGGAGACCAGGTAGGCCTCAAATTCACAAGAGATCCATCTGCCTCTGCCTCCCAAACGCTGGGAATAAAGGAATAAGCCACTACTGACTTTAAATCATCATTAATTTGTTCTAAGGCGGGGGCTGGAGAGATGGCTCAGTGGTTAAGAGCACTGACTGCTCTTCCAGAGGTCCTGAGTTCAAATCCCAGCAACCACATGGCGGCTCACAACCATCTGTAATGGAATCCGATGCCCTCTTCTGGTGTGTCAGAAGACAGCTACAGTGTACTCACATACAAAATAAATAAATAAATCTTTAAAAAAAAATTTGTTCTAAGGTACCATCTTACCATTTAAATTGCTATGAGGAAAAAAAGGTATCTATTTTGCTAATTAATAACAGATGTTACCTCTGAGTAAAATGCTTGATAAATCTTTGATCTGGGGAAAAGGGCAATCATCAGGAAATTGCTTGATCCGTGGAAATGAACTGGGAGATGAGGAAGGATGGAGCTTCGGAAGTCTATGAGAAGGGCAGCCACCACGCTGGTGGAGTCCTGGAAAGAGGAGGAGGAGGAGCTTCAGAGAGCCATCTTCAGGATCTCAGTCCCGCTGGTGTCAGCACACACAGGACAGCTGCCTTTCAGTTATTCCCAGTTATTATTTAATGAATTTAGAAACAGACTTGCTCTCCAACTCCCACCTACAGGAGAAAAAAGACCACTACAGGGTCTTTTACTTGGAGGGGCATGGTCTCACCAAGGACCCAAGCAGCTTTGAACTCACAATCCTCTTGCCTCAGTTTCTCAAACAGCTGGGATCAGAGGCATGCGTTGTCCCACTGGCTTCGATATATATACATTTTCCCAAACTAAAAATGCCACTTCCTTCTAAGGTGTTGGTTTAGGGGATGGGAGAGATTTGAGTGTGGTTCGTGAAGTCCAGGTCGGACGCAGCTCACCATGGCGTAGAGGATGACCTTGCATTTTTGATAGGCTTGGGTCACCTCACCCAGGTAAGGTATTCATTTCTCATCATAAAAAGAATTTCTGTCACTCAGTGGGTTGTTGTTCGTTCTTCCGAGTCTCCTTTGATGCACAGATTTTTAAATTTATCTTTGTTTTTTTGAGAAGGGTTTTGCTATGTAGCCTTGACTCACCTGAACTCACAGTGAGCCTCCTGCCTCAGCCTCCAACAGACAAATGTCATCAAGCTCAGCTAGCCCATTTTTTAAGAATTATCTGAGCCTGTGAGATGGCTTGGCTGGTAAAAGTGATTGCGGCCAAGCTTGACAACCTGACAAGTTTGATGCCTGGAGATCTACAAAGTGGGGGAGAGAATCATGTCCCTCAAGTTTTTCTCTGACCTCCACACATACCCCATGTTAAACTCTACTCCAAGGAACAGCAATTTCAGGGTTCACAGTATGATCAAATATCCTGCAACAGTGCAGGATATTTTGACCTCACAAAAAGGCCCATGCCACCATGCCCAACCTCAGGTTAAGCAAGTACTTTAACCACTGAGTCTTCTCTAGCCCTTCTTTAGAACTTAATTTTTTAAAGACATGGTGTGATGTTTCCTCTTTGTAACAGGATCTATTGGATACTAGCTCCATAGATAAGACTAGCCTTGAAATCACAGAGATCCACCTACCTCAGCCTCTAGCATACTGGGATTAAAAGTATATGCCTGTTGTGATGGTTAGTTTTTAATCTGTCAATTTGACATAATCTAGAATTACCTAGGAAGAGTCTTAATTGAGGAATTGTCATAAGAAGTTGGTCTGTGGGTGTGTTTATGGAGGACTGTCTTGATCAGTAACTGATGTGGGAAGACCAAGTCAGCTGTGGGTAGCAATCATTCCCCGTTGTGTATGAATAGAGACCTTATGAGTAGAAAAAGCCAAGTAAGCATGAGTAAGTGGACAAGCAAACAAAACAAGCAAGGACGAGGTTAGATCAGGCTGGCTATGAACTCATCTGTGGAGGACTGTCTAGTTTGACGTAAGACCAGCACACTATGCACCAGAGGCATCATTTTTTAGGCAAGGGACCCTCGACAGTCTAAGAAAGGCAAAGCTAAACAACAAGCAAGCTTGGATGTGCCCACTCATCTCTGCTGTTACTTTAATTTTATGTGTATGAGTGTTCTGTTTGCATGTCTGTGTGCTGCACTATGTGTGTGCACTACCCATGGAGATCAGAGGACGGCCCTGGATTCCCTGGGAATGGTTATGAGCTGCCCAGTGGGTGCTGGGAATGGAGGTCAGGCCCTCTGGAAGAACAGCTAGTACTGTCTTTTAACTGCTCAGCCATCTCTTCAGGCCATCCTTTGCTCTTGCCTGTGAAGGTAATATGGCTATCTGCTTCAAGGTCTTAGCACTGTGACTTCCCTTCCTAAATGAACTGTAACCAAAGTTGCTTTTTGTCAGAGTATTTGTTACAAAAACTGAAAGAAGCTAGTGCACAAGGTCTCTCTATATAGTCCTTGCTAGCACGAGCTTCCTATGTGGCCCTGGCTGGCCTTCACCTTGTGTAATCTCCTGGCATCAGCCCCGGGTTACAGTTACGTACCACCACATCTAAGGACTTCCTAAGCTTAGAAAGTCTTTCTACCCGAGATTAATTATATCTTATTGACTTCTGAGATTTTAAAATATTTAATTCTGGGCTGGAGAGACTGCTCAATGAGTAAAAGCACTTGTCGCACAGCCTGATAACCTGAATTTGATGACCAGAACTCACAAGAAGGAACTGACTCCCCTGAACACTGACTGCCCTCAGATCTCCATGTGTATATCGTGTGGTATGAGTGCCTCTTCCTTATCAGTTAATAAGTTAAAGAAAAGTTAAAAGTTAAAATTATGTAAATCTATTAGACATTTATTTTGATTGAAAGGCTTTACTCAATTTTTATGTGTGTAAATGTCTGCATGTGAGTGCAGGAGAGACCAGTGCACAGGCTGAATCCTCTTGGAGTCTGAGTTAAAGACCATTGTGAGTGGCTCAACATGGGTACTTGACTCTATGGAAGAGCAGCAAGTACTTTTAACTCTGAGCCATCTCTTTGGACCCTACTTTGAATTTTGTTGCTGTTGCTGTTGCTGTTGCTGTTTTATGACAAGGTTTCTCTGTGTAGCTCTGGCTGTCCTGGAACTCCCTCTGTAGATCAGGCTGGCCTCAAACTCAAAGAGATCCACCTACCTCTGCCTCCCAAGTGCTGAGATCAAAGGCATGTGACACCATTTCTGGCTAAATTTTTTAAAATCATTAGTCAATCAATTAACTAATTAACTTTTTGTTTTTCAAGACAAGTTTTCTCTGTGTAATCTTGGCTCTCCTAGAACTCACTTTATAGATCAGGCTGGCCACAGAAGCTGGTGGCAGAGGCAGGTGGATTTCTTCTAGTTCAAGGCCAAGCCTGGTCTACATAACAGTTCTAGGACAGCCAGGACTATGTATAGAGACCCTGTCTCAAAAAACCAAACCAGAAAACTTCTTCCCACAAATTAGCTACCCTTGCCGTTCCAACACTTTTTTTTCTTCATTATGTTTTAAAGATTTAATTTAATTTATGAATTGTTGGGTGATGTGGAAATTTCTGGTTTCTTTGGAGACTCATCTGTGTCATGTGATGTTTTCCTGGAAACTGTCTGATGAGAGTATGTTTTGGTGAGGCAGACACATGGGAGGATGTTTTGCTAAGAACAGACACGTGGTATTTTTCTGAAATCAGCCTGGAAAAAGGGGCATCTGATGTTTTGCTAGAGCAGATGCTTGAGGGGACACTTGATGTTTGGAAAGGATGTAAGGATAACCCAACAGACAGTGGATGATGCAGTATGGTACTGGTACGCCTTGCCTTTCTTTTTTTTTTTTTTTTTTTTCTTTTCTTTTTTTCGGAGCTGGGGACCAAACCCAGGGCCTTGTGCTTGCTAGGCAAGCGCTCTACCACTGAGCTAAATCCCCAACCCCACGCCTTGCCTTTCTTTACTGGTCATTGTTGGGCTTTGCAGACGCTGGTCTTCACTGACAATGCTGGGTGGTTGGTATTGGTACACCTTACCATTCTTTGTTGGTCATTATTTATTGTGACTTCATAGAGAGAAACGCACCAAAAACCTTCTTGTGGTGTTCCGGCTGTTTCTTGCCACTTCCTCAGATTAAGGCTGATTGGCAGAGCCTTGCAGTTTCTTCTGGATTGCCCTGTCCTTGCTGCTAAGTGAATGGTGTTTGTAAGACCTGACATTGCTGACTCGTGAGTGGTGTTTGTGAGGGGATTGAGCTGCCACTGTTGACTTGAGTAAAACAAACTGCTGTTATCCTGACAGCACAGATTGGATTTGCTCCAAAGAAGCAGTGTCTACTACCTCTGGTGGTAGTGGTGGTGGGCTAGAAGGGAGGTTAAAGCATTTAAGAACCCTTATTAAAAATAGGTTTTGGGGCTGGGGATTTGGCTCAGTGGTAGAGCGCTTACCTAGGAAGCGCAAGGCCCAGGGTTCGGTCCCCAGCTCCGAAAAAAAAAAAAAAGAACCAAAAAAAAAAAATAGGTTTTGAAAAATCCAAACCTACGGTTAGGGGTTCATTTGATGCTACTATGTATTCAAATGTTAAATTCTGTGCCCCAAGACAAGTGAATTTTTACATACACCATCTTTGTTGTGCAAACCTTGTACCCCAATTTAAAACTATTGGTTAAATAAAAATGGCTACAACTAATTACTAAAGGGAATAGAGTTAGGTGGATTTTCAGTTATCTGGCTGGGGGTTACAGGTAGGGGAGATAGGAGGCGCACAGAGGAGGAGAAGACAGAGAGAACAGGAGGTCTCTACTAGCCATGATGGACCAATAGCAGGTGCCAGAGTAAAACGCCTCCCCAGAGCACTGCTGGAGCAGAAATAACCTTGAAAATTTCAAACAGCAAGTATTGGGGGGCACTATTGGGGAGTGGCCAGTTGTTAGAGAATTAGATTAGGGGTAATCTCCAGTAATTGTGCAGAGCCTAATGAATATATCATAGTATGAGTTTCACTCATTTGGAAGGTAGATGGAGATAGGAATAGGAATTTACAGTGAAAGCTCTGCCTGTACATAGTTATGTGCACCACATGTGTGCCTGATATCCATGAAGTCAGAAGAGGACACTGGATCCCCTGGAACTTGATGTTTGCGAGCTGTCCTGTGGTGCTGGGAACTGAACCTGGGTCCTCTGCTGGAGCGACAAGTCCTCTTAATTGCATAACCATTACTCTAAATCTCGTTTTTTATTCTTAAGAAAAAAAATTAAAAAATTTATTTATGTGCATATCTCAGTGTGTGCCCTGTATCTGTCATGTCAGAGTCCCTGGAGTTGGAGTTACAAGTGGTTGCGAGCTGCCTGACATGGGTGCTGGGAAACAAACTCGGGTCCTCTGATGACCCGTTGAGCCATCTCTCTAGCCTATAGCGCTGGTTTGTTTTTTTTTTTTTTGTTTCTTTTTTTTTTTGTTTTAATGAATTGTATGTGGATGATGAAAGAAAGAGGAAGAGGAGGAGAAGAAGTAGTTTTGTTTTTGTTGTTGTTCTGTTTTTGAGACAGGGCTTCTCTGTGTAGCTCTGGCTGTCCTGGAACTCACTTTGTTCACTCTAAAGACCATGCTGGCCTCAAACTCAGAGATACATTTACCTCTGCCTTCCAAGTGCTGGGATTAAAGGTGTGCACCACCACTACCCGGCTGATGCTAGAAGACTGTTCATTATTGGAGCGATGGCTAAATGATGTAAGAATGCTTGCTGTTCTCCCAGAAAACCTGTGTTCCAGAACTCCATGTTAGGCAGATTATAACTCTTGTAATTACAGTTCTCTGGACTCAATGCCCTCTTTTGCCTTTTACAGGAAATTGCACTCATGTACATATACCCATATACAGACAAATTAAAACAAAACAAAACAACAAAACAAACCAGGTGGTGGCTTGCACCTTTAATTCCATCATTCACAAGGCAAAGGAAGGTGAATCTCTGTGAGTTCAAGGCCAGCCTGGTCTACATTGTGAGTTCCAGGAAAAAACAACAACAACAACAAAAACAACAGAGCTACACAGAAAATCTTGTCAAAACAAACAAACAAACAAACCCCTTTCTTATCTAATAAGGTCATCCAATCTGCCTACTTGATGCTTCCAAGTTTCTGAACAGCCTTTAGGGTAGAAGGTTTTACCTAGTTGAGGCTGAGACCAGACCAAGTGGAAGGCCTACCCCTCTACTCCAGTACTGCACTGAGAGAAACCACCTATGTTCTGGCCAGTGAGTACAGACGGGGGAAACCTGACCTACCACCATCTCCCTGAGGGGATGAGTAATGCTGGTGTACATGGTTCTTAGGGAGCAAGCACTCTGTGGAGGTAGAGGTTATACTTGATGCTAAACTCTCTTGGAGGAAGTGAACAGCTTTTACAACTTTGTTCTATGTATAATTCTTTCTTGAGGCTAAGGAGTAAGTTAGAGCCCCATCACTGCTACAGGATGAAGCTTCCAACTCTGAAGTGTGTGAGCCTTAGGTTTGTGTAAGGGGCCACTGGAGGTCTTTTTCAGCTATTTTCTACTTGTCTTTGGGATCAAACAACTGGTCATGGGGCTTCTGACTAGAAGGCCTTTCTAGTTAAGCATGGAAATATTCTGGAGTGCACAGGCTTCTGCTCATTCTCCTTGCTGGCGTCCTCCAATGGCCTCTGTGGTCCCTGTCAGAGCACTAAAGCCAGGGCTGAAAGACCACATACCCCATCATAGAAGGAGACAGAATTCATGTGGTCCTTGGAAATGACGACACTTGCATGATGACGGTGAGAAAATAGAAGGCCACCAGAGAAGAAATACACATTCCCTAGAAGAAAAAGAATGCTGGTCAGAGGTGGAGTGCTAGATCCTTGAAGGTACTAGAATGATGATGTAACCTTCCTGGAAGGAGAGGAAACGGTCTAAAGAAAGACACTTATGTTTCTGCTTTTAGTATTCTGACTATTCAAATAATATATCCCAAAGAATTCAAATTCCCCAAGGAGTCACATGCTGAAAAGGGGAAAGGCTACAGTCCTGAGAGCAGGTCTCTCACACACTTGAGAACTTACCCAACAGGCAGGATAGAACAGAGCGGAGACAATGATGGTAAATTCACAGTGAGTGGGACAGCAGCATTCTCCTGCCTCAATTTGTCTTACTCAGTCACTCACTCACTCACCCACTCACCCACTCACCCACTCACTCACTCACTCACTCACTCACTCACTCACTCACCTCACTCACCTCACTCACTTACTCACCTCACACACGACTTACGATTTTCAAGACAAGGTTTCTCTATGTAGCCTTGGCTGTATTGGGGAATTCTCTGTGTAGACCAGGTTGGCCTCAAACTCAGAGATCCACTTGCTTCTGTCCTTCAAGTGCTGAGATTAACGTTGTGTGCCACCAAGCCTGGCTTCCTGCCCACTATTCAACCCTAAAGCTTCAGACAGAAATGGAGCTCAGCTCTCAGAACCTTATAAAACTGAGTGTGATGGCAGTCCATTCCTGTAATCCCAGAACTCAGAAAGTGAGAGGAGAATCAGGGAGTTCAACCTCATCTCTGGCTATACAGTAAACAAAGGCCAGCTTGTACCATATTAGAAATGGAATTTAGAAAATGAAAAAACTAAACTAATAAGTCTAAAAACCAGCATGTGTGTGCACATATACATACCCTCTCACTAAAACAAAACCAATGAAACAGAAAATTGAAATCCAGCTCTGCACAGAACCTGGAAGGACAGAATCACTCTAGTCCATGATGGGTGATTTGACCTTTTTCTAATGAGACTACATGGAACCCATCTCTATTCACTCGCTGCCTGTCTCTTTAACTGGTGTGTGTGGTTGGGAGGCCCAGCCTATCTTGTGTAGTAGCTTGTTGTGTGTGTCCCTGAGACTCAGGGAAAAGAAAAACAGAAAACAGCCATATGCCCATGTAGGCTAAACAACGACCTTGAATATCCATGAACCTGACCACATTGCTCTTTCAAATCACTCCCTGTTTAGCAAGAGACCTTGATGGAAGGTCAGAGAGGCTGCTCTCTAGTTTATTCTCTGCAAAAATGCTTAGAGACCTTGCTACATCCCCAAGTGGCCATCCCTTCCTCCTACCATTATTGCTGGTCTAAACAACCAATAAATTAACAACCAATAAATTATAAGTCAAATTACATGGGAAACTATAAGAAACATTAAAGACAACGCTGAAGCTTCCAATTAAACACTGTATAACCTTTGCTTATGGAAAAGGATTCATATCTTCTTATCTGCCCTGGTAAAACCTTTATGCTAAAGGCTTAATCCTCTCACCAGTAACACTTCTGTTTAGACAGAGACTGCTGCTAGGTTCTCAGAATTTTTTTTTTTTTTTTTTTTTGGAACTGGGGACCGAACCCAGGGCCTTGCACTTGCTAGGCAAGCGCTCTACTACTGAGCTAAATCCCCAACCCCAGGTTCTCAGAATTTAAGTCATCTAAATGTTCAAGGCCTTCCCCCTTTCTTTCCTTTTCCTTTTGATGACTCTTTAAAATTAGCCAATTTCAAAACTGCTGTTGACCCCCCCCCCAAAACAAAACAAAACAAAACAAAAAAACAAACCTCCTAATGGTAAGCTCAGCATAATTGGGAGCTGTTTTCCTAAAGCCGCCCTGCCCCTCACTGGGGCTGCTGAGACCAGGCTTCCATCCAATAACTCCGGTAGTAGTAACTGGACACCACTATCATGTGCACTTACACAACCTGCGTGCTGATCCTTCTGGTCTGGAGAAGCTCAAATAACTTCCAGAGCCTCAAACGGAAAGGAAGCACAGACACAGGTTTTGCATAAGAATAGGGGACAGAGGGGCGGGGCTGCTCAGAAGGTGCCTGTAATTCTAGCACCGAGCAAGCTGCTGCAGGAACACTGCCAGAATTTGGGCTAGCCCGGGTTACAGAGAAAGACCCTGTCTCCAAAAATCCCCAAAGAAAACAAAAACAGAAAACAAACACCCCCCAACCCCCCAAACCAAAACACAACAAAGCAAAATTCACATTCCCTTATTGGGTGTCTTCAGAGGAAATATGTTTAAAACAATTAACTTGAATATGTCTGCTCCATTTTGTGTGTGTGTGTGTGTGTGTGTGTGTGTGTGTGTGTGTGTGTGTGTATGTGTTAATCACTTTGTAGAACCTGTATGTAAATCTTTTAATCTTCCCTACCTGGTATAACTTTTTTTACACGAGATCCTTCTGCATTCCCAGATCTTGACAGAACTTGACCCCTGCCCCCTCTCTATCATGTCGTTTGTGCTGATCGTTTTAAAATTAGCCAATCTTGAAAGATTGTGAGGTTAGACCCATGCCAATCAGAAAAGATACCATGAATAAAAACCAACATTTGTGTCCTGTTAGCTATCAACTCCAGAACAAGTCTCACTGGGTCCCGGTGGCTCCTCCAGATCCCACCCCTATCCTGAACCTCTCCCTCCAGTGGGCTGGACTTCTGCTTCGCTCCCCTGGCCTAATCCTTCAGAACTCAGACACTTTGGTATCTGGGCTGCCTCTCTCGGTTGCTGGCTCTACTCTTGCTCTCCCTCCCCCATCTCTTCTCACGGTCTGGTTTAGTCTGCCAGCCTTGTTCAGCCTGGACTCTGCGTGCTTTCTCCTTTATATCACTAAAAAATCTCCATGCTTTAGTCGAGTTATCTTCTCCTCCCTCTATTCCAGTCTTTCATTCACTCCCTAGCCCAGGCTGGGTTCTGGGCCACACCCTTGTTTACAAAAAGAAACTGCCTTGCCAGGTTACTTTTGCTTTCTTTGCATGGTCCTTTGAGCTTTAGACTAACACGTCAGTGAGTTCCCCAGGTTTGGCAGAAGCCAGCTCACCTTAAAGAGCGCATACTGCTCATCTAGGGCCCAAAAAGTTCTTTACAAATACCTAACATCTTTTCTCTCTCTCTTTTTTAAGATTTATTTATTTTATTTTATGTGTATAAATGTCTGCCAACATGTATATGTGTGTCTACCACACATATACCTAGTGCCCAGAGGTCAGAAGAGAGTATCAAATATACCTGAAGTTAGAGATGGTTATTAACTAACATTGTGGGTGGGTTATTGCTCTAGTCCCTGGAAATAATCCTTTAAAACTTTTCTTTTGATTTTATGTGTATGAGGGTTTGTCTGTATGTATACACCACATGTGTGCAGTAGCTGTGGAAGCCAGAAGAAGGTGCTGGATCCCTGGGGCTGGAATTACAGATGACTGCAGCCATCCTGTGCCCAAGTCCTCTGTGAGACTTGCGTGTGAGACTCTGACTTAGGGACTGACTTAGGATTTACTTAAAGCATTACTTGTACTGCTCATTTCCAAGCATGACTTCACATGTCACTTGGAACAGAGTGACCTGGAGAAACAGGTGAAACAATGGGTCATCGCCCTTAACAATATGACCACAAACGCTCACAGCTTACACCAGTCAACTATGGCATATTCCTGGAAAAGAAAAAGTTGACTACCATGTCCATGTCTGTAGATTCTTCCTTGCTTGCTCACCTGTCTTGTGGTTTTCAAGTTTAAAGTGAGAATGCAAACTGGACCCAGAGCCAAGCCCTTTCAGGAGCTGTTCTGGCTTCAGTCTTCCTGTGACATCTCCTGTTTTCCACTCATAACCAGTGTCAAAGTGTTTATTCTAGAAAGATTGCCACAAGCTCAGGCAGTGCTCGTAACTGCTGAGCCATCTTTATAGCCCAACTTTCTTTTTTTTAAAGTGTCTGTCACCAGCCTCCTGTGGACATAAGAGAAATGAACAGGGACAGAGTGAAGGCAGACCTTTACTGCCCCGACTTTCCCATCATAGAAGTAAAAGCAGCTTAGTCTTCAGAGTTTTCAAGGCCTTTTCACCGTCCCACGCATGTGACCTGCACCTCTGCTCCTCATGGCTGAACAAACTCTCCCAAAGGAAACAAACAGCAGCAGCAGCAGCAGCAGCAGCAGCAGCAGCAGCAGCAGCAGCAGCAGCAGCAGCAACGAAACACTCTCAAGTCTGATCACCGCAGGAGGGAGAAAAAAGGCACAAGCAGCAACTGGCAGTACAGGGAACAATAAACCTACAGATACATGGTCAGCTGGTTTTCAACAAGGTAATTAAATAAATGCATTTTCAACAAAGGCAAGTCAAAGGATAAAGGAAGGTCTTTTCAACAAAAGGTGCTGCAAAAACTAGATGTTCATACATAAAAGAAGCATTCAAAAGATCCCTTACATTGGAAATTCTGCCCTCCACGACCAGACACAGAAGAAAATGTCATTACTTCACAGGGACAATGAGTACTGAGAAGAATTCCAACTCAGGTAAGGCAGAAGTCCTGTCTAATGAACAACACTTCAAAGTAAAGGGCAGACATCGTGTGTGCTGCCACACCTTCAACTCTAGCACTCGGGAAGCAGGTCCAGGGATCTGAGTTTTAGGCCAACAAGGTCAACAGTGAGTTCCAGGTCAATCAGAGCTACCTCCCAGAGATTTTGTCTCAAAAACCAAACCAAAACAGAACCCCAAACAAACAAAACAAAGTCACAGGGAAAGAGACAACAGAACAGCAGCTGTGAGCTGCAACCATAGCACCTCGGTGTGAGGGCCTGACCAAGTCAACCATTATAACCAGATTCTACATGTTCAAGGATCTGGGGAACTGCATCAGCTTGGTAAACTAAGAATAATTTTTAAAAGATTCAAAATGAACTTTTACAGATGAAAAACATAGAAATATACAACAGACAAGGTTAGTGGCATTATGAAGGGCACAGAAAAAGAATGTCTGTATGAATCTCTGGGTCCACGAACTAGTTCAGGTGGAGGACAGTTTATAGAACTGAGTGGTTAGGCATACAGTGGTCACTTCTGCTCTTAACACACACACAACCTTTCTGGTCATACTCTCTAACCATTATAGGCTAACAGTTATTTACACAGCATTTACATGGTATTAAATGACCTGGAGACTGAAGTGCAGAAGCTGACTTATAGTACAGAAGGTTTATGCAAGTACAATCCCGCTTTATTTATGGCACTTAAGCTTCCACAGATTCTGATGAACACAGAGGGTTCTAGAACAATACATGATATGTAAAAATGGACAGACATAGAAGCAGATACCACAGAAGCTAGGTATGGTCACACATACAGCCCAAGCTTTTAGGAGGATTCTGGCGCTCACACTTGGACTCGGCCTGAGAGGCTTCAGTAGGAAGATCACCATCCATTCAAGGCCAGCCCTGCTGCACAATGAGTTCTATTCTGAAGCCTGTGCCACAAGGGAGAGACTCTGCCTCAAGAATAAATGAAATAGATACTATGCAACATAAAATGCTAAGAAAAATATTCAGATCGACTTCACAGAGCAAGAGGGAATGGCAGAATTTCAATGAACCCAACTCAGATGTCACTGGGATGGAAGGGGTCAGTGGTGGCACTCACCTGGAAGCTAAGTCAGTGGCAAGTCTGAGGTTACCCTGGGCCACACGAGAAGACTCTACCTCACTCCCTAACTCAAAGAAAAAGAAATGACAGAAGAATTCCCAATTCTATTCTGTGGAAAGTATAAATGTACTGATCCATAAAGTTAAACGAATCCTGAGTACAAACAAGTCAAGAGGCACAGAGGTAGCCTGCATGTGAGTGGTGCAGGGTTTGTTAGTATGCAGTTTTATCTCGAGCATCCCACAGAACAAAATAAAACAAAATAAGAGTCAGTGATAAAATGAAAATCTTTAAAACAGACAGAGGGAAAAAGATATCAGAATAGTAGATTTCTGCTCAGGAGCAACGTAAGTGGCTCTAAGAGAGTGACAAGTAGGCAGCCACATCATTAGAATACCCAGGGGAAACTGCATACCAGCCTTCAAAGAGGTTTATGGACAGCTGTCTACTTTTTAATTTATTATTATCACTGACTTTTCAAGACAGAATTTTTTTGTATAGACTTGTTTGTCCTGGAACTCACTCTATAGACCAGGCTGGCCTTGAACTCACAGAGATCTGCCTGCCTCTGGCTCCTGAGTGCTGGGTAGACTAGAGGTGCTACCACCTCTCGGCTGGATAGCTCTACATTTATCACTGTTCCTCATTTTATGTGTATGGGTGTTTTACCACGTGTACACAGTGACTGAGAAAGGCATAGGATCCCTGAGTTACAGGTGGTTGTGAGCAACTATTTGGGTGTTGGGAGTAGAATCTGGGTCTTCAGGAAGAGTGAAGTCATCTCTTCAACCCTATCTCTAGCTTTACAAAGCAGAAGAGGAAGTGAGAGGGAACTCCATCAGCAGACAGCCAGAAGCAGAGAGGCTCAAGGGATCCATACCACAGGCTCAGTAAGAGGCTCTTCAATGAAGGCACAAAGAGGGAGCCAGACAGAGGTGAGTGCAGATGACATCAGAGGAAGCTCTCTCCCTAGCATCAGGTCTGCTGAGTTGGTGGCATGGCAACCCTGCAACTCCTGCAGGCCACACTTTTGGAAATTTAGGAGCAAATGCCATCAGAATATATGCTGAAACCGGACCAAGAAAATATCTGAAGACTATGGGGAAGACACTTTAACCCAAATTGCACAAGATGGCAGGAAGGTGGAATCTTGTTCAGAGCCAGAGTCTGCAAAGGAACAAAGACTCAGGTTCCAAGAGTCCTGGATATCAGGAAGGACTGGTGAGGCCAACATCTACAACCCAACTGCAGAGACCAGCGTCAAGACCTTGTGAGGAGCTTCTAGGCTCATAATCAGCATTCATCACCATCCAGAGGCATCACCTGGGAAGGACTTTCTACTGATGGGGCCAGCATCTGCAGTGTGATCTCAGATGACCGCCCAGGGCCATACCCTGTGCTTAAAACCCAACTCAGATAAGGTACACTCATGGGTATGACAGGTACAGGGACCTGGGGAAGAAGAGCTCACAGCCTGGAAACAGCAAGCAGGCCAGACAGCATTCTTACTCAATAGCCCTATTCAGTGGTCTTTTCTTCACATTTAGTCTTTAATTATCCAATATCCAATGATAATTTAGCAGCTTGCTGCTTGTGTTGTTTACTCCTCTCACCCCAATATTTTCCCTTTTTATGGACATTGGCTGGCCTTCTCTGTAGAGTCTCTGCCTCAGACTTTTAAGAGCTGGGTTTTTTGTTTTTTGGTTTTTTTTTTTTTTAAGAGTATTTGAATTTTTTTTTAATCCTTTTCTTCTCCCTTTAGCCTTAACTGCCTCATATCTCTTATCCTACCATTTCCCCTTTCTATTTATATTTCTCTCCTCTTCTTTTTATCAACCCAATGCTAATCACTATCCTTTCTGTGCTTTTCTGCCTTTCTACTCATGGCTGTACGAGCTATCTAATACATCAGTACGCATGGACTCTACTCATGGCTTTACGAGCTATCTAATACATCAGTACGCATGGACTCTACTCATGGCTGTACGAGCTATCTAATACATCAGTACGCATGGACTCTACTCATGGCTGTACGAGCTATCTAATACATCAGTACGCATGGACTCTACTCATGGCTGTACGAGCTATCTAATACATCAGTACGCATGGACTTCAGTGGTCTTGTAATTCCTAACACAACTGACACTTAAGGGATGATGGTTTTTATTAGGTCATTACTGTACTGTCACAGTAAATGTACCACTTGCTAGTGTTTGTAGACAATATTCTACTCTGAGGTGAGCAATGGGGACCCAACTTGTAATCCGGACACTAACTGAGGAGAGGAGAAGAGCGCCTTACCCTACAACTGCCTTGAATATTGTAAATATTTCCAATGAAAGAACTAAAAGATTTCAGCAATATACAAGGGCCAAAGCAAAAAAAAAAAAAAGAAGAAAAAGAAAAAAAAGAAACAAACCATATGAATATGTGTAACTGTGAGTGAAAGTTTTAAGAATCTAAATTGAGGCCTTTATATCAACCCTTACAAAAGGTAAGTACTGTCAAATTATGAAGAATTTTTAACCTTGATTGTTTGATAGTGGCTGTCACAGAAGAGCGCCAGACCATAGCTTGTACAGCGTCCACTGTACCCTTAAATTAAAAAGTACTTCTACAAGGACATCTACCTAGCAACTGTCTGTTTCACCTTAAACTGACACCTGGTTTTGTTATTAATCAAATCAGCAAAGCCACAGCTGGCTTTGAAATATCTGATGTAGTCTTCTTCATTTTTGTCATTAAAAACTTGCCCTTGTCTCAGCCTCCTTGGACACAGCAGCGGTATGCTGCCCCAACACATCTTCTCTGCAAGTTCTGCTCCCCACTGCATCGCTGTGCTGGCCCCAAGCAAAGGCAACACAAACTGGATAAATTCTAGTGGCATGATACCGAACCCCAGAGCAAGCCTGAGGACACCACGCGTGCTCTGATTTCACTTGGGTTAAGTTAGAAACAGAAAATGCTTAAGGATAATGGTCTGAGGCTAAAGCAAGGTTTTGGGGATTAGGTACTGGGTGACCTGCCTGACCAAGGACGCATGAAGGACAGGGGTGACAGGAAAGCTGAACAGCGACAAGTCTCATGACAGTAAAAGCCACTGGGCTAGGACAGGGAAAAAGCCCTGACTGGAAGCCGTTCAAGCAGTGCTCTTCTCAGCCACAAGCACGCCGAAGGGCAGAACCACTGTCTGGATCCCCACTACCCACAGCTGCCAACTCACACAGCCACGGGCTGTGCTCACCTTCAGCACAGCTCAGCATCTGACCAATCAATACTTTGATCAAGTTTTGATCAATCACACTACGAAGATCAAGACAAATACTTTTAGGGATGAAACGACACCAATTTCAAGCTTATCATATTCCAATTATAGGCAGATTTTAAGATATAACAACATTTGAATTTCAGGGCCTTTTATCTTTGCAACCCCCCTTCCAAAGCCTGAGAAAAGCCTTAGGCACTTTATGTTATTTTCTTTTTTTTTTTTTTTTTGGTTCTTTTTTTTCGGAGCTGGGGACCGAACCCAGGGCCTTGTGCTTCCTAGGCAAGCGCTCTACCACTGAGCTAAATCCCCAACCCCTGTTATTTTCTTTTAAGAGAGTCCCTAGCAGGATAGGGTAGTACATGCCTAAGATCTCCTGAGGCAGGAGCATGTCAAGTTCAACGACTCAATGTGTTACAGTGTGTTCAAGGCCAGTCTGAGAAACTATGAGACCACATAGCAAAATAAAGGTTAGCAATAATTATTCCCCAGACCATATAGCTTAGTGGAAGAGTTATTGCCTATATCTGTAGGGCTTTTAGGGTCAACCTCTAGTACCACAAAAGGAGGGCAGGGGAGAAATAAACGGAGGGTGGCCCTTGATCCCAAATGGCATACACTCAAAGCTCTATTAATCCTGTGACACTAACTCTAAACTAGTAAAGTGCTTAATACACAGAGGAGGGAAGCTCTTGGTAAAGTTTTCTGCTTCTATAGAATTGTTCTGCAGCACAAACAGATTCACTGGGGTAAATGTGAGATCTGTTTTCTAGAGAGGACTGAAAGAGGGCTTTGCTATGCAGTCTTGCCTTGAACTTAGTATGTGGACAGGCTGGCCTTGAAACATTGATTGCTTACCTCAATTTTTCAAGTTTTGGGAGCACAAGAGTGCTGGACTACAAATACATGCCACCATACCCACTCACGTTTAAGGTCTTTAAATGGCGTGATTGGGCTGGGGAGTGGCTCAGCGGTATAGTGTTTGCATAGCACACAGAAGAACTGGAGTTGGCAGAGCATAAACAATGTGACTAATGAGGACACAGGCATTTCTAGTTGTACTCTTCATTGTTATTCAGAGACTGGAAATGTTAAATCTTGTTGGATAATAAATACAATAACGCAAAATCAGTTTTCTAATGAATCCTTTGCTGAGAAGACGTAAACACATGGGAGGCCAAGTAGGTGGACCTCCAGTTTGAGACCACCCTGGGAGACACCAGACTCCCTCTCACAACTCCATAACTGCCCCAAACATCCTCCTCCTCTGCCCCAGGTGTGATCTTGCTCAGGTTAGTACTACAGTCACTTTATATGATTCCCACAATGCCCCTGACTCTCAAGTCTTCACCAACAGGATCTGGAGGCATAGAGAGGAAGGGCAGAACGTAACTCCCCAGCACACCATAGGTTAAAATCAGAGCTTACTGAGCTCTGTCTTCTATGTGAATGGAGAAGCTGAACCAATGATCTAAGAACAGAGAGAGGAATTTGCCACCAGCAAAAATATTTTCAGTAAGAACAAATCACCCAGAAAGAGGATTTGCTTTGTAGAGGCTGAGGAATTTGTGAAGTCAGAGTTCAAACTCCACAGAACTGCTATATTCAACAGGGAATGAATAGGACTCACACGAAAATGTTATTTGTGGGGCTGGGGTTACACCTCAGTAGTATAGTATTTGCCTAGCATGTGTGAAGCCCTGGGTTAGATTCCCAGCAAATCTATCTGTCTGTCTGTTTCCTAACCCTCGCCCCCAAATACGGGAGTGGGGAGGTGGGAGAAGGAGGGGAGAGGATTGAGACAGAGACACAGAGTTATTCTGAGGAATCATAAAAGGAGCAGGGAAATGAATCCCATGTAACCCACTTAAGATATTTAAGAAAATCCACATTTTCAGGATGTTTTCTATTAGCAAAAACGTTGCCAGCTCACATTGAAAAGGATAAACTATGAAAGGGAAGAGAGAAAAGAAGATGCTGAACTCCCCTCATTCTACTGGCAAGAAGCGGGTGCAGGAAGCTACTGAGCCACAATGTGAGATCTGCCTTCTAAGGAGATGTGAGAGCCAGAGTAAGATCGAGAGCTCTGAGGTTGGGATAGCCAGATGGCTCAGTGGGTAGAGGCAGCTGCCACTAAGTCTGAATGTTTGATTATACTCCCAGAACCTCGTGGTGGATGGAGAGAACTGATTCTCTCATGTTTCCTGACCAGCACATGCATGTGCTGACAGTGGCACATGCATGGCCATGTACAAACACACAATAATTTCTTTAAAGGAGCCCTAAGGGTCAAAACATGAGGTAGAGGGCAGGGCTGAGACACATGGAGAATTATTTCCAGGTTCTGAGTCTTTTTTTTTTTCTTTTTTCTTTTCTTTTTTGTGGAGCTGGGGACCGAACCCAGGGCCTTGCGCTTGCTAGGCAAGTGCTCTACCACTGAGCTAGATCCCCAACCCCCTAGGTCCTGAGTCTTAAGGAAGAAACTGCTGTCTTTCATAGAAAACAAGGTACCACAGAGTTCAGAGTTTATGACAAAAGGAGCCTGGGAGGTAAAACTAACAGCTCGGGGCAGAATGGACAGTGACAAGGAACAATTTCCAAGCCTTGATCTTAATAAAAACCTACAATTTGGCACCTGATTAGACACCTTCACGTCCCTGCACTGGGTATTAAACCAAGGCAGCTGGACTCAGAGCATGTTGGGCAAGCACTCTGCCATTGAGTTACATCCCAAGAATTATCTTTTTTTTTTCCTTAAGATTTTATTTTGGCTGGGAAGTGGCGGAAGATGCCTTTAATCCCAGCACTTGGGAGGCAGAAGCAGGTGGATCTCTGAGTTTAAGGCCAGCCTGGTCTACAGAGAGTTCCAGAGCAGCCAGGGCTACACAGAGAAACCCTGCATGTGTATATATATATATACATATATATATAGTATTTTGTCTGTCCGTCTGTAAGAGCATCATATGTGTGCTCTTGGGGACCAGAAGAGGGCATGAGATCCCCTGGGTCTAGGATTACTGACAGTTGTGAGCCATCATGTGGGTGCTAGAAATTGAACCCAGGTCCTCTGGAAGCTCACATGCCTTTATTTTTATTCTGAGATGACACAAAATTTTACTATATTGCCCAGGGGCTAGTCTTGAACTTGAGATCCCGTGACCTTCACCTCCCACAGCTGAGGTTAAAGCCTGGACACCAGGCTCAACTTGCTTCCAAGCAGGATCTTGAAGCTACTTTAGGCTTTTCATCCTCCTGCTTTTGACCCTGATGCTGTAGCAGTTATCCCAGACTAGCTCTGCCTTTATGTTGGGTACTACCATCTGGCTAAGGTTTTCTTTTAAAAATATTTTAAATTATCCATGTTTATGTGTGGGCATGTGCACATGAGCACAGGAGTCCTTGGAAGCAAAAGGTATTGGATTCCCCTGAAAGTAAGAGGGATTGTGAATATTCTGACATGGGTACTGGAAACTGAACTTGGATCAATAGAGAAATACGTATGCTTTACAGCTGAGCCATCTATCCAGTCCCTGATCATGAGATTTAAGGCCTTTAACTATTGCCATAAAAGGACGAGATGCTTGCAACTGAGTGACTATGCAGTAAGGAAAACAGTGAATCACAGAAGCCAGAGAGAAGATGATGTGAGAAAGATTCACACAAGGGCCATTCTTGGTCGCTGAAGGTTCAAGGGAGGCTATCAGACCAGTCCGTATCCAGCAGCCAGGCCACAATGGGGGCTTCGGTCCTGTGAACAGGGAAGTGGTGGACCCACAACTCAGATAAGCCTGGAAATAGACTCTTCCCCCAGAGCCTCTACATTAAACAGTCAGGCCTGGTTGATCCTCGATTTGGGCCTCATTAGAACTTGATCCACACAAGCTTGCCTGGTGTTCTTTTTGTTAAGATTATCTGAGTAACAGTCCTATATGGCACCAGACTCATGATGTAGTCCAGGCTGCCTTTAACACATGGTCAGAACGTCCTGCCTCTGCCTTCCTGGTGCTGGGATTACACTCAAGTGCCACCAGACCCTGTTTGCTTAGGCTTTTGACTTACAAAACTCTGAGTCAATCACAAGGTGCTGTTTTAAAGTAGGAAATCACAGTAGTTTGTTACACAGGAGAAAATCATGTAGTCTATGGCTTCTCCACTGGCAGTGTTGCCATTCTGGCCCATCCTGAGAACAAAGCAAGGTAGCAGCTAGGGGACCAGGTGCGGTCCTGGTACCATGCCTGTGCTCGAGAAACTAGCACGAGTTTCCTCATCCTCAAGTCGCTGAGCCAAAGGGAAACAGCCATAGGAAAACAACACTCTTTTCAAAGAGCAGGTGTATTATTAACCACAACAGTTGTTCAAATAAGGGGCTAAGACACAGCCAAGAACACAGTCGTAGCTGCTTACCTTCCTCAGGCCTGGACTGCAGACTGTTGGAATAAAGATACGCTCCTTTTCCTCCCGTTAGCAAAGTGCCCAAGAAACAGTCGTCCCCCTTTAAAAACACAACAACAACAAGAATCTGGTGACTTACAACATAAACATGAACAGAATCAAACTTTTATCCTTTTTATCAGTACTGAAAACATGAGTCAGACTTGAATATACTAAAAATATACCATGAGCTTTGGCCTCTGGTTCTTTGGCATAATAACGACATTCTGAATTCTGAGTTTCGTTTTTTGTGACAAAGCCTCACTGTAGCCTGGGCTGGCTTGGAGCTCGCAGTGATTCTCCTGATCCAGCCTCCTGATTGTAGGGACAGGTTAGTACTCTCTATCATACCTGGTGTCTGTACCCTATTTGTGGTGTTCTTGCTCTAGTGCACTGATGTCTGTGAAAAAGAAATCAGCTTCTCCGTGGCCTAACACTCTGCCCTCTGCCCTCCCAGCTTCTGTGCAGGCCAACTTGGAATCTGCTTAAGGCAGGTGGGGGAGGGGGCTCCGTGGTAAAGAGGGCTTGCCTAGATGTGCAAGGCCTTAGGGTTGATCCCTAGTGCTGACTTAAAACACACACGCACGCATGCACGCACACATGCTCGCACGCACGTACGTATGTATGTACATATGTATGTATATGGAGATTTTTTTTTAAATCCCTCTCACTTTGCTCCCCATAGACATTTTTCTTTCCCCAGAGGCCTAACAGGAAGTGGGAAATACAAATAGTAGTCAAAGACAAAAAGAATAGAAGCTTCCTTCTTTTGCTTAAGCAGTAAGATGAAATATTTTTAAAAAATAGTTTAACTTTTAAAAATCTATGTATTTTAAACATAACAAACGTTTTGTGTGCATGTGTGCCCATGGATCATATCAATGCTTGGTGCCCTTAGAGCCTAGAGGAGAGCATAAGATTCCAAGAGCAGAGTTACAGATGGTTGTGAGCCACCATGTAGGGGCTAGGAATAGAACCTGGGTCTTCAGAAGAAGGGCTAGTGCTCTTAACTGCTGAGCCATCTCTCCAGCCCCAAGATATACTTTATCATTACAAGTTGCTTATATTTGGGCCATCTTACAAAACTACTTATGTGTATGAGGGCTTTGCGTGCATGCATGTATGTGCACCACATGTTTATGTGGTGCTCAGGGAGGCCAGAAGAGGGCACCAAATCTCCTGGAATTGGAGTTACAGTTACAGTTCCCATGTAAGTCCTCTGCAAGAGCAGCATGTGAAGCCCCGTCTCATGCTGATAATGATGCTATTGCTGGAAACAAGTGTGGCTTACCTTTGTTGCTTGTAGGGTTTTCTCACACAATTTTACTTCATTATCTTCTACCTGTGGCCAACAGAAATGGAGTGTTCGATTTAGGTCTTCAAGGATAGAACCCTGCTGTTTCTGCCTAGGTAGTCTCTCTACCACATCCAATTCTTTTAGACCCTGACATACTGGCAAAGAGGCTGATGGTCATCAGGGCTCAAGCTCTAGGCCCAAGTGGGTTTTCTTTGGCAGACCATAGGCCCAGCTACTATGCCTCAGATACATGGAGAAGATGCCTCATCTCTATTTACCTTTTGCTGTAGGGGGAAGATCACTTTACAATGAATGGGTACAGTAAAGTATTTCTGGGGAGTACTCTGAGACGAGGTCTTTATGTAACCCTGACTGGCCTGGAACTCACTATATAGATCAGGATAGCCTCAAACTCACAGAGATCTGCCTGCCGATCTCCCCCAACTGAGTGCTAAGATTAAATGTATGTGCCAAAAATGCCTGGCTTGGGTGCACTCTTACTTAAACAATGTTAGAGGACAACTTTCTGTTTCCCCCATAACTACATCAGAAATATAGAAACAGACTCTAAAGTTAAGTTCTAAGACCTTGTCTTTTAAAGTCAGGTCTCACTCTCAGTCCAGGCTGCTGTAGAAATCACTATGTGATGCTATATCCTGGCGAGCCTCAAACTTGTAGTCCTCTTGCTTTAGCCTCCCGGTGCTGGGCTTGTATGTACTACCTTGCCTGTTTACAGTATGTAAACTGTGCTGTGCATATGTTTACTCTCAAGTGACTCAGATTTAATTACTGGAAGCAAATTACATGTAACGTTTTAACTAAAAAGAGTTACATATCAGTGTCCTCTGCAGACTGAATTGGGAAAATGAGACTTCCCTTTAACTTTGTCCTTTCCAATAAGATACCTGCAATGCCCTGAACACAGCTCAGGAAAGGGAGGTTACAGGTCGTGTGTGAAGGCACCTAGCTACCACTCAGTCTTGACCAGCATTCAGAGATGCGTTACCAGCCCACCTCTGCTCATCACCCTTTTTTTAAAATTGGGTATTTTATGTATTTACATTTCAAATGTTATCCCTTTTCCTGGTTCCCCCCTCTCCCATTGCCCCTTTCCCTGCTTCTATGAGGATGCTCTCCCTCCCATCCACCCACTCCCACTTCTATACCCTGGCGTTCCCCTACAATGGGGAAATGAGCCTTCACAGGACCAAGGGCTTCTCCTCCTATTGATGCGAGACAATGCCATCCTCTGCTACATATGCAGCTAAAGCCATGGGTCCCTCCATGTGTACTTTTTGGTTGGTTTAGTCCCGGGGAGCTTTTGGGCATATGGTTGGCTGATATTGTTGTTTTTCCTATGGGGTTCCAAACCCCTTCAGCTCCTTCAGTCCTTTCTCTAACTCCTCCATTGGGGTACTGTGCTCAGTCTGATGGTTAGCTGCAAGCATCCTCATCTGTATCAGTAAGGCTCTGGCAGAGCCTCTCAGGAGACATCCATAGCACTTCTGTCAGCAGGCATTGTTTGCATCAGCAATAGTGACTGGGTTTACTGGCTGCATGGGATGGACTCCCAGGTCAGGCAGTCTCTGGCTGGCCTTTCCTTCAGTTTCTGCTCCATCCTTTGTCCCTGTATTTCCTCCATGAGTATTTTGTTCCCCATTCTAAGGACTGCAGCATCCATATTTTTGTCTTCCTTCTTATTGAGCTTCATAAAGTCTGTGAATTGTATCTTGTGTATTCCGAGCTTTTGGGCTAATATCCACTTATCAGTGAGTACATACTATGTGTGTTCTTTTGTGACTGGGATACCCCACTCAGGATGATATTTTCTAGTTCTATCCATTTGCCTAAGAATTTCATGAAATCACTGTTTTTAATAGCTGAGTAGTAAACCATTGTGTAGTTGTATCACATTTTCTGTATCCATTCCCCTGTTGAGGAGCATCTGGGTTCTTTCCAGATTCTGGCTATTATAAAGAAGGCTGCTATGAACATAGTGGAGCATGTGTCCTTGTTATATGTTAGAGCATCTTTTGCTTTGCAATTTTATGAGGTCCTATTTGTTGATTCTTGAACTTAAGAGTATAAGCCACTGGTGTTCTGTTTAGGACATTTTCCCCTGTGCCTGTGTGTTCAAGGCTCTTCCCCACTTTCTCTTCTATTAGTTTAAATGTATTTGGTTTTATGTTGGGGTTCTTGCACTTGGACTTAAACTTTGTACAGGGTGATAAGAATGGATCGATTTGCATTCTTCTACATGCTGACCTCCAATTGAACCAGCACCATTTGTTGAAAATGCTGGTTTTTTTTCCACTGGACGGTTTTAGCTCCTTTGTCAAAGATCAAGTGACCATAGGTGTGTGGGTTCATTTCTGGGTCTTCAATTCTATTCCATTGATCTACACGCCTGTCTCTGTACCAACACCATACAGTTTTTATCACTATTGTTCATTAATACAGCTGGAGGTCAGGGATGGTGATTCCCTGAGAAGTTCTTTTATTATTGAGGATAGTTTTTGCTATCCTGGGTTTTTTGTTATTACAAATGGATTTGCAAATTGTTCTTTCTAACTCTATAAAGAATTGAATTGGGATTTTAATGGGGATTGCACTGAATCTGTAGATTGCTTCTAGCAAGATGGCCATTTTTACTATATTAATCCTGCCAATCCTTGAGCAAGTGAGGTCTTTCCATCTTCTGAGATCTTCTTCACTTTCTTTCTTCAGAGACTTGAAGTTCTTTTTTTTTTTTTTTTTGATTCAAGATTTTTTTTTTATTAACTTGAGTATTTCTTGTATACATTTCAGGTGTTATTCCCTTTCCCGGTTTCCGGGCAAACATCCCCCTCCCCCATTCCCTTCTTTATGGGTGCTCCCCTCCCCATCCTCCCCCCATTGCCGCCCTCCCCCCAACAAAATAGTTCACTGGGGGTTCAATCTTAGCAGGACCCAGGGCTTCCCCTTCCACTGGTGCTCTTACTAGGATATTCATTGCTACCTATGAGGTTAGAGTCCAGGGTCAGTCCATGTATAGTCTTTAGGTATTGGCTTAGTCCCTGGAAGCTCTGGTTGCTTGGCATTGTTGTACATATGGGGTCTCGAGCCCCTTCAAGCTCTTCCAGTTCTTTCTCTGATTCCTTCAACGGGGGTCCTATTCTTTAGTGGTTTGCTGCTGGCATTCGCCTCTGTGTTTGCTGTATTCTGGCTGTGTCTCTCAGGAGCGATCTACATCCAGCTCCTGTCGGCCTAAACTTCTTTGCTTCATCCATCTTGTCTAATTGGGTGGCTGTATATGTATGGGCCACATGTGGGGCAGGCTCTGAATGGGTGTTCCTTCAGTCTCCATTTTAATCTTTTTTTTTTTTTTTTTTTTTTTTATTAACTTGAGTATTTCTTATATACATTTCAAGTGTTATTCCCTTTCCCGGTTTCCGGGCAAAATCCCCCTCCACCCCTTCCTTATGGGTGTTCCCCTCCCAACCCTCCCCCCATTGCCGCCCTCCCCCCATAGTCTAGTTCACTGGGGGTTCGAGACTTGAAGTTCTTGTCATACAGATCTTTCACTTGCTTAGTTAGAGTCACACCAAGGTATTTTGTTATTTGTGACTATTGTGAAAGGTGTTGTTTCCCTAATTTCTTTCTCAGCCTGTTTATCCTTTGAGTAGAGGAAGGCTACTGATTGATTTGTTTGAGTCAATTTTATATCCATCCACTTTATCAGGTTTAGGAGTTTTCTGGTGAAATTTTTGAGGTCACTTAAGTACTATCATATCATCTCCATATAGTGATATTTTGACTTCTTCCTTTCCAATTTGCATTCCTTTGACCTCCTTTCGTAGTCTGATTGCTCTGGCTAGGACTTCAAATACTTTATTGAATAAGTAGGGAGAGAGTGGGCAGCCTTGTCTAGTCCCTGATTTTAGTGAAATTGCTTCAAGTTTCTCTCCATTTAGTTTGATGTTGGCTATTGGTTTGGTATATATTGCTTTTATTATGTCTAGGTATGGGCCTTAAATTCCTGATTTTTCCAGGACTTTTAACATGATGGGGTATTGAATTTTGTCAAATGCTTTCTCAGCATCTAATGAGATGATCATGTGGTTTTGTCTTTGAGTTTGTTTATATTACATTGATGGATTTCCGTATATTGAGCCATTTTGGGGGGGGGGGGCTTATACACTCTCATCAAGAAGTTCGTGCATCACTGCAATGTTTGAAGTTTTTGTTTTGTTTCATTTTGTTTTGTTTTTCAAGACAGGGTTTTTCTGTGTAGCCTTGGCTGTCTTGGAACTCTATTTGTAGAGCAGGCTGGCCTCAAACTCACAGAGAGTCACCTGCCTCTCCCTCCCCAGTGCAGGAACTAATGGCCAATACTACCACACCCAGCTAGTACTTAAACTTTTAAATACAAGATTTCTTGCTAACATATTTTCTATGTTCCAAAACACTAACCTGGGAATGGTGGTGCAATGTAGTCCTAGGATTTGAAAGGTGGAGGCAGAAGGATCAAGTACTCAAGGCCCTCCTCTCTGCACAGTGAGAGTTTGTGGCCAGCCTGAGTTATGACACCCAGTCTAAAACAAACCAACCAAACCAACAAAGAAACCAAATTCAGACCTAGCCTCATCAAAGAAAACAAGACTTTTCTACAGTAGAGAGATACTTAGGAAAGCAGCAGCAATCACTCTGACCAGAGAAGAAATCAATGTCTGAAAACTCTGTGAGACCCTGGGCAGGCAGAGCCTCGAAGCAGCACTAGAACCAGTCCCTGGGTATCAGTCCAGGCTCTAGTGTTTCATCTCCAACGTGAGGGTGTTAATGTCTTCCTTGCATGACTTCACAAATAACTTAGCTTCCTTTTCTGAAGCTTTCTAAGACTATAATTGGCTTTTATTCTAAATAAAAGCTGGATCACAGTCTAACAGCCCTGCAGGGAGCCTGTAAGGAGGTTCTTCCTTAAATGTTTGCCCCATGATTTTCTGTTTAGGTCCACTGTGACCTGTACGTAATACTGACCAGCCAGGAACAGAATCTGGGGATGGCAGCTGTCAGGATGATGTAACTGGTCTCTGGGGTAATAGTGCCATCTGTGGGAAGACCAAAGACATGTCAGTTATGTCTAACTACCATACCCACCCACCTTGCAGGCCTACTTGTACCCACATCTACTATCACCAGATGTCACTGATGTGTTTATAAAAAGTTAAAGAGAGGGGGATGAGTTCTATGCAGGTGTAGTCAGGTATGGGGAAGGGGGTGCCTCCACGAGTGGGCCCATGTTGAGGTACCCCTTCCCCAAGGGACTAGCCACATGAAGGTATAATACAGAATAGAGTTTATTCAGGGCAGGGGGAGATGAGTCAATAGGGCCATAGAGGCAGAGGAAGGCAGAGGAAGCCAGAGGAAGGCAGAGAGGAGGGCAGAGGGAGGAGAAGTAGAAGCTCTCTCCATGAACACATGGATCAAGAGGGGGTAAGGGAATAGAGAGAAAGGAGGAAAGGGAAGGCAAGAACAAGAGCGAGACAGCAAGAGAGAACAAGTGAGTGAGGAGGGGTGAGCTGAGACAGAATGCTAACAGTTACAGACAGCAAAACTAGAAGGCAAGACCCATCTAATAAGTCCTTTGACATCAGACACAGAGCCACAGGATTTGGAGTTGCTCTGCTGGGTTTTGGTTTTGCTTTGGTCAAATATTCCCTCAGTATTCCCTGACTCCTCTCTTTTGAATGATAATGCATGTTCTGTGCCATTATATGTTAGAAGAATGTAATTTGCCTTTTGATTTTATAGGAGCTTACAATTAGGAGATTGCTTGAGGGGTTGGAAAGATGGCTCAGCGGTTAAGAGCACTGGCTACTCTTCTAGAGCACTGGGTTCAATTCCCAGCACTCGAATGGCAGCTCACAACTGTCTGTAACTGCTATTCTACGGGATCAGACACCCTCATACAGACATAGTTAAGTTAAAACACCACTGTACATAAAGTAAAAATAAGTAATTTTTTTAAGTCTCAGAAGAGACTTTTAAAGTCTGGGCCTTTAAGCAGTATTAAGACTGAAAGACTATAAGGATTTTGGAGTTATCTTGAATGCATTTTTATATGAAAAAAGCCTATGGAGGTCAGAGAAAAGTTCTGTGGTTTCAGAATGGCCTTGATAGGCTCATATGCTTGAATACTTGGTCCCCAGTTGGTAGAGCTATTTGGGAAGGTTTAAAGATGTGGCGGTGCTCAAGGAGCAGCACTCTCTCTGCTTCCTGCTGTCAGCTATCAGCTGCTCCTGCTGTTCTGTCTTTGTCATTAGCACTCTAAAACCATACCACAATTAAACTCTTTTTTCTATAAGTCACCTTGGTCATAGTGTTCTGTCACAGCAAAAGAAAAGTAACTAAGAGAGCAAGATAATTTTACTGAGACAGATGAGAAAAAAATGCTCTGATTGGAGCACTAAACAGGTGTTAAAAACTCCAAAAAAATCTATTAAAATCCTATTTCATGATAACGATAAGTCTGTGCATTTTTTTCCTTTTGTTCTTTTGAGACAGTGTCTGACTATGTAGTGACAGCTTTTCTAGGCCTTGCTTTCTAGACCAAGCTGGCTTTGAGCTTGTGATAGTGATTCTCCAGCCTCTGACCCAGAGTGCTGGGATTATAGACATGTCCTGTACTCACCACTACAAAAACGTTCCTATTGTAAGTATTTCGATGTTTTATGTTCTTGTAAACAAGCCAAGCTGGTACAAGAAAGGACTATTTGATTAACTGGTAGTTTGGGACTCCCCCTGGCTGCTCTGGGTATTTTCGAACAGAGGACTTCAAGTCAAATGGCCACCTAGATGACTCTATGCTAACTGTTCTAAACATTCCACTAATACCTCAAGAAAACTACATAACCACAATAGCTCATTGCTCTGCTCCTGAAGGTGCGGCCTCAGCAAGAACTATTCAGTTTGCAGCAGACTTTGTTATCACACACCGTAGAACACTTGAGATGTTGCTGCAACCATTTACTGAGGTCAGAGATGGGCGCTTCCCCCAGTGGCCTAGCAGAGTGACTGCTGCGACTGGCACCAAAAAGACAATGAAGTGAAGAGTGAAAACACTCCTTGGTTTACATGCAAGACATACTGTGATTGGTGCAAAGCCTTCCTCTCAGGTTACATACACACTTGCCGAATTACCTGGGAGATACCCTCCTCAGCTGCCTCCCCTGGTATTACAACATTAAAGTCCAATGAGGCTTCTCTCAAGTGGTCTTTTCTTGTGTACTTTTTTTTTTTTCGGAGCTGGGGACTGAACCCAGGGCCTTGCGCACCACTGAGCTAAATCCTCAACCCCTCTTGTGTACTTTTAATGGCGCTGGGTGACATGGTATGAAGAAGGAAGTAGTCAAGATTTAAGATGACAATGACAGCAGAGGCAGCAAAGGAGCAGCGATACTGCACAGTTCATAGGCCGAGCCACAAGAGCAGCAATGTGGCTAGCTGCTTTACAGCGAAGCAGAGGCAGAGGCACAGTCTGACAGCAACTGTGGTAAGAACAGGGGGGATGGCAGAATTAGTGAGGGTAGACAACTGCGGAGGGAGGGCACAAGGTCCACCAGCGCTAATAGGTGCTGTAGCTGCTGCCAGGGGCTGAGAAATCCCAATTCTCTAAGTCTGCATAGGAAGTGACACTTGTAGAGCACAGCATCCTAGTTTCCTAGGCCTGTAAGAAAGTAGCTCACTCTTAGGAGAACCCGGAACTCTGCAACCCAAGACCTGTAATGAGGTTTATAACACTAGAGGGGGCACTTGCTGCCGCTGCTGTAGGGCAGAGATTTACAAAAGCTGCTGAAGCACTTGATGGACTAATTGCACAACCATGCTCTCTGCCCAGGAAGAAAAACAACCCACAGCCGGCTAACTGGGGACACTGCCAGCACCACACATTATCATCCTTTATAGTTCTTTCCTTTGGCCAATATAAGGAGTAGTAAATGGAAATTGATTTGTGTTAAGTTGTGGCCTCCTGACCATTATTGAGGCTACAAATCTTTACAAATAAATATATCCTGCCTTATTTTTTATTTTCTACTTCCATGAACAGCCTGTTTGCATTTTTGACCAGGTAACTACCGAATAACATTTTCTTATTAATTTACTATTCACCAATTACAATTATACCATTTGCCTATTTTAAGTAAAGTATCAATCAGTTTATGCCATCTTTGACTTAGTTTATCATGTATTTTGTGTGTAAAAAAAGTTTTCCCAGGTTTGCTTTCTTGCCATCACACGCACTTACCCTTTTCTTTAACCAGGATCTGAGACGTCAAGAACGACTCGGAGAAGACCACAGATCCTAAGCATCCTCCTCCTCCCAGCACGTCTGCGATGTCATAGACGCTCATGCTCGCCTGTGTCAGTGAGAAGCAGGGCCAGGCCATTATCAGCCCAGCAATTCAGAAGGAGGCAGGTCCACAGGAAACAGACAGGCATGAAGCAAAAGAATACTGACAAATCTCGACGGCCCTGTGCTGAAGCACACTTTCACCTGGAAGGTGCCTCAGGCTTTCCGACAGCCCCTAGAGGCATGCACAGGCGGAAAGGCAGCATTTTTATAAATTCCATCCAACTGTCATCCTCTTAGGAAACAACATAGTCTTGCATCTTTTCCTTCTTTTAAAGTATTTAAACTTGTTAAAAATTTTAAACTTAAAAACTTAGATTTTATTTATTGCTGGGCATGGTAGTGCATACCTTTAATCCCATTACTGGGGTTACACAGAAAAACAGTCTCAAAAAAAAAAAAAAAAGAAAGAAAGAAAGAAATGTACTTATGTGTATGCTTGTGTCTGTTTATGAGTATGCTGTTTGTGTGCCAAGTGTCTACAGAAGGTGGTGCTGGACGTCCTGGAGCTGGACTTACAGCTGTGAGCCACCCCACACAGGTGCTGTGAACGGAATCTGGGTCCTCTGCAAGAGCAGCACTGATTTAACTGCTGAGCCCATCTCTCCAGCTCCACGGCCTTCATTCTTAGTTATAACTTCTCACACCCTACAGAGTCAGAGGTATTTCCTCCAGGCTTCTCAACACGCAGACACGTCGTATCCCAGAGCATCACATTAACCAGTCCATTGGCTGAGCTTCAGTTCTCTCAGTGAGCTGGGAAAGATGCTGGGAGAGGTGTTCATCAGTCTGGTGTACACATGGCTGCATGGGTATTTCTGAGTGCACATCAGTCCCTGTAAATAACAATTCTAGCACAGCAGAACCTCCTCCCCTTAGCCATGGCTCTACTCACTGTGGATCCTTCTAGCATAGCAGAACCTCCTCACTCCCCTTAGCCATGGCTGTGCTTGCTGTGGTTCCAGATATTCAGGGCCAACAGCAGTCAAAAAACATTAAAGGTCAACTCCAGAAATAAGCAGTGCATGGCTTCCCAAGTGTACACCACTCTGGAGAGAATGATTACATTTTATGTTCTCTCTCTCCCCCCCCCCCTCGCTGAGGATATGAATCACGTCTTTGACCAGAGCACCCAGTGTGTATGCTACTTATCTGTTAGTCAATAGCCTCCTGAATTGTCAGATTGACTTGTCATAGTGTCATAATGTTCAGAGTCAAGTGGGTTTTTTTTAAGAGTTGGGACTTAATAAAGATATTTTAGCACAGCTTTAAGCATAAGGGATAAGAAGAGAAGAAAGGCACTAAGAAAGAAAAGTCAGGCACACAGACAATTATCTGTAAGTTTAAGGCCAGCCTAGTGTACGTAGTAAGTTCCAGTCAGCCAGTAATGGATGAGAGCTTCTCTAAGATACTTGCCAATTAATTCTTTTTTTTAAAAGATTTATTTATTCATTTATTATATATAAGTACACTGTAGCTGTCTTCAGATACACCGGAAGAGGGCATCAGATCTCTTTACAGATGGTTGTGAGCCACCATGTGGTTGCTGGGAATTGAACTCAGGACCTCTGGAAGAGCAGTTGGGTGCTCTTAACCGCTGAGCCACCTCTCCAGCCCTTGCCAATTAATTCTAATGTACTTAAAATTAACCTTCAGCTGGGCATAGTAGTACCTACCTTCAATCCCAGCACTGGGGAGGTAAAAAGACATGGGGATTTATGTGAGTTCAAGGCCATCCTGGTTTATAGAGCTAGTTCCAAGACAGCCAAGGTCACACCGACAGTGAGACACTGTCTTTAAAAAAAATTGACTCAAGGTAAAAGAGTAAAGCTTTGTGTATATAAGAAAAACATGGGCTGGAGAAATGACTCAGTGGTTTGGAGCAATGATTGCTCTTCAAGAGGTTCGCAGTTCAATTCCCAGCAACCACATAGTGGCTCACAACCATATATATGAGATCCAGTGCCGGGGTTGGGGATTTAGCTCAGTGGTAGAGCAAGCCTGGGTTCGGTCCCCAGCTCCGAAAAAAAGAAAAAACAAAAAAAAAAAGAAAAAAAGAGATCCAATGCCCTCTTCTGGTGTGTCTGGAGAATACTCATATACATAAAATAAATAAATCAATCTTTAAAAAAGAAAAATATTTTATGTACATCACAAATATTATATATTTACACACACACAGACTGACACACAGACACACATTCTCATTGCTTCCTGAAACATTAGGTACCCACAGGAGCCTTATAGTGTACTCCTACTGAAAAGGGGAGCAACTAACCAATTCAAGCTTTCATGATGTCTTAGTTAGGGTTTTACTGCTGTGAACAGACACCATGACCAAGGCAACTCTTATAAGGACAACACTTAATTCAGGTTAGCTTATAAGTTCAGAGGTCCAGTCCATTAACATCAAGGTCGGAACATGGCAGTGTCCAGACAGGCATGGCAGCAAGGAACTCAGTTCTACATCTTGTTGAAGGCAAACAAGAGAAGATTGTCTTCCAGGAAGCTAGGACGAGGGTCTCAAAGCCCATGCCCACAGAGACATACCTTCTGCCACAAGGCCACACCTTCTAATGGGCAGAGCATATACAAACCATAGCACATGATGACATAAGTAAGAGGAAAGAGTTTCAGTGAGTTAGAACAAAATTAGACCAACACGCTCATGTCAGAAGTTTCTTTACAGCATCCCCTCAAATAGACTATCTAAGACAAAAGTTGTTACCGGGAACTAAAGCTATTGATGTGATAGACCTGACTGTGTGTTGTTTCTCCTTCTTCTTCCTTCCTTTCTCTTTCTTTTTCTTTCTTTTAGGAATGTGGAAGCCTTTGGGACTGAGGACTAGAAAAGCAGTTGAGCACTGTAAGCAGAGCTTAGTGAGCCATCCTGGTAAGAGCTTGGCAGACAGCAGTGCCAAGAGCCATTTGGACTGTGAAGGTTTAACTTAATGGATTTCAGGGGGAACAGTATTAGAAACTGGGCCAGAGCCTGTCCCTGTGATACTTTGGCAGAGAATGTGGCTTCTTTTGTCTTCCTCCTAAGATGCTGCTTGGAGATACATCTAAAAGTAATGGAGTAATTTCTTTGGCAGAAGAGAATCCAAGACAAACACTGATTCTGTTGCACAATTATTAGTAATCATTCTTATGCTGGTTTACAACGAAAAAGAACAAGTGGAGCAGAAAGAAATAGAAAATGCAGAGTTCATGGAGAAAAAAAAGGACATTGGCAAGAGAAAGGGTATGGTCAAGGCTTGTATGGGAAGAAATTAGTACCATTAAAGAGGGTCCAAATCTGCCCTGGAATAAAGATAGTGTCTTTAGGCAAGATCCCACTCGTGAAAGGAAAAGGACTTTTGTGCTCCTAAACAAGAACAAGAATGCAAATGTGATCCAAGGGGGTGAGGGTGCATCCTAAGCCGGGAGCTGAATTTAGCAATGTCATCCACTTTACAGTCACAAAGGATACACTCGACTGTGGCTAAGGAGAGCCTCTGACACCAAGAGTGTGGCAGGGGAGTCCCTGCATGGAGGCCCCATGAAATCATTGTGTGAAACTATATAAATGAATCTTGAGTTTCATTAGAGACCACAATATGTAAGACGTGCCAGAGCCATGTGAAGCAACCCAAGAGACTGATGTATTTGCAGGCAGTAAAGAAGAGCAGAGCCATCTAAGTCCTTTGACACTGGACAGAGTTATGAGATTTGGCATTTACTCTGCTGAATTATGGTCTTGCTTTGGTCCAGTATTTCTTCACTATGCCCTGATTCCTCCCTTTGGGAATGTTGATGTATTCTCTGTGCCACTGTATGTTGGAAGTATGTGATTTGCTTTTTAGTTTTACCCAGTTACAATTAAGAGATTGCCTTGAGTCTCAGAAGAGGCTGGGCCTTTTAAGTCTTGAGACTGAACGACAATGAAGCTGAACTGAATTTGCATTATGGCTTGCACTATGGGGACCAGGCAGTGGAATGTGGTGGTTTGAATAAGATGACCCCATAATCTTGGACATTTGAATATCTGTTTCCTGGCTGGTGGTTGAGAGGATTAGGAGATGTGTCCTTGTTGGAGAAAGTACATTACTGGTGGTAGACTCTGAGGTTTCAAAAGACTTGTGCTATTTCCAGTTAGGTCTCTCTGCTCCCTGCTCGTGGACTGAGTTATAAGCTCTTAGTTGCTGTTCCAGTGCTATGTCTGCCTGACTTGCTGCCATGCTCCCCTCCATGATGCTAATGGACTTGGCTATGGTGTTTTACCACAGTAATAGGAACCCTAACTAAGACACTCATTAAAGTGGACGCTTGCCTTTTTTCATTTGGGTGGTTAGCTAGAGTGCTCTAGAGATTCACTGGCCTTCATGGTTCCAGTGCTGGTATTACAGGTCCATGTTGTAGCCATGCCTGGCTTTTTGCTGTTTGCATTTTTTTCTTTTTCTTTTTTTTTTCTTTTTTTCGGAGCTGGGGACCGAACCCAGGGCCTTGCCCTTGCTAGGCAAGCGCTCTACCACTGAGCTAAATCCCCAACCCATGCCTGGCTTTTTACATCAATGCTGGGAATTCTGATTCAGGACCTCGCAGAGCAAGCACTTTTAAGCACATTCTTTCTCATTCCTCCTTCACTTCCCTACTTAAATACTGATACATTTAGCCCAGTATGTGTGTTCTATTTTCTCCACCCATTACCCTAGTATCCCTGTCTCTAAACCTTATAGGAGATAAAACAGTATCATCTCTTGTGCCCAACACTGGAAAATGCTCTCACACTACCACCGGTGCTATTGTAGTTGGCTTCCCTCTGAGCATAAACCTAGGGTGAAGACAACTCATCAGGAGCACTCACATAAAATAAACAAAACACACTGTTCAGAAATGGGTCAGTGGGTGAAGTATATGCTGCCCAAGTGTAAGAACCTCAGTTTGGATCCATCCCCAACACCCGCATTAAGCCAGGTACTAGGGCTGGATAACCCCAGCACTGACAAGCAGAGACATGCAGATCCAGAGGGCTTGCTGGATACCAACATTTTTCAAACCATTTCACAAAATACCAAGGTGGGGGGCATCAATCCATCCTACAGAGCCATTATACTATTACCCTGATGCCAAAACTGGACAAAGCCAAAGCCAAAAACAGGGAACTACACACCAAATTCCTGATAAGCTCAGATACAAAAATTCTCAACAAAATACTTGCAAAACAGAATTTTAGAACAAATTAAGATCATATATCAATACCAAACTCGTTTCATAGCAGAGATGCAAGGTTAGCTTAACATATACATATTAATAAATCACATATACAATAACAGTAACAGACCTGAAGACAGAAATTGCATGATCATCTCAACAGATGCTGAAAAGAATTTGACATAGTTTAGCACGCCTTAAGATTCCTGAAGAAACTATGAATGGACAGCCTCTGCTCCCCATATAGTGGGATTAAAGGCATGATTCTATATTTAAAGACCCCAAGTATTCTACCAGAAAACTTTCAGATCTGATAAACATGTTCAGTAAAGTGGCAGGATACACAATCAGAGAGTGTGTGTGTGTGTGTGTGTGTGTGTGTGTGTGTGTGTGTGTGTGTGTACACAATGCTGAGAGCCATATATATGCATGAACCTGCTGGGAAGAAAACTGGGAAAAGTAACCCATTCATAAATTCTTAATAGCTAAAATAAAACAAAAACAAAAACAAAAAACCTAACTAGGTGAAAGGCCGCTACAAGAAAAACAGTAAGACACTGAAAAGAAACTGATGACAACAGCTGACTAGAGGGGAAGACCTGTGCAAATGATATTGCTAGGATTAATCTACAGATTAAAAACCTCATGACTAAAACCACAATGACAGATTTAGCTCAGTGTATTAGCAAGCACAAGGCCTTGGGGCCAGTGTCTAGTATCAGGGAAAAAATTACAATGCCATTAAAAAAAAAACAGGTAAAACTAGGATAGAGCAATGGCTGTGTGTTCTAATTTGGTTTCTATCATGAAAACCGCCACAGCCAAGAGCAACTGGGCAGGAAAGTGCTTATCTGGCTTACAGGTTACAGCCCACCATCAGAAAGGCCAAAGCAGGAGCTGAGGCAGACAACACTGGCTGGCCTTCCCTGACTTGCTCAGCTACCTTCTTATACAATCCAGGACCATTGGTCTAAGGGTGACACCACCCAGAGGGCTAGGCAACCCTCCACCGTCAATTAGCAATGTCCCACATGTCCACAAACCAATCTGGTGGGGGCAATTCCTCAACCGGAGGTCCCTCTTTCCAGGGATCTCCGTTTGTATTAAGCTGTCAAAAACTAGCCAACACCCTGCAAGCATGAGAGTCTGTGTTCAAATCCCCAGCACCCACATAAAAAGCTGGGCAAGTGCTAGGGGTGGGCAGAGATGAGGGGAGCTGGGCATGATCACTAGCCTAGATCCAGGTTTCTGAGACCCTGTCTCAAAACAACGAAGTAAAGAGCAGTACAGTAGGACATGCAACGTCATCCTCTGCCCTCTGCACATTCCCTCACAAAAGGGACTTCTGAATTCTCCGTCTCTCTTCTTGATTCTATCTGCTCAGTGCTGGGATCACAGGTATGTGCTTGTGTGCCCAGTTCACACTGTGCTGGAGATCAAATTTGGGGTTTGGTGCATGTACTCAGAATGTTGCGGCATGCTCCCCAGGCTGGCCCTTAACTTAGAGACTCAAGAATCCTCTACCTCAGCCTCCTAAGCCACTGACGCTGCAGTGCAATGGCACAGTGCCTGGCTTCCAGTGAATTAATAACAAAAGTAACATAAGTCTAGCCTGTTACAAATCACTTCTTATGGAATTAAGCACCCTAAAAAGCGATACACTAAAGTTTAAGAGAAGTCAGGGGTTAGAGGTCAGCAGGGAACTATCTGGAGCTGGACAGATGGCTCAGCAGTTAAGAGTACTGGCACAGAAGTACCTGGGTTGGATTCCCAGCATCCACATGGCTGCTCACAGCATCTGAAACTCTAATCCCAGAGGCTCAACACCTTTCTGGCTTCAGTAGGTACCAAATATATGTAGTACACAGATACATGTCAGGCAAAACACCCATACATATAAAATATATATAAAATAAAAACAAATCTACTATACAGAAATAAAAAAAAAACCAAATCATTTCCAGTATCTCAAGTGATTCTTTTCTTTTTTAAAGATCTGGCCTCACTATGTACCCTGGTTAGCCTGGAATCACTATGTAGACCAGGCTGGCCTCAAATTCACAGAGATCTGCCTGCCGCTGCCTCCCAAGTACTGCCATTAAAGGTGTGCATTATCACCATGAAGCTAACTCAGACTTTTTCAAAGGGACCATATGTAGTATAAAATGTTCATTACTCACAACTTTAAAAACTATTTTTGCAGCTTTTCTACTAGGGATGGGGATATGTTTTTAGTATTTTGGGGAGGGAAAAGAGGACACATTTGTACCAAGTCATCCACAGCTACCTCACTCAGTTGTCCATGAACAAAGCCTTCTGGAATTAAGAAAATGGACATGCATACTAAAACCAGAATCCTGGTTCAAACAAACATGTTCTCACGTTCTGTTTCCTAGTACTTTTCACCTCAGGGTTGCCCTGGAGTAAATGGAGCCCTTGGCTTGTGGCTGAAAACAGCCTACAAATTCTGACTTCCTCAGACTATGTCCATGGGCCATGACTTTACCCCAGCCATCAACCAACCTCCCTCCCTCCCTCCCTCCCTCCCTCCCTGTTTATTTTGAGGCAGGGTTTCAATATGTAGTACTAGCTGGTGTAGAACTACGTAGAGCAGACTAGCCTCAAACTCACAGAGATTCACTTGCCTTTGCCTCCCAAGTGCTGGATTAAAGCCATACCACACCTGGTTCAGTTAATTTTAAAATCATTCCACGGCCCCAGCAGGAAATATGGAAAACTCTGCTCTGACTACCCAACTTCATGAGACACACAGGCACCTGCAGATTGCTGTTTGTTTAATCTCTCCCTGGTTCCTGTTAGGCAACAAGAGCGGATCTTATAATAAAAAGGAGCCCTTGAGGGCTGGAGAGATGGCTCAGAAGTTAGGACATGGGTTGCTCTTTCAGAAGGCCTGGGTTTGGCTCCAGCACCAATACTGAGAGGCTCACTACTGCCTGTAACTCCAGCTTCAGATGATCTGACCCCCTCTTCTGGTCTCCACCAGTACCGGCACCAGCACACATGTGGCATATACACACAAATAAAAATAAAACTTAAAAAACAAAACAAAACAATGGAACCATAGGAAACTTGGTTTGTAATGCTCAGTTCACAATTCTTCCCAAGGTTGTCACAACCTCAGCTGCCTGTAGAACTTCCCAGTTGTCTCTTACAGCAAATCCTTTGCAGAAAGATGTCCCTCTCTAGCCATTCTCAGGCAGCTGACTTGTAACAGTTCTGCTAACTGCTTACCGTTTTCACAAAGGATAAGCTATCTTCATTATTCAGAGGCACAATTCTACAAGAAAGAGACAGTAGAGAAATACATTAAAGGATTATGGTTTCTCCTTCTTTAAAAACAGGATCTCATGTAACCCAGGTTGGCCCCAAACCCACTATGCAGTTGAGGAGTGGAAGCAGGAACAAAAAAGTTTAAGGCCACCCTGGGGCTATATGAGACTATCTCAACAAAGAACAAAACAAGCTTTGGGTTATATGTGTATAGAATTAGCACTGGAAAAAGTAATGTTAGTGCCTGACCTTAGTCTCCCAACTTCCCATGGGATAAAATTGGGTGCAGGGACTTAGATAAGCCTAGGTCCAAGTGTAGAATGGCACCTCTGCCCGAATAGAACGCACTGATATCAATAATGGTAGCAGCTATAAGGGGTCTGTCTGTCTGTCTGTCTGTCTGTCTGTCTGTCTCTGTCTCTGACTCAAATACAGCCTTATGTATCCCAGGAAGGCTGTAAACTTTCTAGGCATCAGAGGATGACCATGAACTTCTGCTCTTCTTGCCACTTTCCTGAGTCATCTCACTGATATACCCAGGTCTCAAATTCTGGGTCCTCCTGCCTCTGCCTCCTGAGTGTTGAGATTCCAGGCATGGACCACAATTGGATAGCCCCTCTTCTTTGTGTCCTGACACTTTCCCATGAAAGGAGTAACCACAATTATACCTACCTTCCCTGGTTATTCACAGCATGAATATGAAAAGCCACCTTGGAGCTGTAGAGCAGAAAGGAAACAAATCAGAGGTCAAGTCTCTTGTTCAGGACTCTGAAATACTTGTTTCTACCCTGTTTCTTCCCCATACTCAATCAAGTGAATGGAATCCCCTTTTGGTTATTGTTTCTGTTTTTGAGACAGGGTCTTACTATGCAGCTCTGGCTGCCCTACAACTCACTATGTAGACCAGGCTGGCCTCAATTCATAGAGATCCACTTGCCTCTGCCTCCTGAATGCTGGGGTCAAAGGCACCCCCTAGTCCAGCTAGAGTATCATCCTTCTTTAGCTGTTTTAGATGCTGTTTTTCAAGGTCCCAGGACATCGCCAGCTGTGAAGCTGAGATATTCCATCCATGGCCTGCATCTGTGCTGCTTCTCAAGACTGCTCAACTCTTGGCTATGAGCAGACACAGTAACCAATGCAGCCTGGCTGGGAATGGCCCTCTCCTGGGGCCTCCGGCTCCTCAGTGCCTAATGACTTCTCAGATCCTCCTCGTTTTCAGTACCTCTGGGTCAACTTGCCAGCCCTTCTCTGTGCCCTTTGCTATTCAAAGCCAACTGCTATAGATCTACAGCAGGGTCAAGCTTCAACGTAAGAACTTTCCTGCTCTCCTCCTGGGAGACAAGGTCTTTCTGAGACATCCTCACCGTGTAGCCTTGTTTGGCCTAGAACTTGCTCTGTAGGTCAGGCTGGCCTCAAACCTGCAGAGATGCTTCTGCCTCTCTGCTTCTGCCTCCTGAGTGTTGAATTATAGACATGTGCAACTCTGCTCAGCTCTTTCTGAAGGTTTCTGTCAATCATTTAGTGTGGGGTGGGGTTGGGAGGATGGTGAGTATACCGCCATGCACTTGTGGAGGTCAGAGAACAACTTGCAGCAGGAGTCAGTTCTCTCCTTAAGTGGGTTCTGGAAATTGAATTCAGATCATCTGAGTTGGCAGTGAGTGCCTTTACCTGGTAAACCATCTTGCCAGCCCAAGAAAGTAATTAAATTGTTTGTGCTTATATAAGCTTAATTTTATGTCACAGCAAGGATGAGTCAGTAACGTGAGCTTCCTGTGTCTATTAACTGCTACATCCTCCTTCCCCTTCTAGGAGAAGATATGCGTATGTGATGCACTTCGGGACCTCAGTGAGGCGGTCCTGGCAGAGGAAGTAGTCATGATTTCCGTCTGAACACTAACTAGCCTGGGAGACTTTCTCCTCCTGCCTTCCTCCAGCTAGAATGGTTCATTCGGACCCAAGAACATCCACAGGTGGCCTAGGTAAGAACTGGAACACAGGAGGCCCAGAACTGCTGTGTCAGCCTGGGTGGTAACACAGAAGGACTCAGACCACAGCCACTAAGATCTACCTGCACAATCACTGTGCGGGGTGAGTGCTCCAGAAACACAGTGGGAGACACCTACTGTGCTTACAACAGGGCAGGAAGAGAAGAGGGCCTCTCCGGCTCCCCCTCTGGGACAGGAGCCTTGCGTTGTCATGGTCTGGCTCTTCCCCCCACCCATGCAGCTGCAGTGTGACAACAGGACCCTCCCTTTCTGTCACCGTTCTGCGGCCAACTGAGCTATCCGCCAAACGCTCCTTGCTCACTACTCAGAACCACAGATGAACAACGTGGGCCATGCAGTAACGGGCGGTACGGCAGAGCATGTCCAGACTTTTCCTTTAAAGATCAGGTGTCCTACTCTGTAGCTCTAGCTGTCCTAGAGCTCGCCATGTGCATCAGGCTGGCCTCTAACTCATGCAGAGCTCCAGCTGACTCTGTCTCTGGAGTTCTGGGATTAGAGGCATGTGCCACCAAGCCTGGCTCCAAGTCTTCTTAAATAAACTTCCCAGTGTTGGTCTTTCATAACCTTTGTATAAAACTCTACAAAAATGGTCCTCTTGTGAGGCGGAGGGTGCAGTGGGCTGAGCTCATGCAAATGTAGCTAAGGACAAAGACAGTACAGAGCTGTGACAGGACACACTGGGAATGTGACAGGAGGACTTCAAGAAACAAGACCCCCTGCTGCCAGAAAGGAGCTGAGCTCTCTTTCATTAGTGGTCTCCGGTTCCCCTGCTCCTCCTCCTTAGCTTTGGCACCAGGCTGGTCGGTCTCCCACTGTTCCAGTATGGATCTGCCTCACATTCTACTCTCAAAACAGACGTGTCTTCCTGATACAGTTTCTCCATCCTGATCACGAGTGGTTCTCTTTCATGCATCCTATTGTTTGACTTGAACATTTCTCAAAGTGAGAGAGAGGTGAAATCTAAGTTATCAGAGACAAGGGGATCTTAATTTTTAAAAAATAAATTCTTATAAAATACCAGTTATTGCTTACCATAGTTCTGCTTTGAACGGAACCAACTCAGTGAACACTAACCCAGACTCCAGAGTTTGTTCTGCTACCTCCTTGGCCTGTAAAAGCAGCAACAAAACAAACAATTACCTTTCAAGCAGCAAAAGTATACACATCTCTGACAGGAGAGGCCCTTCTAAAAGTTGGCCAGTGCCCTTCCCGTTCTATGTGACTACTTTGTATACCTCAAAAGATTAAAGTGAAAGCGTCAGGTTATGGGGACAGGTAGGTGCCTGCTGGACTCACAGGAAACGTACTTGGGCAGGGACACACTGGCATCTCATCTGCTGGAGAGACGTAAGCAGCTGGTTAGGCAGCTGGAGTGCTACGTGAGCACTAGAAATGTGCTTCCTCCTCCCTTCTCCCTGGCTCTGGGGAGGGAGGGACCAGTGCCCTCAGTTTCTGCTAGACATTGAGAATATTCGAATAACTCAACCTACAGAAGATCAGTGAGGGGAAAAAGAGGTGAGAACTAAAGTTGAAGGACATCTAATGGCTCTGCAGAGCTTTCTACGATGTAGCAGCTAAAGGACGAGAAAGCCCACAGTTACTAGGAGTTGAGCTCAGTAGGAAGGGGTGCCAAGGAGCTGGTGACTACAGCTACATTCTCTCTGACAGCTACATCATACACAACCTTTCCACTGTCAACTGGCTTCCTTCAGGAAAAGTCCTACTGGACTGGGAAGGCATCAAGCCGTCTCTTCTCATCTTACTGGGTCAGATTTAGGAATCCAACTCAGCAGGGCAGGGTAACCGCAAAACAGCAAGGAAGAAAACGGTCAGAGAGCAAGTATATGCATGCTTGCCTAGTCAGTCAGATTTCTAACCTCAATTACAGGAAACCAACCATATAGCTCAAAATAAGCTTTAATGGCTTCTTTAACATTCAACCTTCTTTTCTATAACTTCTAAAAGTGTCTTGTCTAAATTATTAATATAGCAATGACTGTGCTTTTACACAATCGGGTGTTTATAAAGGCTCATAAAGTAACAGCAGCATGGCCACAGGCAGCAGCAGTTCAAGTGCTACAGGCTTGGCTGCCAAGGCCCTAAGTCACACAGCGGTGAGTACTGCATGCCATCCGAATGACAAAATGGTTAGGATGATTTATGTTAACTGATGACTACCAAATCAGAAATATGGTACTTAAATTACCTTTGCCAGACTGCAAGTTTTAGCATAGCATGCAATGGCAGCCAAAACAGCCTCAGTAACAGCAGCATATACCTGGGATAAGAGCCTACTTTAAAGACAAAAAGTAATGGTTAATATAGCAGCACATAGTCTTGTAAAAAGCCTATGCCTGGGGCAGAGGAGATGGCTCGGTGGTTAAGAGCACTGGTTGCTCTTCCAGGAGGACCAGGGTTCAATTCCCAGCAACCTCACAGCAGCTCACACCTGTCTGTAACTCCAATTCTGGCCTCCAAAGGAACTGCACACATGGTACACAACACACAAGCAGACAAAACAGTCACAGAAAACAAAAAATATTCTTTAAGAAAAGTAGTATGCCCATAAATGGTGGTTTATAGTGATGCTCAAAAGACGGAATCTCATATGTAAGGCAGGCTGGCCTTACACTGTCTTCTCCCCTCACAAACTGCTGGTATTACAGGCATAAAGCACCATGTCTGCTTCCCAAAAATCAACATTTAAATAAGCCCAGAAAAGTGCCAAAGTGGAACTAACTGAAAAGCAGAACTCTAAACTCACTGTCAAGAGAAGCTGCCAACTTCAACCCAGCTCCTTAAATTGTGAGACTGGAAATCGAACTTGGTCCTCTAGAAGAGCAGACAGTGCTCTCAACTGCTGAACCATCTCTCCAGACTCGGTTTCTGTTATCATTCTGTCAGGATCTTATTATAGATCCCTGCTTGGCACCAAACTCACAATGTAGACCAGGCTGGCCTCAAACATGTGAGATCTTCCTCACCCCACATGCTAAGTGCTGAGATGACAAATGTGCTAAAATGCACAGCTCCTGGGTTATTAATTTGTTATTTAATGTGCTATATAATCTGTATATCTATTTCTATTCATATATGCTCACAGACTTAATTTTTTCTTGGAGGAAAAAAAGAATTGTTAGATTAGAAATGGCTCAGTGGTTAAGAGCACTTGTTGCTTTTGCAGATGATCTTGGTTTGATTCCCAGCACCTACACAGTAGCTCACAACTACTTTAACTCCAGTTCCAGGGGAGCTGAGGCTCTTTACTGACCTCCACAAGTATACATGTGGTACACATATATGCGTGCATTCAGGCAAAACACAAATAAATAAATAAATAAATAAATAAATAAATAAATAAATAAATAAATAAATAAATAAGACTGGTTGAGTGGAAAAAGTCTGAGAAGCCCTACTTTGACTCACTAAAGAAAGGAATTTTCAACTTTTAAAAAGTCATGTGTTTATTTCCTGTACTCTACTTGTTAATGTTTTGGGTTTTTTAAAAGACAGTACTTTACCTTGCCATGTAGCCTAGACAGTCAGAACTCACTTTATAGACTAGGTTGGCCTTGAACTTATAGAGATCCACCTGTCTGTGCCTTAAGTGCTGGGATTACAAGAATGCTGCACTGTGCCCAATAAATCTTTTCAAGAACAACGGTGACAGCACTGTTGGCTGGGCAGGTGGCTCAGGGGTTAAAGCACACACTGTGTTTCCTGAGAGCCTCAGTTTGACCTCTACACTCATGTCAGATGGCTCACAACCACTGTAACTCTAGCTCTAGAACCCTGACATGTCTAGCCTCCTCCGGCCCTGGTACTCATGTGCACATACATACCCATAGAGACACACAAATACATCTAATTAATAATAAAGAATAAGTCTCTAAAATGGAGCAAAATAAAATCATGAAAGTAGTTGTTCATCTGCAAAATACCAACTTTCCCTATTTGTGAGCAAACAATAACATCAGTAGACTTCCTGGGCCTCTGTGAGAAGGAGTGAGTACCCAGACACCAGGAGCTTGTACTGAAACAGACGGAAGGGCTTCCACAAGATCACCACACTCTTTTCACATCCTCTCACCAATAGACAAGAACTATTATGAACTCAGAGTAGGAATTGCAGGTGGTCAGTAAAGAAAGGTTGAATTCAATGAAAAGAAACAGGGGCAGGCCACTGTCCAAGTATCTTGCCTGATTAAGGATGCCCAGGCTCTTCTCAGTTAGGACGATTACAGAGAAAAGGGCCTTATCTTCCAGATACTGAAAGGCAAGAGGATTGATTCCTTGGCAAGGAATTGATAAGACTCTTGGATTGGACTGAAATCTGTGAGACTCTTCCAATGGGTAGAAGGTGCTAAGAGTTTGACATCTGGGCTAACCCAGGAAGCAATATCTCTAAAAATAGAATATGCTGTCTAAGGTCACAGAAACTCACATCAAACTTGAACTTTACTCTCAGCTTGGTGCCTCTCCTCTGTGCCACACCACACAGCCATCTCCTTCTCACCTTCTGTCACACACCTCCTTCTTATAGGTCAGATTAGCACGAAGAATAAAAGGGAACAAGAGTCTCAAATAACAAAATGACAAATGGTGGTACATGCCATTAATCCCAGCACCAGGGAGGCAAAGACAGGCAGATCTTTGTGAGTTTGAGGCCAGCCTGGTCTACATGGTGAGACTCTATAAGATATGCTGAAGAGAGAGGCAAGAGGACCAGGAGTTGAGACCAACATGGACCACACAGTTCATCCTAGAAAGACTGCTGAGTGGTTATGAATAGTTGCAGCTCCACCTGCATTGGGTTCCCAGCACTCACACCAGCAGCTCACAACCACCAAGACGTCCGACACACTCTTCTGGTTTCCTGTGTGTGTGTGTGTGTGTGTGTGTGTGTGTGCGTGCGTCTGTGCACGTGTGTGTAATCAAAATGAGAAAGAGAGAGGCAGGTCCCCTGGCTGTGAGGCAGGCCACAGCAGAGGGTATAGTGATGTAAAGAGGCCTGTGAGGTACGCTAGCCGTGAGCTGTTTATCTTGAACTTTGGGCTTTCTAAACTTCACCCTATCCAGTGTGGTGGCACAGATTTGCATTAAGGAGGTAGAGCTGCGGGGAGCCCAACTTTCTGGGTGAGACTAGGAAGATTTCCCCACATCACGACACTTAAGTGGGTGCTTGTCATTGTTTTGACTGTTTTGTTTTTGAGGTAGGGGTTTCTTAGGCCTAAGCCAACACTGAAGTTGTTATGTAGACAAGAATGATCTTGAGCTCTGGCTCCTCCTGACTCTCTGCCAGCACACTGGATGGGGTGAATGTTTTTTTCTTTTTCTTTTTTTATTGGATTTTTAAAAATTTACATTTTAAATGTTATTCCCTTTCCCGGTTTCCCCTCCAGAAACCCACTATCTCACCTTTCCCCCTCACTGTCTTGCTTCAAGTATCACTCAATCCAACACTGGCTAGGCCCCTCCTCAACCCCCGTATTACCCCGTATCTATCACCTCACCTAATACTAGCTAGCCCTATTTCACGTGGCCTGCCCTATACGGAACCTTAGACAATAGTTCAGTACATAAACCAAACAGCCTGGCTGTGTTACTGTCACAGTCCCCACTACCGCTGAGATCTGGAATGTCTGACATGGACCTAAGTACACCTTTAAAAAAACATTTATTCATTCATTTCTGTATGGAAGGTTATGCAGCCTGCAACCATGGTATGTGGCATTTTCCTCCCAGATTAAACATTCCATCTTGGAAGGAATGCTCATTAAAACTCAGGAAAGTCTATCTTTTTATTTAATTAATTAATTTATTTATTTTGGATTTTCAGGACAGGGTTTCTCTGTGTAGCCCTGGTTGTCCTAGAATTCAGTATATAGACCAGGTTGTTTTCAAACTCAAGAGATTTACCTGCATCTACCTCCCAAGTTCAGGCAAGACCCAGGAAATACTAAGAAAAGTTAAGACTCAGAAAGTAAACAACTTGCTAAGTCTCAGAAGTCCCTGAAACTGAACAACTTTACAAGATCCCTCCCTCTCTCAGGGCTATGTGAGCAGTAAGGCTGCTGAGGAGATGCTCCAGTCTGTTGAGCTGCCTGCAAGCTGTGCAGAGAGCTTCATCACCCAAGCTGGAGTGAGCGGCCAGTGCTGCAGTTGTGGCTGCTTTTGAGGTCATCCACACTTCTGGAAGGAACCCTAATAAACTCACTGGTTTACTAAGCTAAACTTTTGTGGTAAAGCGAGATATCTGTTTGTGCCTTCCCAGAAATAGTGTAGCACACAGTGCACCGTGTGCATGTGGAGGTCAGAGAACAACTCTAAGGAGTCATTTCTCACCAGTGGCAATGAACGCTCTTGACTGCTGAGCCATCTTGCTGCTCCCTCCCTTTTTAATTTTTATTTTTTGGTTGTGTATTTTACCACAATGACAAGGAAAGTAACTAACACGATCCTGTCTCAAGGGGAAAAAAACAGACTGTTACATGTAGTAAGCAGATGTCATGTGTAGCCTGTGTCACAGAAGCTTTACTGTAGTCAATACATGGTCCCTGAGAGCTTGTTTGGAGATTCTAATAAGACAGTGCACTACGTATGCAGCCTTGACTGATCACTCCTCTCCAACAGGAGAAGGAAGCTGTCATTTTTCAGAGTATGGCAGCCTGTGTGAGAAGGGGATGACACTGACTAACTCCCAAGAAAAGCAGCCCTGATGTTCAACAGGAACGCTGCAGCTACGTTACCTCATGCCCAGGAGTTTGAAGTGATACAGACAATTATTTGTAGCCAATCCCTGCTGGCCTTTGTGAAGAAGTGGTCTAGCCTTGTTGGGGACTCTGGTGAGGTGGATACTAATTAGAACTTCAAGCATCTAATTGCGGTCTGTGCGTTCCTCCTTTATGTAAAGGGAGGGAAGTCAGTACTAAGCAGGACCTCTCTAACACACATCACTGGGAATGAGCACATCTCTGGGGCACAAGCCTGAATGTCAAGTCCAGAAAGAATTCTGAAGATCATATGAGATATCAGATTTCTACCAAGGGATTGAAGAAGGTTTTGGTTTTAGAAAAAAATTCTCATTTTTTTCCTGTGTATGAAATGCAAGAAGAGAAGTTATGTCATACAAATGTATGGGCATACACAGGAAGCTCAGGAGGCGTTCCAGGGGAGGAGCAGGTGGCAAAGCTGGCATAGTCCTCTGGCCTAGGCTGCAGACTGACTGGGCCATATACAGTAGTGTCTGCCTCATAAACTGCAGCCCTCAGCAGTGCTGACATCAAGGGGAGGCAGCAGGGCCTTGGGGAGAACTCAGCTTTGAGAAGAGGAAACAAATGGCACAGGAACTTACATTTGCTCAGTTGTCCTGGGCAGCTTTTCATCATCACCTGTAAAAAGGGAAACGTTTCAGTTTAAGTTAAATAGAACACATGCAGACGGCAAGTGGTACTTTTGCCTTTTCCCAGAATTTTCTCAGGCTTTCATTCACCCCCTGATCCTTTTTTAATTCATTTCACAGAATCTTAGGCTCTTGAATGTGTGTGTGTGTGTGTGTGTGTGTGTGTGTGTGTGTGTGTGTGTAAATAAAATTAATGTTTAAGTTCTATATTTAATTTTCTTAATTATTTGACCTAAGTAATTTTTCTTTTCAGAGTTTCCTGGCTTCTATATTAATGGTCTCTGATGTCCTGACCTCTGGGTAGCAATGCTGAGAGCCACACTCAATTCAAAAGTTTTTCCCCATGTCATATTCAGAGTACCCCAGCAAGCAGGGTTCCCCTTTCAGCCTAGCCTCCCTAAAGTTCACTGCTGCAAGTCTTCAGCCATGGGCTGTCCTAGCACAGCCTAGTCTCCCTCTCCTTACAAAGCAATTAGGCAGCAATTCAGTCATGTTATCCAACTGGAGCTCACATCCTTGCTCTCTCAAACTGTCTCATTAATCTTGGCCTTTTTTCTGACACTAAACACAGATGGTAAGCACAGCTAGACTTCAAGTGGTAGGTGAACTCATGGTTTTCCTCCTGAAATGCATTCTGTGAGGAATGAGTTAGACAAGTTGACTCTAGTTGAAATCAGGGAAGAAGTCAATGCCCACAAGATGGAATTTTGCATAAAATAGTACACTATGTTAACTTCTCCATCATAGGAAAACCCATTAGGTAAGAGCTGGTGAGGTAACTCTTTACAGAGACTTACCCAGGTAAGGAACATGAGTAGCTCCAAAGAAGTATGTCCTTGAGCACGCCAGAGGCCCCTTTGGTGAGACACACTGAGCGACCTGAGCATCATGGGGGAGGAAAAGGAGATGGGTATAGTAGGAGCTGGAGAGCTGGCTTGCAGGCCTGGCATCTCAATTCATCCTCAGAAACCATGGAAAGATGGAGTGGGGACAGACCCCACAAGACTGTCCTCAGGCCTCTACTCATCTGCATGGCACCCGCAGTCCCCACTTCATGAACACACACAATAAACACACTTAAAAAGGAGCACACTTAGACAAGTAATGCTGACGAAAGGAACAGCAAACAGTTAATGGAATGCAGTTTATTTAACTGAATCTGATTTGCTTTTTATAGACAAAGATGACTTAATTTGATTTAAACAACAGTATTTATTTGTTTAAATTTAAATATGTTTTTAATTTTGGTTTTATTTGTGTGAGGGGTGCAAACAGGAATAGCATAGTGTACTGTGGAATTCTGAGCACCACTTTTCGTGAGTTGGCTCTCTCCTACTACATGAGCTGGGGGGTGAGGTCCAGCTAGCTTTAAAGTCAGTTTGACAGGCTAGATCACCTGACAGGAGCCTCAGTGGAGGGATTACCCAGATCAGGCTGTCCTACAGGCATGTCTAATGAATAGATGGAAGACAGCCTATCCCACTGTGGGAAGGGGTCTCAGGCTATACAGGAAGCTGGCTAAGCATGAGGGAACTGGCAAGCAGTGCTCTTCCATAGTCGCAAGTCAATCTCCAGCTAAGCTCCTGCCACAACTTCCCTCAGTGATAAACTGTGACCTCAAACTGTGACACTGACTGCTCTTCCAGAGGTCCCGAGTTCAAATCCCAGCAACCACATGGTGGCTCACAACCATCTGTAATGGAATCTGATGCCCTCTTCTGGTCTGTCTGAAGTCAGCTACAGTGTATTTATATAGAATAAATAAATCTTAAAAAAAAAAAACACAATTATTTCCTTGGTGTGTCAAATCTACCATCAAACACACTTCTCAGTAATGTTACAATGTTTTTGATTTTTAGCATTTTCTTTTGAATCTTCCTTAGGTTTTTCCAATTCTCTGCTTATTTATTCACCCATTCTTAAATGTTGTCTACTTTTTACATTAGAGCTTTAACTATTAATTTGTTTATTTTAAATTCTCAATCCAGTTGTAGAGCAATAGCTCAAAGATAGAAAAAGTGCTTAACGTTCTTAAGATGCTGGACTCCACCCTACCCTGCAATTAACAATAATAACAAAAATGAGTTCTATTTGAAAAAGTATAAAATATGAATTTTATCTGATTCTGAAGGTTATATCACCACCACACTACCACCACCACCACCTTAACGCCACCCCGCCCCACCCCGGCAGACTAGAGTGTTACTGTTGCTCAAGCTAGGGGTTTTTTTTTGTTTTTTGTTTTTTTAAAGATTTACTTATTTTATGTATGTGAGTACACTGTCGCTGTCTTCAGACACCCCAGAAGAGGGCATCAGATCCCATTATAGATGGTTTGTGAGCCACCATGTGGTTGCTGGGAATTGAACTCAGGACCTCTGGAAGAGCAGTCAGTGCTCTTAACCACTGAGCCATCTCTCCAGCCCTCAAGCTAGTCTTGAACTTGCAACTTTCCTGTCCCAACCTTCCAAGTAATGGGATTACAGACATCTGCCATAGACCTGACTTTTTAGAAATAACACATTTGTTTTGTCACACAATACTTTCTCCTCAACTTTTGGTTTGCCTTGTAACTTTCTGTTGAAGCTAAACACAATACCACAAGTAACAGGGACTGAAAGAAAGCAAGCCTTCAGTGCAAGACTTGATGTTAATATGACTGGGCATTGCATTGTGTTTAGTGGTTTTTGAAGCTTCAAGCCATGGGCTTCCTATTCCTGCAGCCTTGTATAAGTCTTTGTGTTTAGGTTTGGTCTTGCTGTCTATTGTAATTGTAAATGCTGGCCTCCAAGACTGGAGTCTATATGAAGACCCAAGTGACCCTGGCCCCAAGTAATTTCTGATTGGTAAATAACGATGCCAACAGCTACAGCTGGGTAGGGTTTAGGTTTCTCAGGCTTTAGGGTAGGAGGAGAACCAAGAAGAGAAGAAGAAGGGAGAGGAGAAAGAAAAACTACCTTGGGTTAGGTAAGTCATTAAAAACATGGCCCTGGGGCTGGGGATTTAGCTCAGTGGTAGAGCGCTTACCTAGGAAGCGCAAGGCCCTGGGTTCGGTCCCCAGCTCCGAAAAAAAAAAAAAAAGAACCAAAAAAAAAAAAATACATGGCCCTGAGGGCTAGTCAATTGGAATTAAGAGCAGCCCCAATGAAACAGAGTAAGTAATAACTTGGGGTTATCCATAGGAAAGTAGATTTTAATAAACTAGAGGACAGATCTGCACAGCTCTTGTGCTGTTTAAGACTTATTGTAAATATAATGGTTGTGTGTGTCTTTTATCCAGGAACTAAATGGTCAAAGGTGGGGTAGATGCCTTGGTTCAGGATTAAATAATTTCCACATCATCTTTGAGTTTCCCTAGGAACTTCCTGTGTGATCTGCTGTTGCTGCACTGAGGATCTGCAGGGTGGTGCTATTCTCTAACCTTATGATTAAATCTGGGCGTGCTTGTGCCCTTCTTCACAGAGGGTCTTAGCTTTTTCTTCCCAGATTCCTAGGAAGGCTGGACTGTGAACAGTTGGGGTTAGGAGAATGGAGAATGCCTTTGTTCTTTCTGTTTTTTTTTTTTTTTTTTTGCTTTGTTTTGTTTCTCAACACAGGGTTTCTCTGTGTACCCTGGCTGTCCTGGAACTGGCTCTGTAGAACAGGCAGGTCTTGAACTCAAAGATCAGCCTTCCTCTGCCTCCCGAGTGCTGAAATTAAAGGCATACAACACCACTGCCCAGCAAGTATGCCTTTCTTCTGAGTGGACTGGGACTGTGGTAAGATCTTTTATTTTGGAGATGAGGCCTTTATTACTACTCTTCTCACACTATAATGACTTTGTCCACCTGCCCCCTCCTCTCTGAGGAGTGTTTTGTTGGCTGATTACCATGAGAGTCCATTAGACTTATAGAAATTAAACCCATGAAAATGTGGTGCTTCCTCTACAACTGCATCCTCTATGAGTTCCTCAGCTATAGGGGTCCATACTCAGAGCCCAGGATTTCATCACCATTTCCATCGGAGGGGTCTGAGCTGGTCCTGACATCTTACTTCTCTGAAGGATACAAGAACCATTTGTTTGTTTATTTAACAGTTCAGGCTCATAATTCTTTTTTTTAATTTCATATGTATTTTTTTCATGTATGTATGTCTGTGTACCACTTGCATGCCTTGTGCCTTAAGATTGGGGCATCAGATTCCTTGGAACTAGAATTACGAATGGTTGTGAGCTACCATGTGGGTGCTGGGAATCAAACCTAGGTCCTCTTTAAGAGCAGCTAGTGCTCTTAACCACTGAGCTTTCTGTCAGCCCAAAAAGACATGATTCTTGATTGGTCCTCTGGGATCCTGCCCAAAAGAGAGGCTACTTGTAATTAATGAGTGGTGTCAAAACTCTGAGATTATCCCAAGGAGAGTTGGGTGGAACAGCATCCACTCTAGTTCCGGACGGAGGGTGCCTAGCCCTCCCCACATCCTTTCTGGTAGGGTGGGGATGATATTTCTCTGTGGTATTGTGTGGACTGTCCTGGTACTATTTGTATTTTGATGCTAATTATGTTTCCCCAAGAGGAAATTTACCTGCAACAGTATTGTATAGCAGTTTTTATCTACAAGTTTTTAATTTTGTGAGCCTCTGTCTTCTGGTTCTCTGAATAGCTGAGCACATTTCCTAGTAGCCAACACACGCATGAATGATTAAGGAGCCAGAAAACTTAAACTCGGTGTCATTGCTTTGGTTCTGGATTTATAAGCCCATCTATCAAATGTCTAGGGAATTTAGTTGAACTTAGTGGGTAAAGGGAAAGTATAGGTATCCCGGTTTTTAAATATGAGATATACAAGTCACACTGTACAAGTCTCTACTTCGGATTTAATACCTGAAGTCAACAAGTAACATCATGTAGAAATGCCTCTTCTCTAGCACTTCCTGTATATCCCAACAATTTCTAATTTCATCTCTGTTGCTATGAAAAAAACTCAGACTAAACGCCACTGTGGGGGAAAAGATTTACCTGCTTATACTTCCAGGTCACAGCCTGCCATTGAAGGAAGTCAAGGCAGGAACCTGAGACAGAAAGCACTGAGCACACTGGGGCTCACCCCCTCTCTGGCTTGCTCCCAGGCTCATGCTTAGCTCAAGATCCTCCTTTCTCCAGGAAAAGGTACTGTCACAGTAGGAGGGCTGGGCCTCCAGCCCCAATTCAGAATCAAGACAATCCCTCAGATACCTGTCCATGTGTCTGATAAAAATAGTCAATTACTCAACAGAGACTCTATTTTGAGGTGATTGTAGGATGTATCACGTTGACAGTTGATGCTAATTGGGACAGGACAATCATGCTACATCATGCTACAGGACATACATTCTGGTAGATCGCTAATCTAGCTAGCTTGGAGGTGGCCCAAGGCTTTCAAGTTTTCAGCCCAGAAATGCTAACCCATATCTGCTTGTGTTCTCAAAAATCTTAATTAAAGAATAACTAACACCTACTATTCTAGCTTTCCTAATATCCTGCAATATTATAAAAAATACTTCATTAGAAACATTGAAAATATTTAAAATTCTATTAAGACAGTGTGGACTTTGACAATAATTAGAGTCCTATATTTGAGTGTAATGGTCCCTTTTATTTGTAAAACTGTAATGACAATTTTGGTTTCTATTAAAAAACACAGAAATATTATAAAAATGTTATTTTAATCCCAGGTGTAGGGATTGGGCCTCCTTCAGACTGTCTTTCTTGTTACTAGATAGTAAAATTAATCAGACGCCAGACAGCCCGGCCACTCACCATGTGTTTAGCAATGCTCCCTGCAGGACCAGTGTTGCGCACCAGGTGCCCCTCAGAAGGGAAGTTAAAGCTGCCAGTTCTCAGGTTGTCTCGAGTGGAGTGGGTACCAAAGAGAACAAAAGGCTGCCGATGAGGGCTGGAACAGCAAGGCAAATGTGGTCAGACAAGGTCCATGACTGAGCTCAGGCTTTTCTGAGTGGCGTAACCACAGGATGGGACAAATCCAACCTATGTAATGTGCCTGGCTGGCTTAGAAAGGAAGTCCGATGTCTCTGACTCCTCCTAGTGACCGTGTGTGTGTGTGCGTGTGCGCGTGCGTGCGTGCGTGCGTGCGTGCGTGCGTGCGTGCGTGTGTGTGTGTGTGTGTGTGTGTGTGTGTAACCACAGCCCTGCTAAGTTTATGCTTTCCCGCCTGACCTCCTTTTTGAGGAACCAGTTACAAGAGTCTGCTCTCAATAATATAATGATGATACCCCGATATTCATCAGGTAAAATTTTAACAGAAATCCAGCTTTTAGAGAATCACAGCAGTTGGACTACTCAGATCCAACAGACAACAGAGCAGCAACCAACTTCTAAGTCCCTTTCAGGAGGGCAGGAGGAGAGAAGGACACTAATGGTGTCCCTTTCACACACCTCCCACACACCACCTCCCACACACTACCTCCCCACACACTACCTCCCACACACCCACTGCCAGCCCTGGTGGTCTTTTCCTCTCCATCAACTAGACCTCCACCTCCTGCTCATTCCATGACCAATCCTTTCAGCCAGTTTAGTCAAGAGAGCTTTTCTAAGAGCCACCAAGAAAACTCCACATAGCGCATCTCGCAAATCAAATGAATGCTACTCACTTTTCTTCTGAGCCTTAGTTCAAGCTAAGCTATGCTTTAAACAGAAAAGGATGTGTCTGAAACCCAGAAAAGTGCTTTGTCTATTAGACTGGTTAGGACTTGGGGAAAAACAGAGGGATTAGCTGCCTCCTCTGCCCACCAAAGAAAACTCCTGCTGAACATGACAAAGCTGAAAAGGAACTACTCAGAAACCCTTAGTCCTCCCGTCTTTTGCAAGGTGCTAGGTACTTACCTTAATTCATTTTACAGTCCCACCTTCACCCCAATTCTGCTGTTCCCTGTCTATAGTTTTGCTTTCCTGAGCTAGGTATAAAATAAAAGTTCCTTTCTTTAGGTTGAGACGGATTATCTGTAATATTTTAAAAGCCATTTTACTATAAGAATACAGAAAAATAAAGCAAATACAAAAGTACAAAGCACCAAAACAAATGCATTGCAAATACGAATTTTCTTTTCTTTTCTTTCTTTCTTTTTTTTTTTTTTTTGAGACAGGGTTTCTCAGTATAGCCCTAGCTGTCCTAAAACTCACTCTGTAGACCAGACTGCTCTTAAACTCACAGAGATCTGCCTGCCTCTGCCTCCCAAGTGCTGGGTCTAAAGGCATATGCCACCATTGCCTGGCAAAACTGACTTCTCATGCTGTATCTGTAGTCAGCGCACATCCTGAACTTCCATGCTCCCCATCCATCTTCAACAGCCTTGTTTTCTCTCTCATGACTGGCACCTCCTTCCCAGGAAACATACCTGTTTTCAGTAACATGGCTGGAGATCATTCCATGACTGAAGTAGCTTCTGAATGGCTAAAAGGAAGCCAATATATGGTGTAAGATAACAGTATTAAAAACAATAAAGCTTTCACCTACATGTATATGTCAAGAGAATGAGTAGTATGTAACGGAAAGATAATGTAGATAAAATCATGAACTTGGGAGTATAGCAGTGAAACAAAAAACAGCCAAAAAGAAGAGGGAGGAGGAGGAGGAAGAAGAGGAGGAGGAAGAGGAAGAAGAGGAGGAGGGAAGGGACAGAAGGAAGGAAGGAAGGAAGGAAGGAAGGAAGGAAGGGAAGGAAGGAAGGAAAGGAAGGAAGGAAGGAAGGAAGGAAGGAAGGAAGGAAGGAAATGGATGCAAAAGGCAAAGAAACATAAAGCAGACCCATTCAAATACATAGTTTTTAACTACAGAAAAGAACTCTGGGGCTGGAGAGATGGCTCAGTGGTTAAGAGCACTGACTGCTCTTCCAGAGGTCCTGAGTTCAATTCCCAGCAATCACATGGTGGCTCACAACCATGTGTAATGGGATCCAATGCCCTCTTCTAGTGTGTCTGAAGACAGCTACAGTGTACTCATGCACATTAAATAAAAATAAATGTTTTAAAAAAAAAACAAAACAAAACAAAAAAAAGAACTCTGGCCAATCAGTATTTACAGTTCAAATCACTAATTTACCTGACTCTTCTTTTCTGTTAAATGTCCCTAAATTCCAATAACTTTAAACATAATTATAATATGCTAATTTAAATCAGTAATCAGGGGAATTACAGCACATGGAAGTATAATGATAGACTTTTCATAGGAAAACAAAAAATTGATTCTTGGCTTTGGATGACATATTAGGCTAAACTTAACCAAAAGTTACCATACAGGGTATGTTTACCATACTATATCTCATGCTCAAAGGTTCAAACTTTCAAAAGGGAATTCCAGTGCCTTCAAGTAATATATCTTGTGTTTTTTCAAATAGTCAATATTTCTTCTTTGCAGAATAAAATAAATCACACATAAGTAAAAACTGTTAACATTTTGATAAATTTTCTCCAAATCTTTTTTTATCATATCCGTAGACTATTACAGATTATACTGCAGTTTATTATTTGTTCTAAAATATATATACTGTTACTGAATCTTCTATATCAAGATTATTAATGTGGGGATGACTCAGGAGTTATTTTTGCAGAGGACCCAGGTTCAAATCCCAGTATATACACAGTGGCTCACAACCATCTATAACTCCAGTTCCAGGGGATCTAACACCCTCTTCTGATCTGGGAAGGCACCAAGGCACATGTGATGCACAGACATATATGTAGGCAAAAACACACATAAAATAAAAATAAATAAATCTTAAAAAAAATAAGAGGGAGCACAATCAAGGAAATTACCTGACATTTACTTTTAGCTTCTACATGCAAGAGTACCCACATATGTATGCAGAATACACCACACATATATACAAATGTATTTTCATGGCAAAAAGGAAACAGACATAAATAATGCAATTGTAATAAACATAGAAGAAATACTCAAAATATATATTAAGAATTCTTTAATTTAGTTAGAATTTCTTTCGAGACAAAGTATCAAAAGGATAGCTTCAGATGCATCATGGGATCAAGGTCTGCCTTGAACTTCTGATTCTTTTATTTCTACCTTCAAAGAGCAGGGATTACAAGCATGCCAGCACATGAAGTTTTGTTTTTGAAGGTTCTTACTATGTAGCTCTGGCTGGATAAAAACCCCAGAGACCCAACTGCTCTGGGGTTAAAGGCGTGCACTGTCACACCCAGGAGATTTATTTTTAATTATGCACCTGTGTGTACATGAATGCAGGTGCCCATGGATAGCAGAGCCATTCAGGTGAGAACTGAGAACTAAACTCTGGGCCTCAGCAAGAGTAGTAAATGCTCTTAGCCACTGGGCAGTCTCTGTAGCCCCAAGACTGAAAATACTCAACATGAAACTAAATATTCTAGTCAAAGTGTGAAGCCACATACAACCTATATGGCTGGTGGAATGCAAATCAGGACATTTTCAAGGAATTTGGCAATAGGTTACCGTTTGACACAGAAAATGCCCACTGGCGCGCACGCACGCACGCGCGCGCGCACACACACACACACACACACACACACACACACACACACACAGAGAGAGAGAGAAAGAGAGAGAGAGAGAGAGAGAGAGAGAGAGAGAGAGAGAGACATACTTAGCAGTGCTGTTGCAATGGCAAGATATTAAAAACAACCTAAACACACACACCTGCAAGAGTAGAGGTGAACCCGTACTATGGCCTACTGTGAACTGTAGGGAAAATGAAAAAGCTCCCAAGGAACCCATCTGGAGAGCTCCAGAATGTCCTGGGTTTACTTTGTGGTGATGTGCTTCCACACCCGTCAGAATTCCTGTCAAGTGAAAAAGCTCACTGGCAATGACTCCACAGCTCTTTAATGAGAGGCACAAGAGGACGTAAGAACTGCGTGTTATCACTCATCTTTAACACTCAAACAGAACGGGTGGTTTCTGCCCCACTGTTATGGGAGGGGTGGTGAGAGGGGTGAAGGTGCAGGAGACAAGAGTGACATTTTGTCCTTAGTGCTAGGACTGAACACCATGTAAGCCCTTCACCAGGTCTTTCTCTCTTAGAACTACACTAGTATAGGGGAAAAAGAATAAAATTTTTAAATGGCATTAGTAAAATGTAGATAAAAGAACTACACTTTGATTTACTTGGAGTCCACAAAGGAAAGAAGGGAAATGGGAAGCAGAAATGACATTTGAATAACAGACAAAAGCTTTGCAAACCTGATGAAAATTGAGACTCTGCTGAGGTAGAAAGCCAAGAAAAGCAAAGCACAGAAACATGAAGCTAACGACTATCTGTAACTCCAGCTCCAGGGCTCCAACATGTTCTTCTGGTACTTATATGTGCACACAGTGTGTATCCAGACAAGCAAGCACACATACATATATATAAAATAAATCTTTAGAAGAAACATGATGAAAACTGCATACAGACAGATCTTAATGAACCCATGCAAGCACAGTAAGAACTAGAGTCTCCCATCCCAGTAGATACATTTAAAAATGCTCCCTCCCACCCATAGGCTCAGGGAACACTGCCGAAGGGGACAGAAAAACTGAAAGAGCAAGAAGATCAGGGAGTTTGCTGTGAGACTGTGTCACCTGCTAACATCAGAAGATGCACCCATGAAGCCTCATCATCATGACTGCCAAATGCGAGCTGGACAAGGATGACACCAATAAATATGACAAACAGGACAGAGAAAAACCCATGAGGCCTCAACTCCACATGAAAAATTACAGGTAACTGAGGACAGCTGGGGACAGGAGAGGTAGCCTTCCCCAGAGAAAAGCACACTAATTGGTTGTCCCATGACAAATGATCAGCTCTGAAGACATACATACAGGTTTATATGTACTGAACAGGTTATGTATAGGAATATATATATGTATGTATACGTGTGTATATATGTGTATGTATACATACATACACATACATACATATATACATACATACAAGCCTGCGATAACAATTAGTAAAAAAATAAAAAAGGCCATGAGTTTAAATGAGAGTGGGGAAGGGTATATGGAAGGGTTTGGAGGGAGGGAAGAAAGGAAAGAAAGAAATGGTAATTAAATTATGATTTTTTAAAAAAAGAAAGAGAAATCTTAAAATGTGTCAGAGGAAAAAAGACCTATGTCCACAGAACAAAGATTGAGAAAAGAAGTCTTATCATCAAAAACAATGTGAATAAGTAGATAATGGAGCAACATCATTTGAGTACTGAAAGGAAAAAAAAACCATTAACCTAGAATCTATAGAATTTTGCCTATATATTGCAAAAACAGCTTTTGGAAAAGTTGTTGCAACTAGGAGTGGTGATTCTACTGTGGTGGTTCAAATGAGAATGACCCTATTGGCTCATATACTCGAATATTTGGACCCCAGCTAGTAGGATTATTTGTGAGGAACTAGGTGGTGTAGCCTTACTGGGGGGTGTGTCACTGGGAGTGGGCTTTGAGGTTTCAAAACCCCACACCGTTCCCAGTCTCTGACTCAGATGTGAGTGCTCAGCTGCGGCCCAGTGGTATGCCCAGTGGTGGACTCAGTGGTATACTCAGTGGTATACTCAGTGGTATGCCCAGTGGTGGACTCAGTGGTATACTCAGTGGTATGCCCAGTGGTATACTCAGTGGTATACTCAGTGGTATACCCAGTGGTATACTCAGTGGTATGCCCAGTGGTGGACTCAGTGGTATACTCAGTGGTATGCCCAGTGGTATACTCAGTGGTATGCCCAGTGGTATACTCAGTGGTATACTCAGTGGTATACCCAGTGGTATACTCAGTGGTATGCCCAGTGGTATACCCAGTGGTATGCCCTGCCTGTTGCTAAGCTCCCCACCATGATGGTTATGGACTATCTATCCTCTGGAACTGTAAGCCCCAGTAAACTCTTTCTTCTCTCAGTTTCCTGGGTCAAGGTGTCTTCATGGCAATAGTAAGATACCCAATATATTATCTATTATCCCAGCACTTGGGAGGTAGATGAGTTCAAGGCCAGCCCAGACTACACAGTGAAACCCTGTCTCCAACAAACAGTGGAGAAGACTGTTTCTCTATTATGTTCCCTTGTATACGTTGAAGTTGAAAGAATTTAGTATCATAAGACTTAATAACAAACAACATTAAAGGACATCCTCACAGGAGGAAGATGCTAAGCAGAAGACTGGTCTATACAGAGGAATGCAGAGCACCAGAGAAAGGTAAAAACAGACAGGTAAGACTCTCTCCTAACTATTAAGGTATTCAAGAATAGGAGCAGCAATATATAACATTATATAGAGAGTGCGTGTGTGTGCGTGTGTGTGTGTGTAAAATGCTCCAGATCAACTCCCAAAGGTCAGGTGGGGGCATGTTCTATGCCACTGTGGTACAGTGAAGAACAGCATAGTAATAGTTAAACCCCAGAGAGGCTCAAAGGCAAGCTCAAGATGGCTCTTCTGAGTCTTCCTGTTGAATAGTTTTTGTGACTATTCTGTTCCCTGGTTTTCAAAATAGACAGTTCAGTTTAGTCATGAAGATGCCTAGCTTGAACTGGTAACTGGTAACTCACTACCAATGTGGGCTTGGAAGGACAGCATACACTTGTAACCCCGGGGATCAACTAGTATTCAGAGGTACATAAGTACTAACTAGCACTTGACATAACTACTGGTTGGGGACACCACCATGCTGAAGGTGAATATCCTTCTAATAGAGAAGTTGGCGTAAGAAAAATATTTTGAGGGTGTAGGGAATTGAAACCAGAGCCTTGAATATACTTGTTTTTTTTATAGAAATAGGAGGGAATTTCTTTTATGACATATACAATGTGGCTTATAGAAATGATAACCAAAATAAACCTCTACAGTGGTGAATCTCAAAAAAATATTAGTAGGTCAGGTATAGTCGTACATGACTTTTACCCTACCACTTGGAAGGGCAGAGGCACGTGTATGCCTTTAAGTTCCAGGCCAGTCAGGGTCATATAGCGACCACAATAATAAAACAACAATAAAAATAATAGTGTAACAATAATAAATTTACCATTTTTCATTCTCTTTATGACTTTACTTACATACCTCACCCGCCTGAGATTCTGAAAGTTCCAGTAGGAAAGGGATTTCTATGTCAAAATTAGCAAAGAAGCTTGTCCACTGATGCTCAAACACAGCCAGGTCCTATTTTAAAGCAAACAAAGTGTCATACAAGAGGTACATTAGAGAGCAAGAACCATGAATTCACCTGAAATACTAGGCCATTATATACATGGATTACTTATTACTTTTGAAAAGAAAATATCCAGGAAAGGAACATCTTTGCAGACAAAGTAGGTTGGCAGTAGTTCCCTGGGGAGTGGGGACAGACATTGACTGCCCATGGACACAGGTAAAGTTCTATGTTGATAATATTCTCTCTTTTATTTTCTATGTTTTAGACAGTGCTTCACTTTGCAGCACTAGCTGGCTTGGAGCTATCTCTGTAGACCAAGCTGGCCTGCCTCTGCCTCCAAGTGCATGGGTAAAGATGGCTGGCTTTCACTAGAATGTTCTGCTTATGGCTATCTATCTTCTCCTTCATCCACCTCAGCTACCTATTGATATGTTTGTATACATGTATAAGATGCATATATATACATATATATATACATATATATATGTATATATATATAATTCATGATAATCACAGATGTGGGAATTTGGGGGAAAGGTTGGAATAGCATCTTACTATATAGTCCACGATGACCTCAAATTCATTATCCTCCTGCCTCAGCCTCCTGAATACTGGGATTATATGCAGATACCATTTCTCACTAGATGTTTTGGTTAATGACAGACCAGACATATGACAGCATATACCATGCACTGTTTCACTTAAGTTTATGTAATCATATTTTACAATGCTTATACCAAGACAAAATTGCCTAAAAATACCCTTCTTGGTATCTACATCCTTTTTATCTTTTTAAAAGATTTGTTTATTTTTGTTTTATGAGTATGAGTGTTTTGCTTCCATGTATGTATAGATATTACATGCATTCCTGGTGCTCAAGGAGGTCAGAAGAAGTCCTGAGCTTCCCCTGGAACTAAAGTTCCCAACTGCTGTAAGCTGCCATGTGTGTGTTGGGAACCTGGGATCTATGGAGGAACAGCAATCCTTAACCACCCTGCAATCCTATCCACCCCCCAAATCCTATGCCCTGCACATAGTTAACATGAACAACCAAGGGAACGCTAGCTGCTAAAGAGGTCTACAGATAGGATCACACAGCACAGTGAACATCCCTAACTCATTGTCCTGATGAAATTCTGTTCCCACTCAAAGTAACCAGCAGTTAGAGAAGAGATCAGTTCTATGTCTAGGCCAGGAAATTTACAGAACATGGACAGGGAACATCTTACAGTAACTGGTGAGGAAATTTCAAGGACTGTGGCTATCAGGTTAAAAAGATGTATAAACTACTACCCAAAAATAAACCAATATGAGTACCACCAAAGGTTACAGTGTTGGCAAAGTGTATACAAACTTATCAAATGTTTAAATCTATGAACTCAAATTACACACACTCAAAAAGCTAATTATCTGTAGTTTTCAATTTTTCAGTTACTTCTTCTTGAGGTGCTTCTGTTTGGTGGGTCTGCTTCCCACACACCAAACACGGTTGTTTTTAGTGAAGTGACCTGAAGGAGCTACGGTCCTGGCCTAGCTAACTTCACAAATGGTTACACGCTGCTTCTTTCCATGCTCTTGGTTAACACGTTAGGGTAGGACTAACCTTTCTTTAACTAGCTCTAGAACAGTACCTTAAGGTTTTAGTATAATTCACTTATAAAATATGACCCTGCCTTAAACAAAAATCCAAAATGACAAGAAATTCACCTAGCGCATAGGAGGAAGCAGAGGCAGGTGGATCTGAGTTGGAGGCCAGCCTGATCTACAGAGTGAGCTCCAGGACAGCCGGGCTACACAGCGAGACCGTATCTCACAAATCCCAAAGCCAAGTCAAACCAAATAAAAGAGAAATAACAAGACCATAAAGAATCAGAAGGTGGTTCTTTTGAAAACATCAACAAGATCAACAAACCTGTAACCAAAGCTACCAAAGGAAGAAAGAGAAGATCCAAATGAACAAAATTAGTATGAGAATGGAAACCTTACAACAGATACCGATGGATCCAAACAATTTTTAAATCTATGTTCAACCAAACTGGAAAACCTAAATGAAATGGATGAATTTCACGGAAGAAATGACCTACCAAAATTAACTCAAGATGAAATAAACAAACCCATAACCCCTAGTAAAATAGAAGTAATAATTAAAAATCTTTTAAATAAAAGACATGTCAGAACCAAGTGGAGTCAAAAGAGTGCTCCCAGAACTAATGCCAATCCCCTCAAGCTATTCCGCAAATAGAAACTGGAGGAACAAATTCTAGGGCTCATGGGTTAAAAGCATGTCTTTTTAGAGGACCAGAGTTTAGTTCGACTCTCAGAACCCACATGATAGTAACTGCCTGAGAAACACTGACCTCAGTAATGGATGTTCAAAACATTTACTGCTTCACAATCTGACATTCTGGAGTTATACTTGTGGGGCAGGATATAGTGATATTTATTGTTCTTTTGTTTTTTGTTTTGTTTTTCTTTTGTTGTTGTTTTTAGTTCTTGTAATAAAGAAATCTGAACCAGCCTGAACTTACTTTTTTGTCTGTTATGATTGCCAAAGCATTTGCTGCTTTTGTTTGTGTTTGATAAAGAGGGGAGGGGCCTCTGTTTCAGCACTGACCATTCTGGAGAAAGTTTCTCTGGGACATAAAATAACTTTTTGTTTTTATCTCTTCCTCTTCTCCCTCCTCTTCTACCTTCTCCTCCACCTCCTCTTCTTTCTCATCCTTTTTTTTTTTTTTTAATTTTAAGAAAGGGTATCATTATGTAGTCCTAGATGGCCTGGAACTCACTCTGAAACCAAGCTGCCTCAAACTCACAGTGACCTGCCTTCCAAGTGCCAGGAGTTTTAAGGACAAGTATCGCTGTGCATTTTCAATATATATAACATTCTCAGTCATTGGGAATTGCAAATCAAACTACTCTGATATTCCACCTCACACCCATAAGAATGGCTACAGGTCAAAAACTCAAGTGACTTCACATGCTGGGGAGAACGTGGAGCAAGGGGAGCACTCTTTCATTGCTGGTGGACGTTCAAACTTATATAACCACTTTGGAAATCAAATTGGCAGCTCTCAGAATATTGTCAATTTTTCTACCTCAAGTCCCAGCTATACTACTCCTGGGCAAATACCCCAAAGGTGCTCCACCACCCTACAAGGACACTTGCCCAACTACGTTCATAGCAGCTTTATTTGTAATAGCCAGAAACTGGAAACAACCTAGATGTCCCTCAACTGAAGAATGCATATAGAAAATGTGGTTTGTTTACACAATGGAATACTATTCAGCTATTAAAAACAAAGATATCATGAACTTTGCAGGCAAATGGATGATGGAACTAGAAAATATGACCCTGAGTGAGGTAACCAGACCCAAGAGGGCATGTACTAACTTATAAGTGCAGTATAGCATATAAAGTACAGGGTAAGCACACTATAATCCATAGACCCAAAGAAGCCAAATAACAAGGAGGGCCCAAGGGGGGACGGCTGAATCCTTCTCAGAAGGGGAAATAAAATAGCTATCAGAGGTGGAGGAAGGGAGGGAACTGGGTAGGGGAGGGGAGCAGGCTGAGAGGATGATCAGATGTGGGGAGAGCAGGGAGAGAGAATGGAAATGGGTGGAAAAGAGGCATCTCTAGGATGTGCCAGAGACCTGGGATGGGGAAAGGCCCTAGAGGAGGCTTAAGGGGGTGACTCTAGCTGAGACTCCCAGCAGTAGGGGATATGGATCCTGAAGTAGCCACTTCCTGTAGTCAGGCAGGACTCCCAGTGGAGGGACAAGGACAGCAACCCACCCACAAAGCCTTCTACCCAAAATGTGTCCTGCCTACAAGATGTGTGGAAAAGGATAGAGTAGAGACTGAAGGAATGACCAACCAATGACTGCCCAACTTGAGACCCATCCCATGGGCAAGAACCAGTCCCTGACACTACTAAAGATACTACTCTGTTATGCTTACAGACAGAAGACTACATAACTGTCCTCTGAGAGGATCCACACAGCAACCAATGGAGATGCAGAGACCCACAGCCAAACATTAGACAGAACTCGGAGAGTCTAATGGATGAGTTGGGGTAAGGATTGCGGGACCCAAAAAGGATAGGGACTCCATAAAAAGACCAACAAAGTAATCTGTATCCTTGGGGACTCCCAGAGACTGAACTACCAACCAAAGACATGCAATATGGGCAGCCTGGTTCCTGGTTGAACTAAGGCTTTAAACTCTGAAAGCCCTGAAGGGAAGGAAGGCGCTTCACCTGTTCCCGGGTAGCAGGCCCGTCTCTAGCCACAGTCCCTCATAGATGTGTGGCCATCAGTCACGTATGAGTGATGCCCCAGGCCCCTCCACATGTACAAGATGTGACCTGTGGTTACATAGGCTCTCCTTTTAATGAGGTACCTAAAGGCCTGGAGGCTTAGCCAAGAAGTTTTCCTTCCCAGACACTCCACCCAGCAAAAGGTATTTAATCTGAGACCTAACCTGAGAAGTGGGGTATGGTTTTACACATTCACTTTCTGCCAGGACAATAAATGCTTTAAAACCATGGACTGTCTCTTTTCATCAGGATCCACCATGGGGAGCAATGGAGAAGGCCTTTGCCTACAGAACCACCGTCTAATCTCCTGTAGAGCCTCTCTGCGTTCCCAGCCATGGTCACCATCAAGCCAAGCTTAAGCCCACCAAAGTCAAACCAGGGACTTATCCCATCAGGAACAGCCAGAGTTCACCACCACCACCACTACCCCCAGCCCCAGGCTAGATCCAGCCCGCAGGCCCCCACTCTGAGCTGGGTATCTGAGAACCTGACAGCCCCAGCCTTGTCACAGTCCCCGGGACTCCCAAGCCAGCTTTGGCTGTCCCCCACCTCAGACCACACTTCCCAACCCCTGGAACATTGTCCTGAAGCTGCCCTATAGCGCAAGCCCGGCCACTGTATGATTAGTAAGCAAGGTCAACTCCCGGAGTCCTGCCTCCCCAGCAGCTGTGCCCTGGGACAGAGGGGACACAGGACCCCACAACCCTACAATACAAGAGCTAGACCTATATACTCTGCACAGGAGTGGAGGCTGTCCCTGAACCGGTTGCCTGTCTGTCTGTGAATTCCGTTCCCCTAACTGGACTGCTTTGTCTGGCCTCAGTGGGAGAGGAAGTGGTAGTAGGGGAAATGCTATCTAGAGGAGGGTTCCCCCTTTTCAAAGGAGAAGGGGAGAGGAATGGGGGGAGGATCTGCATGAAGGGTACTGGGAGGAGAGGGGAGCTGATGCTGGAAAATAAAGTGAATAAATAAATAAATTTAATAAAAAATATCTATCTTCCTTTTTTTTTATTCTTTTAACTTTTATTTCCTTCTGCCCAGAGGAACTAGAAACAGTGCCCACAGTAGAATGAAACTAAACTGTGGCCTCTAAACTTGCCACTTAAACACACAGGCACTCGCTATAAAGAAATGGTTGGCTACAGCAAAATGTCCAGATGATGATGTAATCACTGGCAATGCTCGAGAAAGGGGGTGGGGGTGCAGAGAAGAAGCCAGGTTCTAATTTTCTTTATCTTAGGGACTCTTTCTAATTACTTCTCTCTCTCTCTCTCTCTCTCTCTCTCTATATATATATATATATATATATATATATATATATATATATGTGTGTGTGTGTGTGTGTGTGTGTGTGTGTGTGTGTTCTTGTGTGTGTGTGTGTGTGTGTGTAATATAAATGACAGTAAACCTAATCTACTCTATTCTAAATGGTTAGTACAAAGTGTAAGTGACACAGAGAATAATGATAAACTATGGCCATTTATTTATGTATTTTATAGGTTAGAGGACAATTCTGTGAGACTGGTTCTCTCCTTTGTGGATGTCGGAGAGCAAGCGCAGGTCCTCAGGCTTGGCAACAAGTGCTCTTCTTGCTGAACCATCTCACTGGCCCCGCAACATTTTGTTTGCTTGTTGCCTTTGTTTACTTCTTTTGAAGCAGGGTCTCTGTGTAGTCGGGGCTAGTCTGGGACTCATTATTTAGTCAGGGCTGGCCTTGAACTTAGAGCTCTAGCAGCCCGTGCTTCCAGAGCTGGGAGAAAAGGCATGCACTACCACGCCCAGATGAACAATTAAGGACTCCAGAGTTGGAAAATTACATTCTAGGGTGGGACACATTTTTGTAAACAAGACTGCTGGAAAGCACAGACACACCAGTAAAGACTATCTAGAATAGCTTTTGTGCTGAGAACCAGCAAGGACCTAGGCAGGATGTTTAAATATTACAGTCTAGGCAACAGGACAAGTTTGCTACCTCTGTTTCAACCTCTGATCTCTTTAAGCAATTTGTCATCTTGGTCTTTCATGTTACAAGACAACCTCTGCATTGTTTTTACTAAAGTCCAGCACAATTCCTTCCCCGAGGGAAAAAGAACCAAAAAGTCAGGTCAAACAGCTACCTCAGGAGGATTTCCTTAGAAAAGCCTCAACTCTCCCAGGTTTTCTCTTTTGTAAGAGTCCAGAACAATCTAACCCACTCTCTGATTAAAGCAATTAAGAAGTACCCTGCATTTCTTCAAACTAATGCCTTTGGTGGATAATTTGCTAGGACAGTTTAACATAATTATTCTGAATACACTTTGGCTCCTTACTTTTGAAAGCATGTTCTCCAGAGACATAGGATCCATTCTGCTGTAGACATTCCATAGATTCAAACTCACGTCCTGCAACTGCAACGAAGGGCAAAACACTGAAGTCATTAAGTCAATCACTAGTATGGCCGATTACCTATCTTCTGACACTCAAAATTACTGTCTTGGTATAAATACTCTTACTAGAACAATAAACTGAAAAGTTATTATATTATTTTTAAATTATTAATTTTGTTAACTGTATTTATTATTAAACCAATGCTTTATTAATTCTATTAGAATAAACCACAATTTTATTAATCTTATTTGACCCTATGAAATTAATAACTGCTTTCTCATTTAAGAAAATTATTTTCAGAATCCTCAATATATCATGATTACATTTAATGATGGCACATACACATTATACATATGCACAATATGTTTTTTCTTTGTAATTTTAATTAAAATAATACATACTTGTAACTTTTTAAAAAAATCGAACAGTACAAAAGGCTTACAATAAAAAACTTGAATCCTTCTGGAAAGTGTATCAGTCTCATGCATCACTTCTAGGCCTTCTGGCTAAGATCAAGTGTAGTCTCATTCAAAAACTACTTAGAGCTTTTTTCCTTTTTGTTGCTTATGTCTAGATTTATATTACTTATATAGAGATGTCTATTTCTTATCAATTTACAAGTATTAACCTATGCAAAGATGCAGTCTTCTCTATCATCGCCCCCACACTTTATCTCTACATACCTATCAGCCATTTATAATACCAAAATCATACAAATATTATTTCTCCAAGGTAAAGTACACTCTACCCCACCAGGTGTAGAAGCTGCTCCATTGTTTCACTCGAGTTATCTTTGCTTTGCTTTTTTTTTGAGACAGGGTCTGTCTCACTCCATGAGCTTGACTGGCTTAGAGCTTTCTGTATCCTTGGCTGGCCTTGAACTCATAGATCTGCCCCTCTACCTTTGGAGTACTGGGATGAGCAATTCAATCCTGAACTTCCACAGTCCCACTCAGTCTGCTTACTCCAGGGCTGCCCAGCAGTGCCACCACTGCTACATCCTTGCCTCTGCAGTACAGTGCCTGTGGCACTCCTAGCCTCTCTGCATCACGTTTCTTCTGCACTTCCCTTCTCCTAAAGTCAGCGCTATCAAATGTTCAGAGCGAAGAAGACAAATCACCTCTGCGATCCAAGTAAACCCTGCGGCTTTCCCCAGCCTACTGAGACTTTACTATGTGAAGAGCATGCGTATCTATGTTTGCATGCTCTGTGCTGCGGTCTGTGATACTTTTATCTTGTTTTATTTTGTTTTTCAAGATAAGGTCTCTCTATGCAGCCCATGCAATTGCTGTTACAGTTTGAATATGCTGAACACATTTTGGAAGGTGGTGGAAACTTCAGGAGGTAAAGTCTACAAGGAAGGAAGGGAGGGAGGAGGGGAGGAAGGGAGGAAGGGAGGGAGGAAGGAACAAAGGAAGTCACTGTGTACACACTTTTGAAGGTTACACCTTGATTCCAGACCCTTTCTCATCTCTGCTTCTCTGTGCCATGAGCTAATCAGTCACTGCCACACAATACCATTGCTAGGATGTTCTCACCATGAGCCAAAGATTCTGGACTGAAATCTATGGAAACCCAGGCCCAATAAACCTTTCCTCCCTCAGTTGTTTCTATCAATCAGGAATTTTGTCACGTTGATGAAAAATATGAGCACCACACCTGCAACCCTCCTACTTCTGACTCCCAACTCTTGGGATTACAGATGTACACTTTGTACAGTCTGCTAAATCTTTCTCTTGTGTTTTTGTTGTTGTTTTGTTTTTGATACAGGGTCTCATGTACCCCAGACTGGCTTGGAACTCTACACAGCCAGGGATGACCCTGAATTTCTGAACCACCATCTCCCTAGTGCCACCACACACAGTTCTATGGTTTGTGCAAGTTAGGTAAGCATTCTACTAGCTTAAGTTACACCCTAGTCTTGCATCTTTTTCTTAAGCATCATTTCCACCTTTCAGCTGAAGAGCTGATGTTTGTCTGTATGCGAGCAAACCTGGGTTCATTGTTTACTCTCATTACTCTAATTTAGCGTTTGCTGTTCTGACCCTGATGCCTATAATCCCAGGCAAACTGAGGCAGGAAGATCACTAGTTCCATGCCTGGTTGGGTTTCACAGTTAGATTCTATCTCGTGTGTGTGTGTGTGTGTGTGTGTGTGTGTGTGTGTGTGTGTGTGTGTGTGTGTGTGTTTTGAGACAAGGTTTCACTTTGTAACCTACACTGCCCTCATTCAGGATCCTCCTACTTCTTTCTCTCAGTTACAGGCAAGGGCCACCACACTTAGAATGTAATTAATAATTTTTTGCTATTTTCCCAAGTATTCTTCCTTTGCCTCCATCTCATGACTCCTCCACTTCCCTCTGTCCCCCATCAGTTTTCCTCTTTTGCCTTTCTAAGTTACTTAATGTGTGGAGTAGTTTGTTCTGTAGATTTTGTCTCCCAATGTCCTTCTAAACTCTGATGGCCTGATGACTGGCTCAGATGTCTTTAACTACTAGGAGGGGAGCTTCAGCTATTTATAGACTACCTTAGCATATGGCCATACCCCAAAGAAAGTCATCACCTCAGTGAGGGGATGTCTTCCCAACCAGTCACTTACTCACTAACTCTGTGTCTTTGGGAATATTTTTTTGACCCCTCCATAAGAGAAACAAAAAACAGTACCTACCCCAGAGATTTAATTGTATGAATTAAATCACGTGTGTGTGTGTGTGTGTGTGTGTGTGTGCGCGCGCGCGCGCGCGCACGCGTGTGGTAAAGAAGGCACTCTACATATGCATAGTTCAGACAATTAAGTAAGAACAAATATAACCATTATTGTAAAATAGTTTCCTATTTTACAGGCTATGGCCTGATTCCCTCCAACTTCCTTGGGAATTACTCTACACTTCAAGGGAAACTCCCAAAGCCTGATTTTCACACTGTAACTATAGTACTCCTACTGGATAGAAAGGTGAAATCCACAGAGCCATTAGAAGAGTATGGTGGTCTGCTAGGCAAGTCCCTGTGTATTCCTCAGGCTGTTAGTCCTCTGACTTGCTTCCAAAGGTACTATTCAACAGGATGTCCCCATAGCATGACAATGCCTTGCCTGCCTGGTTTTCTGTTGAGTCAGGTCACATCAGACAGAAACAAATGGATGCCTTCAGTCACTGGGTTAACATACCAGGCCATCCTCCCTAACCTGCACTGAGGACTCGTTTTCCAGACTTGCTCTCACTCATTAACCTCTCTCAACAGATATTTATTGGCCATCTCCAAGATGCAAGAAGTAAGAAATAAAAACACTGTGCACGCTCCACCTCACTCAAAGCCAGGCATGACATACACCCTTAATCCCAGCACTTGGGAAGCAGAGGCAGATAGACCTCTGGGAGTTCCAGGCCAGCCTGGTCTACACGGTGAGCTCTTGGGTTGGTTCATTTGTTTGATGCACATTCGCTTGTGACGAGACTCAGACATACTAGTTTTCACACATACCTCATACTTCATGGTAAAAAATCCATCTCCTCCAATGCCTTCAAGTGCAAAGGCCTGTACAATTGGCCACTTCTCTACCACAAACATATCAAATATCTGTAAGTGACCTAGAAGAATCACACACCAATACTCATCAAATACCATCCTGGACAGCTGAACCCAATCTCATGTGGTTAGACAGGACCCATTTCTTATAGATTTACCAGGACAGTAAGAGGGTTAGATATTGAAACTAAAAATATAAAGTGAAATCAAGAAAAATTAAAATCACAAGCAAGTATTATAAATTCAGATTTCTCTACAGCATGTTTACACTTTGGTTTTTGTAAAAAGTAAATAGTATTCTTCTACAGTTGATTTGTGCCATTTAGTGAGTATGTTTATTAACAGACCAAAAGTTGGCTATTCTATCTAAAGAAGACTTCCCCGAGGGAAAACTACAAAACCAAAGGTTTCTTTTTCAGCCAGGTGTAATGGCTTTTGCCTTTCATAGCGGCACCTGGGAGACAGAGGCAGGTGGGTCTCTGGCATTTGAGGGCAGCCTTGTCTACATAGTCAGGGGCAGCTACACTATGAGACCCTGTATCAAAACAAAACAAAAACAGGTGTTATTTTTGTAACAATAATTTCAATATTCAGGGACTCTTCCTTACAATATTAGCAATGATAAACTTGTTGATTTCCCCCTGTATTCTACATTGAAATTTCCTGTAAATCAGTGATTCTCAACCTTCTTAATATTGCAACCCCTTTTCAGATATTTGGAGGCTCCTCAGGTTATAGTGATCTCTAACCATACACTTATTTTGTTGCTACTTCATAACTGTACTTTTGCTACTGTTGTGAATGGCAATATAAATTTCTAAAATGTAGGACATACAACCTCCAAAGGGGTCACAACCCACAGGTTGAGAACTGCTAGTGTAAACATTTTTGTTTGCCTTTCTGCTTGTTTGTTTGAGACAGGGTCTCTATGTAGCTTGGCTGGCCTGGAACTCAATATGTAGACCATATTCAGCCTCACCCTTATGGAGGACCATTTACTTCTGCCTCCCAAGTGCTGAGTGGGATTAAAGGTGTATGCCACCATCCTGGCAAAAAGATTTCTTTTACTTTAATTATGTATATGTATGTGTGAGGGAACCCATGAAGTTAGATCCCCTGGACCTGGAGTTACAAGTAGTTGTGAACTGCCTGATATGGCTGTTGAGAACCCAACTCAGGTCCTCTGAAAGACCAGTACATTCCTTTAGCTATCTCTCCAGCCCCATAAGCCTATTTTTAAAATAGCTATTAAAATTACAATTTTCTATTATGAAGACACATCATATCTATAAGTAATAAATAATACAGACTAGATGTTAATCATGCTAAATCCCTCAGCAGTCCTCCTTGACCACAGGTAGCTTATGTTGTTGTGGTAACTTCATAGTTATGAACAAGGAGCTCATATGAGAGTCCCTAAATTTCATTCTGGTTGATCCTTTTCCTTAGTGAAAATGGGTCAATTCGTTTTCCAGCCAAATATATACCAGGAAAGAGGAACAGTCAATCCTCATACATCCAAGCAAGTAATGTTCTCTTTAAAAATAAAAAAGGTGGGGTTGGGGATTTAGCTCAGTGGTTCAGTCTCCAGCTCCGAAGAAAAAAGAAGAAAAAAATAAAAAAGGTTTGTTTATTTATTATGTATACAATGTACTGCATGCATGTATGCCTACATACCAGAAGAGGACACCAGATATTATTGTAAATGGTTATGAGCCACCTTGTGGTTGCTGGGAATTGAACTCAGGACCTCTGGAAGAGCACCCAGCACTCTTAATCTCTGAACCATCTCTCCAGCCCCAAGCAAGGTTTTTTTTTTTTCCATTTTTTTATTGGATTTTTTTTTTTTTACTTACATTTCAAATGTTATCCCCTTTCCTGATTTCCCATCTGGAATCCCCCTATCCCTTCCCCCTCCCCCTGCCTCTTTGAGAGTGTTCTCATCTACCCACTCCCTCCCATCTCCCTGCCCTGGCATTCCCCTATATGGGGGCACTGAGCCTTCACAGGGCCAAGGGCCTCTCCTCTCATTGATGACTCTCATTGTAGCAGAGGGCCATCCTCTGCTACATATGTGGCTGGAGCCATGGGTCCCTCCATGTGTACTCTTTGGTTGGTGGTTTATTCTCTGGGAGCTCTGGGGGGTCTGGTTGGTTGATATTATTGTTCTTCCTATAGGGTTGCAAACCCCTTCAGCTCCTTCAGTCCTTTCTCTAACTCCAAGCAAGGTTCTTAAATGGCTTGCTGTCAGATACTCACCTTGGGAGCTATAAGGAATGCCAATTCTACTACAGTCTCGAACCATGTCCACAAAGCTGGAAATCTTAAATTCTTCTGCTGCTTCCTCATCTTCATACTAAGGGAAATTAAGAGAAAAATGAGATACATCATTTAAAGTTCACATTATCTCTGTATATTCTCAGGGGCTGTATCCACCCCACTCCCACTCCCACCACACACAAGGTGTCTCTGTGTAACAGCCCTGGCTGTCCTGGAACTCACTCTGTAGACCAGGTTGGCCTTAAACTCATAGAGATCCACCTACCTCTGCTTCCTAAGTGCTGAGATTAAAGGCATGAGCTACCACTGCCAGCCTCAGAGACTGTCTTACATGGCATTTATAAAGAATTGTTCCCAACTAGGGAACAATTTGTTGGTCAAAAATAGTCTCAGGGTTGGGGATTTAGCTCAGTGGTAGAGCGCTTGCCTAGCAAGCACAAGGCCCTGGGTTCGGTCCCCAGCTCCGAAAAAAAAGAAAAGGGAAAAAAAAATAGTCTCTATTTCTGCATCTCATAAACAAAAATCAAAATAGATTGAGGCTTAAATGGAAGAGATAAAACCTATTCCTCCAGGGTTGGGGATTTAGCTCAGTGGTAGAGCGCTTGCCTAGCAAGCACAAGGCCCTGGGTTCAGTCCCCAGCTCCAAAAAAAAAAAAAAAACCTATTCCTCCAAGTGTCCCCAATAACCACATGGAAAGAAATGTTCGTAATCAACATTGGGTAGAAACTGCCATGACATTCATTACAGGCACAAAACCCCAATTTGCTTTCTAGCCATATTCTTCAAAAGGACCGAAAGGGAAACAGAAATAGAAATAGACACCATGAAATCCAGACAGAAATGTCATAAAGTTTAGGACAACTCTAACCTTCACAGGCATGACAGGTCTTTTGACACTGTAATCCAACTCTGTCATCTATAAAGTTTAGACTTACTCAAAAATTGCCTATTCAACTTATACATTAAACAGAATAATAGTCCCCCAGGCTAGTGGAATGTCCCTTCAATCCCAGCACGTGGGAGGCAGAGGTAGGCAGATGTCTGAACTACAGGCCAGTCAAGGCTGCACAATGAGACCCTGTCTCAAACAGAATAAATAAATAAAATAAAAATAAAAATAAAAGATAAAGTAAGAGCCCATAACTATTTAAGTAAGCCTGTGAGTTTGTGTTGAGCAACATTTACAGCTGCTCAGGCTGCAAGCTGGAAAGCCTGTAAGGGCAGTCTCTGAGCAGTTAGTCGTCCTGGAGACAGATGGAGACTCAGGACCTTTGGAAGAAGGAGAGGGAGGACAGGAGGGTGGGCACAGAAACCAGTGAAAGCTTCTGCTGTCTCCCTCAGGTAACAACCAAAAGCCTCACACAGACAGAAAGCTTTCTACTTGAATATTCACTTTTGTGTAAGCATACTCAAGACACTGGATCTGTAATTTTTTTTTTAAAGGCTTCTGTTCCAAACAAACACTTTCCTGAGTGAAGTACTTATCCTGTCTTCTCACCTCATTTTCCGTCATGCAATGGAAATGCAGGTTTCTCCAATGTGCCACGTAAGGCAAGAGATAGCGGTAGTTGACAGGATTACAGTACAGATGGACACTGTCTGATTTAATCAACATGATCACATCTGCAAGAAGAAAAGGGCAAAACACAAAACTGTCAGAGGCTTTTCCTTCAGAAAATTAGTAATTCCACTTAATTGTACTTCAGCAATTCAGAGTTTGCATGACCAGGCCCTGGGTTCATTTCTAGTATAACAAACAAACAAAGAAACAAACAAATAAAACTCCCAAAACAAAACATACAGCTATTTCAGAAACAATGTAACAAAAGTATAATGGGTAATTATTTAATCAAGCAATAGTCAGGTGTGGACAGTAAGGGTTTTCTATTGCCTCTGCAATGCTCCTCCTATGGTGGCCTTCTAAATATGACAGTGTAAGCCCAAAATAAGTCAAAAGATCAGAGTTCACTCCTGAAAGAGTACACTGCAAAGTTCAAGAGTCAGGGCTGTGGTACCAGTCTTGGCCATGTTGCTTATTTGCTGACTGACGACACACTGGCTGTATTACTGAACATGGAGCCTAGGTTCACACATGCTCAGCAAGCAGTCTGTCTGTCACCATTTCACTTTTTTTTTTTTTTTTTTCGGAGCTGGGGACCGAACCCAGGGCCTTGCACTTGCTAGGCAAGCGCTCTACCACTGAGCTAAATCCCCAACCCCGCCATTTCACTTTTTTAAGACAGGGTCTCACTAAGTTTCTTCAACTGGCCCTGAACTCAATATATAGCTCAGGGAGGCATTGAACTTGCAATCTTCCTGCCTTAGCCTCTTAAGCAGCTATGATTTCAGAGCTGTGGCACCAGGCCTGTTTTTTTTTTTTTTTGTTTTGTTTTGTTTTTTTGTTTTTTGTTTTTTGTTTTCTCTTTTTATGACTATCTAGCCCTCGATGACCTGGAATTCACTGTGCAGACCAGGCTGGCCTTGAATTCTCAGCAATCCTCCTGTCTTTGCCTCCTAAATGCTGGAAGCATCACCACAGCTGGCTTCACAATGCACTATCAATGAGGAGATAAGTATCAAACGGAAATAACATGGCTATTCAATCAAGAAATAGCACCAATCATGGCAGGGACTCAGCACTAAATCCAGTATTTCAAGTTCATGGCCAGAGGTTCACTTGGCTCCGAGCAACTGTGAACCTGGACGTCACATGTCAGTCTTAGGACAGTCGCTGTGTACAGCAGTGAGCTCTGTGCACAGGCGGAGGCTGGAAGGAAACCCAGGCAGATTCAAGAGCCATGAAATGGGAAATGGTATGGGGCAGAAATATTAAAGTAGCCTGAGTGCGAAAAATGAACGCAGTCATAATTCCAAAAGAAAAATGGGCTCTGCTCAATGGATCTCCCATGGCAGAGCCACAAGGCCTCTCTCTAACAAGGCCACGCTAGGAACTGGTGGAGAGGAAAAGTGCAAAGAGAAGAAAAGAGTCTCTCTCTCTCTCATGTCTCAGCACTGGGCTTCCTCAAGTCCCAGAGCCCTCAGATCCCTGTCCTAAATCAACTGTAGACTTCCTGCTAAGGGAGACATTTTATGACACCTGAAAAGTGGGGCGGCAGTGTACACACCACACATAGTCTGAATATAACTTAAAGTTTCAGGATCCCAAAACAGATGTATCATAACAACTGCTAGCTAAATCTAATCACACATTTCATACTCTCAAAGTGCTCTGATATCTAACAGAGTAAACAGTCAGATAATAAAAGAAGAAAATATGGTCAAGTGTGGTGTCTTTAATCATTTAATCCAAGCACTGGGGAGGCAGAGGAAGCCAGATCTCTGTGAGTCTGAGAGCAGCATGGTCTACGTACACAGTGAGTTTCAGTTCGGAGGAGAGAAGGAACAAAGAGAATATGAAGCTGGGCATGATGGTATGTGCTTGAGACCCTAGCACGAGCTCAAGGATGCCACTCTGATTTAAACAGAAACACCCTATATCAAAAACAAAATTAAACTTAAAAAGGCAGCAGCAGCAGAAGGAGAAGGAAGGAGGAGGAGGACTAGGAAGAGAAAGAGGAGGAGGGGACAAGATGAGATGGGAAGGTTGGCCAGTATGCTAGCATGAGCTTTTAATCACAGAATTCGGTGAGTTTGAGGCCAGCCTGGTCTACACAGCTTGTTCCAGGATAGCCAGAGCTACATAAAGGGAACCTGTCTCAATAAATTAAAATAAATTTAAAATCATGTAAAATGTTTTAAAAACTACCTTTGAAAAGTAAGTACCTCACGCTGGCCTTTTTACGAACAGGGAGGCTAAGGCGGGAGGAAGCATGTGGGCTGTGGTGGCCCACATCGTTCACCACAGCACTCAGAGGCATCTCTGAGCTCTATCTGTGAGTGTGATGTCAGTGTGGTCTACACAACAAGTTCCAGGACAGCCAGGACTGCAGAGTGAAACCCAGCCTCAAAATCCTAAAGTTAGAAACACAAATCTGTTAATCTTAGCTTTCTAACTATAAGGATCTAAAACTGACTTTAATAATTTGGAGCAAAATGCTTAGTATTTTACTGAGTATCTCCTGTGCCAAATGACAGGATAAGAGCACCTCTTTGGGAATTTAAACACACTCCTTATTTTTAGTACTGAAATGTCCTTGCAAACATGGCTGCACTGAAATGTGCAGTGACTGGACACTTCCAGAATAAATTGTTTCCAAACCACTACATGTAAGAGAAGGTATTTTATTTTATACTTCATTTTTTTTATCTTATTTTATTCACATGGGTACTGTGCTTGCATATATGACTAGATATCACGTGTATGCCTGGTAGCTGCAGACAGGCCAGGAGAGGAGGTCTGATCCCCTCCGACTCAAGCTGCAGACAGTTGTGAGTAGTCGTCTAGGCATAAGGAATTGGCTCCAGTCCTCTGGAGGAACAGCCAGTTCTCTTAACCATTGAGCCATCTCCCCAGACCCCTGAAAGAAATGTTATTTTATTTTATTCAAGGAAGGGTCTTTCTATAGCCCTGTCTTGGAATCTACTATGTAGACCAGGCAAGCCTTAACTGCAGAGAGATGCACCGGCCTCTGCCTCCCAAGTCCTGGGATTAAAAGGCTTGAAACACATTGCCTGGCCAAGAAATTTAAAATCAAAATCTGAAACAAACAAACAAAAAGTAAATTGAATAATTGATGGTGTCTTCTAGTACCGTTAGAAGCTACATCCATAAACTCTCACCAACATGACTGCCCAAACATGAGCTAAACAAGGACCCCACCAATGACATGTCAAAGTGGACAGAGAAAAGTCCAGGAAACCTCAACCCTACACAAAAAACTATGGCAACTGAGAAAAGCTGGGAGCAGGAGAGTTGTCCCTACCTAGGAAAGAGCACGCTGATTGCCTGTCCAGTGACATATGAGAGGTTTTAGAGCAGTGATTTTCAACCTTCCTAATGCTGTGACCCTTTAATACTTTTCCTCATGTTGTGGTGATCACCAAGCATAAAATTATTATTGTTGCTCTTTCATAACTGTTATTGTCACAATGTAAATGTTTTTTAGAGACAGAGGGTTGCCAAAGGGGTCATGAACCATAGGTAGTGAACATTGGTTGGGAGTGAAGAGAAGGAAAGGGAAGGAAAAGGTGTTACATTGTATTATAATATCAAAATCTAAAAAGAAAAGGACCGGATGAAGATCACAGTGGTGGCTCCTGCATGCAAACCCAGAACCCAAGAGGCTGAGAAGCACCTGGTCTGAAGCCAGCCTGATACAGAGTGAGAGCATACCTCAGACAGAAAGATGAGGAAGAAAACACAAAGAAAGGAAGGATACTAACTCCAAGTATTTTCCGTCTCCTTTTTCTGCATTCATAATAAGAAGGACAGCTCTAACTAAACTATATGGATAGTATTGGGGTTGTTACCAAGGTAAGAATTTCAAAGACGATACAACTCAGAATTATTTACAGTTTAATAAGAAAACTCTTCATTGTGTAACTGGGGCTTTCTTGTTTATTTTGTGATGTTTAGCAGCAGCCCTGGTGTCCACTAGATGCCAGTAGTGCCACATACTGAGCCACGGCCATCAAAAATGTCTTCAGACATTGCTAAATGTCTCCCAAGGGACAAAACTGCCCTCCCTCTGAGACCACACTATTCAAGTGAGATCATCTGACATCCAATGTTTGCCTTCATGGTCTCCCAGCTGCCTTGCAAGTGTCTTGTCTCTTGTCCAGTTTTACTTGTTTGTTCTATGTCTCCTGACTCATCTTGCAGACAATTTATAATGCTAAGTATATGATATGAGAAGTAGCTCCCGGGCAACAGCCCACAGGAGCATCAACACATGCAGTGTCTCCAAGCCAGAGAAAGCTGACTGCAGGCAGAAAGACTCCATTGTATTAAAGTCACACAAAAAACAATTCCCAAAGACAGCAGGACAATAGCCCCTTGTTCCTCAGCTAAAGATCCACATAAAATCTTCTTTCTCACAAGAGCAGCTTACAAGAGCAGCTCGTCTTTGCCTCAAAGCAGAGAATGCTCTCACTGGCAACAGTACACAATCTGAACCTTCAGGGAAAAGGAGCAGCGGCAATACTAAGAAAAACTAGTACCCTGCCAAGAGACAAATCCAAACGCCAAGGTCTGCTTTTGGTCTCAAAATGATTTACCAATAAATGTATTCTGGAAACTGCTGTTGATAGTCTGTTGTCCACTGCATGACCAATAGGAATGTCCTATTTTAATAGGCTAACAAGGAAATGCTATTTTTCACTATTAAAAAGATAAAATCTTGCCTGGTGTAATCCTAGCTACTTGGGAGGCTGAGGCCAGGGGGTTGCCAATTTTAAGACCAATTAGGGGAATCACACATCACTCAAACAGTAAAACAAAATAAGGCAAAAATTTACTGGAGTTTTGGATTACTTAAATTCTGATTATAATTTCCTATTAAAAGATCACAAATGTGGTGCTGGATGTGTGTCTTTAATCCCACTACTAGGAAGGCAGAGGCAGGTAGATCTCAGAATTCAAGGCCAGTCTGGTCTACACAGTTAGTTTCAAGCCAGCTAAAGCTTTATGAGACTATCTCAAAACAAATAAACAGCAATGACAAAACCCCAAACCACAGAAACAGAAATAAAAAATCATGAGCTGGGGCTGTCAGGATGGCTCAGCAGTTAAACGTACTTGTTATTCTTCCAGAGACCTGGATTCGATTCCCAACACCTGAATGGAGATTCACAACCATCTGTAACTCTAGGTCCAGGGGACCTGATGTCATCTTCTGGCTTCCAAGGGCACCAAGTATGCATACATGCTCACATGAGTGTGTGTGTGGTGTGTGTGCACACACACACCACACACACACACACACACACACACACACAAGCAAAACACTCATATGATACAGTAAAATTAAAACTAAAACAATTTTTACAAAAACATCATGAATTAAGGGTCCAAAGAAATAAATCACTGTCTCCTATAATTTGCCAATGTAATACAGACTTACCATCTAGGATTTCTTCAGAAAATCCAGTTTTCTCAAAATCAGTGGTATTCTGACTGTATAAACCAAACAGAAGGTAATTTGCCAGCTCTCTACAGCCTTCGTTGTACCTGCTGTCAATTCCTGCAAAGCAAAGAAGCCTGTGACTCGCTGTCCTGCACCGTGGAATACAGAAAGTGCCAACGATTTGCCCGTTTAGTAAAGCCTTGATGGTCAAACCAGTTTTGTGCTAAAACTAAATGAACAACCCCTTGTGTGAGAAACAGGCTGAGGCATACGGTACCTTCCTTGGATCTCAAGACCTACACAGGTCAAAGAATTAAGCAACAAGGGGCTGGGGATTTAGCTCAGTGGTAGAGCGCTTACCTAGGAAGCGCAAGGCCCTGGGTTCGGTCCTAAGCTCCGAAAAAAAGAACCAAAAAAAAAAAAAAAAAAAAAAAAAAAGAATTAAGCAACAAGATTACTAATGCTGAAAAGCATTTTTTTCTTTCAGGTTTTACTTTACATGTGTGGGTGTTTAAATTCCATGTATATGTATATCATGTGTGTCTGGTACCAAAGGAGGCCAGAAGAGCACCCTCCATGATCTAGGGGATCTGATACCCTGGAATTAGAGTTACAGATGGTTATGAGTCACCATGTGGGTGCTCTTATCTACGGAACCACCTCCAGCCCACATGTGCAATTCTTAAGGGCAGAAAGAACCAGAACATATGGTCTTCTATGGATCTACTACAGATCTTGGAACATTTTGTTAGCTGAAGAATAGATCTCAAAGAGATCTCTATGGAAAATATGTACAAATAAAAACAAGTTAAGGTGATTTGAAAAAGAAGAGGACAAGTGGATAGACTAACACACACTGAGCCTTCCCAAGTGTCGGAAGCAAAGCTTAGCACTGCACTGTAAGGTATGGTGCGGGGGTATACACCCCTGCAGACGACCTTCACTAAGGTCAGTCTAGAAAGGCGGAACCAGAGACAAAAGGAAATTAAATGACACTGTCTTCACTTCTGTCTCTCAGTGACTTCGCATCCTAGGACTACAGCTGTTGGCAGGATGGGAGGATCAGAGTCAAGCAGCTATTCTCCATGTGGTTTGAAAAGAAAGGGTTGTAGCTGGGCACAGTGGCGCAGGGCTTTACTACCAGAACTAAAGAGGCAGAAGCCAGCATGGTCTACAGAGTAAGTGTCAGGACAGTCAAAGGCAGGCAGGAGCCTGTGGTAGGAGCTCCCTCTTTATCTCACTGACACCCTCTTAATATTCACCCTCAGTAAGATGGATCAGATGTCACAGGAATGAGAACTGGGAAGATTCTAGCCTTTAACGTACCTTACACGATAGCATTACTAGCATCTTCCTGAGATCAAGACTACAAACTCATAAGAAAGCACTGACCTAGGATGCAGAGAATCCCGTCAGGTTGAGACTTGCTGCTCTGGGTCAGGACACTTTGAACCTGGCGCAGTCGGCTGCAGCTGAAACAGAACAACAGAGTTTCTTGAGTGAGGAAGTGTGAGAGTCTGAAAAGGTACACACTAGAGGAATGGTCTTGTTAGGTAAGGCAAGTAGTACCTAGCTCTTTAATCAGAACCGTATCCTTCTTGTCCATGCTCTCAAAGAGATTTAGTGTAAGTGGTCTAAAGACTATTTGGACAATGGACAATGAACTAAGATGGCACCATGGTCCCATTCATAATTAATCAGCTGATGCCAAGAATTTCCAACATCTTTTTTTTTTTTTGGTTCTTTTTTTTCCAGAGCTGGGGACTGAACCCAGGGCCTTGTGCTACCACTGAGCTAAATCCCCAGCCCCTTCCAATGTCTTTTTACTTTTGCTGATTTTCAAAGAAAAGTTTCTATACTGCTTTAGCCTAAATTTAGCCTTTCTTAGTTTGTCTCAAAAGCAACAAACAAAACCAAAAATTGATATAAAGGCCTCACTAAACTAAGCTCTAGCTATCCCACAGGACTAGACTCTCAGCACAGAAGACACAGAAGACACCCTCTCTTTAGAGAGCTACTACTCCTTTTGGTAGAAGGACTATTCCTTGCACCCAGATGTAAGGAGACATACATTCCTAAACAATACAATTTCAATGGACTCTCTTGCTTTTCCGTCTCTCTCTACTCCTGTCAGTAACCCCAAAGATGAATACCTAACTTCATGGTCAAGCCTGATTCTTCCCCACCACCTCCATGTCTAACTCTTAGCCCATAAACATTTTTAACTGTTGGATATCATTAACCATTAGTGATGCAAATTATACTACTTTGAGATTCCATCTTACCACAGTGATAATGTCTGTCATTAAGAAAACAAGTGACAAGTACTAAAGAGAACACGGGGAAACAGCGACCCCTATCTACTAGTTGGTAGGAATGTATGTATGGTAGGGTATAAACTGCTGCAGATACTATGGAAATCAATGTGTAGAGGTGTCTTAAAAAGCTAGGAACAAAAGATGCTCCAACATACAACAAAGACACGTGCTCCACTATGTTCATAGCAGCCTTATTTATAATAGCCAGAAAATGGAAAGAACCCAGATGTCTCTCAACAGAGTAATGGATACAGAAAATGTGGTACATCTACACAATGGAGTACTACTCAGATATCAAAAACAATGACTTCATGAAATTCACAGGCGAGTGGATGGAACTAGAAAATATCATCCTGAGTGAGGTAACCCAATCACAGAAAAACACACATGATATGTACTTACTGATAAGTGGATATTAGCCCAAAAGCTCAAATTACCCAAGATACAATCCACAGACCACATGAAGCTCAAGAAGAAGGATGACCAAGTGTGGATGCTTCATTCCTTCTTAAAACGTAGGACAAAAATATTCATAGGAGGGGATATGGAGACAAAGTTTGGAGCAGAGACTGGAGGAACGGCCATTCAGAGCCTGCCCCACAAGTGGCCCATACATATACAGCCAACAAAACTAGATAAGATTGATGAAGTTAAGAAGTGCATGCTGACAGGAGCCAGATAGATGTCTCCTGACAGACATAGTCAGAGCATGACAAATACAGAGGTGAATGCTAGTAGCAAACCAATGAACTGAGAATGAGACCACCGTTGGAGGAATTAGAGAAAGGATTGAAAGAGCTTCAGGGGCTTGCAACCCCATAAGAACAATAATGCCAACCAACCAGAGCTTCCAGGGACTAAACCACTACCCAAAGACTATACATGGACAGACCCATGGCTCCAGCTGTATATGTAGTAGAGGATGGCCTTGTTGGGAACCAATGGATGGAGAAGCCCTTGGTCCTGCCAAGGGGGGACCTCCATTGCAGGGGAATGTCGGAAGGGGGGATGGACAGGGAAGGGAATACCCTTATAGAAGGAAGGGGAGGGAAAGGGGATAGGAGCCTTATGTCCAGGAAACCGGGAAAGGGAATAACACTTGAAATGTAAATTTTAAAAAATTCAATAAAAAAAAAGAAAAAGAAAAGCTAGAAACAGAACTACTATATGGTCTGCCTATGCTGAGCATATACACAAAGGACTCCATATCCTACAACAGAAATACTTGCACATCTATACTTATTGCTGTCTATTCAAAATGGGTAGGAAATGGAATCAGATTAAATGTCCATCAGCTGATGGATAATGAAAATGCAATATATATGCATCAGAATTTTATTCATCTGTAAAGAAAAATGAAATTATGAAAACTTCAGAGAAACAGATAAAGCTGGAAAATAGTATAGCAAGATAATTTAAGCCCAGAAAGACCCTGCATGCCCTCTATGGGCTGGAGAGACAGCTCAGAAATTAAGAGCACTGATTGCTCTTCTAAAGGACCAGTATTCAATTCCCACCACCCATAAAGGAATACACAACTGTATTTCATTCCAGTTCCAGAAGATCTGACACCCTCACACATGGAGGCAGAACACAAATGTATATAATTTTTCAACTTTTAAAAATAAAGTTAATCATGTATGTATTCATACAGGTGCCCACAAGGCCAGAGGCACTGGATCCCTCTGGAGCTGGAGTTAAAGATGGTTATGAGCCATTCAATGGGGGTGCTGGGAACCAAACTCAGGTCCTCTGCAAGAGAACCACTGCTCCAGCCAGCCCCTAGCTTCAAGTTTTTAGATTTCTAAATTTAACTTATAATGTTTGTAAAGGGCCTATGAGAGGGAGAGGGCGAGATAACCTAATTGGGGGAGGTGACAATAGCACACAGCTGCTCTGAGAAGAGGGGAGGGCATTGGAGGCTAAAGGTTATGTAGGACAATGGGAGAGAAAGGAATAAGTGTGGGCTAGCCAAAACCAAGGATTTATAGCTGGGCAGTGGTGGTGCATGCCTTCCTTTAATCTCAACCTACTATGTCACTATGCAATATGATTTAAGGTCAGAGGGATGACATAATGATTAGGTCTTCCAGAAGACCAGAGTTCAGTTCTCAAGACCTAGGTCCAGCCCAGCACCGTATCAGCAACTTATACCTCCTTTAACTCCAGTCCCAGGGGATCCAATGCCCTACTCTAGCCTTCCTAGGCACCCCCACACATATGGTATCACACACACACGCACATATATGTGTACACACACACACACACACACACACACACACACACACACACACACACACGCACATACTATAAACCTGGCCAAAACCCCCTGGCTAGGGTGTTCACAGAATCGAGGGAAACTACTACTGCTTTCTTGACTGGAAGTCATCAAACTGCCTTCTAATACTTCGTCTGTACCTGTAGAGCAGCACTGCTCTTGACCTTGCTCCGAGAAGCTACTATTTGCAGTGGTCAGTGGTTAATGTAGAAGCTCACAGTGCTGACCACGAAAGTGACTGTGACACTAAATGGGACACTCATATGAACCACCACCTCCTTCTCTTCCACCACCCCACCCCACCCCACCCCACCTTCACCACCACCTCCACCACCACCACCTCCTCCTCAACCACCACCCCACCTTCACCACCTCCTCCTCAACCACCCCAACCCCACCTCCACCACCACCACCCCCTCCTCCTCAACCACCACCCCACCTTCACCACCTCCTCCTCTTCAACCACCCCAACCCCACCTCCACCACCACCCCCTCCTCCTCAACCAGCACCAGCATCGAGGCTTAGTGAACATCAAGAGGAGGAGGAGAGAAGAGAGGAAGGCTGGAGGGCAGGGAGGAGCAAGGGCTGTGTTCAGAAAGGACAGCCCCTGCACTGGCCAGCTCACAGTGTGGTTACCTGCACGAGCACAAGCCAGTCGAAATTTCAACATGGACGGGAAATCTCCTGAGCCCCATCCCTAGCTGAAGAGCTATTGGCAGTTGATGATTGCTAAGACAAGAGTTTTGGGGTGTGGTCACCCAGCAAAGTACAAATACCAGTTCTCCTCAAATTAACATGCAGATTTAACACAATCCCTATTAAATGCCAAACTTTTATGGATATAGAAGTGTTTATTCTGAAATATACGGGGGCTGGTGTGACAACAGGGTTCTGGGCTAGAAAGGGCTACATAGTTAGACTGGGTTTCAAAGATACTGACTAAATGTATGTGGTAGGCTCCATGAGTGTCCATAGTACTCTTTTACTTTTTCTGTGGTTTTTATAATAAAAATTAGGGGCTATGAGGAAGAGGCCTGCTATGAAATAAGGTTTTTTTTTTTTTTGGTTCTTTTTTTTCGGAGCTGGGGACCGAACCCAGGGCCTTGCGCTTCCTAGGCAAGCGCTCTACCACTGAGCTAAATCCCCAACCCCTGAAATAAGGTTTTAGAAGCAACAGTGTGAAGATCATTTAAACAGTGAATGGACATCTCTCCCTGAGAAGTGATGCCTGCCTGCTTACCCTGCACATTTGTTTTTAGCAGGATTGATCCTGCAGTCGTTTCCCTGCTGGAAGGACTTTGCGAGTTGGACCTCTGGCCCATTTTCTGTGAAGGACAGTATGCTGACTGCCTGCCAAGGTTACCAAGAGCTCTTTGGTTTGCAAACTTATAACCAGCCACCGACAAAAAGCATGACCAGATCATGTGACCAAGAAACAAAGGAGTTTCCCAGGCAACTGCTGTTGGAAGCCAAGACAGTACTGAAAACAGGAGACTTTTTTCCTACTTGTACCCTGTCCAGTCCAAGTACACTGGGAACACACAAATGTAAGAAAAGTGTCTTTTTCCTTAAGTAGAACACTGTCCTGATTAGTGCTTTCTTATCAAACGGGTAAAACTAAATTTAGGGTTTCCCCCTTGTAAACTTTCTCGATTCTCAGACTTAATCTTTAACTAGAATATCGTCTGTCTGTCACTGGACCGCGAAGCATATAGTTACTTAATTATTTACTTTGAGTGTTGGGGGTTGATGGTGAGACAGGGTTTCTCTGTGTCCTGGCTGGCTTGGGAATCACTCAGTAGACCAGGCTGGCCTCGAACTCAGAGATCCACCTGCCTGTCTCCAGAGTGCTGACGTTAAAGGTGTGTGCCACCAAGGCCCAACTATTTTTATTTTATTTTGTTTTGTTTTGTTTTGTTGAGACAGTTTCTCTGTGTCATAGCTGTCCTAGAACTCACTCTGTAGACCAGGCTGGCCTCAAACTCACAGAGATCCAACTGCCTGTTTCCTGCATGCTGGGATTGAAGGAGTGTACCACCACTGCCTAATTATTTACTTTTAACAAAACAAACCAACAAACAACAAAACAAAATCCACACACACAGAAATCCCTGATGAGTTCAAAGAAAAGCACGATGACCCCATTCCCATACCCATTCCCGCCCAGCAGTGACCTCAGCTGACATCTTGACATCTCTGCTTTTATTCCTATCAGTGCTTTCTGAACCGTGTGTGTAAAATACTGGTTCTGTACTTTTGTAAGGAACAAACTGCCTGCCAGTTCTCATTGATCCTTAGACTCAAAGGTTATACATATGATAGTTATGTGTCTACGCTGTATACAATCCAAATTCCAGTAGTAACACTGCCATGTAGCTCACAGTATCTGAGCGAGGCTGGTGCATCCTGCCTAGGCCTATATTAGTCCACAACTTAGAGTTTCGCCTTCAGAAGTTGTGTAAGGGAGGCTGTAGTCATTAGAAGTCATGTGTGGGTGTGCTAGTTACTTTTATATCAACTTGACATAAGCCAGAGACATTGGAAAGAAGGGAACCTCAACTGAGAAAATACCTCCAGACTGTAGGGCATTTTTTAAAAGTTAGTTATTGATGTGGGAAGGTCTAGCCCATTGTGGCTGGGGCCACCGCTGGTCTGGTGACCCTGGGTGCTGTGAGAAAGCAGATTACATCAGTCATCTGAGCAAGCCAGCAAGCAGCACTCCTCCATGTTCCTGCCCTGTTTGAGTTGCTGTCCTTATTTCCCTCAATATTAACAGTGACATGGAAGCATAAGCCAAATAGACCCTTTCCTCCCCTGGTTGCTTTTAATTATGGGGTTTCATTACAGCAATAGTAACCCTAATACCAGGGTAAAGGCACTTACTAGACCTGTGAAGAAAACAACTGAGTCTCCCAAGTTGTCCTCTGACTACCATATATGCACCTGGAGTGAATGCCCCACCCAACCAAATCAGTAATAGATAAATGTAAATAATAACCAACTTATGAAGGAGCTGAGGATATAGCTCAATGGTAGAGCATCTGCCTGGCTCTGGGTACAATCCCTAGTATTGAAAACACACGCATACACTCATTCAGTCTGTGTCTGTCTGTCTGTCTCTCTCTCTCTCTCTCTCTCTCTCTCTCTCTCTCTCTCTCTCCAGTGTGTTTTCATGCCGGTGATAGAGCTCCACAGTAAAGCACTTATCTAGTGCTATGTTTACACTATTATTTCTTTCTGGGTTTCCCTGGGTTTAGAATGAGTCTGAGCATGAGAGATGGCAATCCAATGGGCACACCACAGCGAACTGGCTCAAGGATAAGAGTGGAGTCCTTGGCATTCTGAGGTTTACAGCTGTTGTGCTTCAAGTTTTTGGAGGGTGAAGAGAACCAGAGACTAACACTATGGCTGCAGAGAGGTATGGTGGCACTAACTTAGTTGTCATCTCCCTCCTAGAGCGTGGCCTGCACCTGTGTTCTCGAGAGAGCACAGCACATGAGCAGTGCATCCCTTCAAAGGCACAGGAAGGCCCTGCACAATCTCTTTCTACTCACTAGTCTGCCTCACATCGCCACTTAAACTAGAAGGAGACTGCACGCTATCTAAACCAGCATCTAATGTGGCACAGCACTAAAAGGACACTGAGCAAATGCCATGCCTTGGTTTGGTTTTGTTTTTCATGAAATTCTAATCAGCCAGCAGCCTTGAATGATCTTTCACACAGGACTGGTTTTTTTCTTTTGGAAATTGCAAGTCATAAGTGCTATTTTTGAGTATGCCAGGTGTGTTCAGGAGCCTGTGGTGGCTAGAAGAGGGTATCCTTGGAGCTGGATACAAACCCAGTCTTCTACAAGAACAGCAAGTGCTTCAACACCATCAACTGAGATGTGTCTCTTGAGAAGAGCTCTGAAATCAGCTGTAACATATGAAATGACCCATTATTACTGTGGTGGTTTGAATATGCTTGGCCCATGCCAGTGGCACTATTTGAAGGTGTTGCCTTGTTGAAATAGGTGTGGTCCTGTTGGAGGAACTGTGCCACTGTGCTGACGAGCTTTGAACACTCCTAGTGTTCAACCTCCATCCAGTGTGGAAGAGAGCTTCCTCCTAGCTGCTTGGAGATGCTTGTCTCCTCCTGGGTGCCTTTGGATCAAGATGTAGAACTCTTGGCTTCTCCAGCACCATGTCTGCTTGCTTGATGCCATGTTTCTCACTATGCTGATAATGGACTGAACCTCTGAAACTGTAAGCCCCAATTAAATGTTTGCCTTTTATAAGAGTTGCCTTTGTTATGGTGTCTCTTCTCAGCAGTAAAACACTAAGACAATTATATAATAGTTATTATACAATAATACAGAAAATAGATAAGATTATTGTTCTATATGCTGAGTTGACAGAAGAGTGAAGGAAACTGAGGATTGAACCTGGGAAGTCAATTAAAAGTCAGTGACAGGTACACACCTGTAATCCCAGCAACTGGGAAGTAGAAGTGGGTCAGGACTTTGAGGTCACCCTTGTATTGAGAAACAGTATACCTGGGTAGACAAACAAATGTCTACTCAACCCAGTAAGGGAACCACCAAAGTCCAACTTGGTGAACCAGTGAGTTTTATTTGGGTTCCTGACAGGATAACTCAAAGATAGCCCATCACCAAAGCTGTCAGCAGGGGTGACAGCTCACAATGGCTAGAAACCTGGAGCTCACTGTATAGCCACAGGCCACTCCACAGGTCACAGAGTGCCTCCTGCAGGCAGCTGAGTAGTCTGAGCCTCTCCCAGGATGCTCTGGTGATCTCTGTCTCTTCCAGGAAGAATGGCTGGTCTCAGTGTCTCTTAACTGCCCTTACTGAACAGAGGACCAAACCATATTCAAAAGTGGAATAAAGGAACAGCTAGGGACACAGTTTGTCAGCAGGGTGTTTCCTAGCAACCCAAAAGCTCTGGGATTGGTCTCAAGCATTGGCCTGATTGCCAGTACCATAAGAAAATAAAGTTTAGAGTCCACGTATGGACACTTATGAATGTACACTGAATAACTCAACTGTTCTGTACTTCTGAAGTTTTTCATATTACAATGTGAGAGGAAGCAGAGCAGGAAAATAAAGGCTGCATACCTGCATCAATCTAGACTTCAGGTATTGACTAGAGTGAGCTCCCTGTAGGCCTGAGGCAGGTTGACAAGACTTGGCCTTTGCAGTAAAGCAGCCACTATTTACTTCCCTTGGCAAAATTAAGAAACTTGAAGGAAAGGCAGATGCAGGGCATGTGATGCAAAACCATAAAAGCCATTTTCACTGATGCTCGGTGCTGGAGTGACAGGTAAGACAAAGTCATTGTTGCTACTGTCATGACCAAACGTGGTTAATCACTAACCATAAAATGACTGAAATGGACACATATTTTATTACTAAAGAACATGCTCCTGACACGTAACTATGTGGTAATTTTAATTTTCTCCCAGCACTCCCATTGTGGTGGTGGTGGTGGTTTGAATAAGAATGCTCCCATAGTTCATATATTTGAATGCTCAGGGCATTCAAACTCTTTGTTAGAATAGGTATGGCCTTATTGGATTAAGTGCCACTGAGGTGGGCCTTGGGGCTTCAGATGCTCAAGCCAGGCCCAGTAGATCTGGGTGTGGAACTCTCAGCTCTTTCTCCACCACTATGTCTGTCTGGATGCTGCCATGCTTCCTTCATGATGACAATGGACTAAACCTCTGAAACTGTAAGCCAGCCCCAACTCAATGTTTGCTTTTATAACAGTTGCCTTGGTCATGGTGTCTCTTCACAGCAATGGAACACTGACTAAGACACCATCCTCCACAGCCACAACAATCCAGGGCAATATAATCCTCATTCTACATAGTTATCTTGCTGTCAGCCCACGCCCATCTCCCCTTTCATTGATAACACTCCTACTCTACTTAGGTTAGCAATAGGCCAGGTGCCTCTGCTTCTAGAGCTATCTGATTAGTGAGGAAAACTCAGACGCTCCTGTATGGTAACGGGTTTAACTAAAAGGACTAGCTTCCTCCTCTTACCTGAAAGACACAGTGGTCAAGGGCTCCTACAGACCTTTTGTGACCACGAAGCTATTGAAAAGATAAAAGCCACTTGCTAATGCCACCAAAGGAAAGTATAAAATTAGCTTGGCTCCTTGTTAACTTTATACCAGAAAGGTCTCTCGTCCTCCAAAGAACATCTATTGCAACAGGGAATAAATGCTAATGTCATTTTTGCTAAGAATCTCTTACTAGCTGCTAAATGATGTTTCCTGATAGACCACCTAATTTTAAAAGGTTAAAAACTCATGCTCAATTGAAATATATGTCTATACAGACCTCACCAATTTGTATTAATAAGATGCTTAATTCAAGAACTCTAGAAAACGAATCATCATAAACAGGAAGTGCTATCCAGAGTCTGCTCAGTGTATTCAGATGTTTTCCACATGGTTCCTTCTCTTTGGCCGACTATGAGCCCTGCTCTCACTTCCTGCTCTTTGTTAAATCAGTCCCACAAGTATTCATGCAACAAGCATCCAGTTATCCTCCCCCATATCCTCGACTATTATAGGCATGTCAAATTCAAACATAATATGGAATCCCAGATTAGATCTTAGAATAGAGAGAGTTCATTCCGGGAAATAAAGTCTGGACTCCAAGTAAGCAAGTTTACTAATTATACTAAAGCTTTATACCAACACTGATGCCTTCATTGTTGTAAATGCACCATGGTTCTGCACCACAATTCATCTATAAATCTAAAGTTACTTTGAAACTCAAGTTTTTTTTTTTTTTTTTTTTTTTTTTAAGCATGCTAAGGACACAGTATATGGCTCAGGGAGCTAAGGTATTTGCCCACCCTGAGTTAGATTCCCCAGGCCCTACATGGTGAAACAATAGACCCTCCTCCCTCAAGTGTCCTGGACTGCCATTCCCTATAAACCAACACATACACACACACACACACACACACACACACACACACACGATGAACATAATTAAAAATTTTAACATGATAAAAAATAAAACCAGGTGTGGTAGCACACACCTTCAATTCCAACACAGGAGGCAGAGGTAAGCAAATCGAGCTTCAGGTCAGCCAAGGATACAAAGTAAGACCCTGTCTCAAAAAGAAATATACCCAATATGCTACCTTTTCTTCAAACGAGGGCTTTAAATCAAAGGTACTAGTTGTAAGTACCCAAATTATAATGCTAATGCTTCCTTCTTATCTTTAATTTTTTTCTACTGATGTTGCAAGTGTTGGCATGTGTATCTCATGGTGTGATGGTGTGTGTGTGTGTGTGTGTGTGTGTGTGTGTGTGTGTGCGCGCGCGCGCGCGCGCGCGCACGTGCGCACCCTCGCAGGTGTATGTGTAGTCATGGAACTGGTTTTATCCATCATGTGGGTTCTAGGGACTGAATTCTCAGGCTGGGTAGCAAGTGCTATTTCTCCAGACCCTTTAGGAATAAACTTCAGGGCAAACTCAACAGTTTAAGCTGTGCAACATCTCTCACATTTACTCCCCCTTTGGATAAGCGCAGCAAAGCTAGGAAACACTGCTGTGTAACCACACACTAGTGATGTCACAGAACTAAAGACCATAGTACACTGTCACCCCAGACATAAGCACAAGGGTAAACAGTAAGGGCAGTTCCCCTGGGCAGAAATGCAGCAACAAGTCTTAACAAGCAGACCTTTCTGCTTCTACGACCGCCACACTAAGTCTTCCTAGTAAGCATCCAAGCAACGGAGGATTTTTGAAGGGTTTTTTGTTGTTTGTGGTTTACTTGTTTGTCTGACATACCCTAGACTGATCCTGAACTGAGAATTGTTCAGATATATAAGCGAAGTTCTTCTTGAACTTCTGAAATTCTGCAAGAGACCTCTACACAGAAAAATATTTTGAAGTAGGACAGTATATTTCAGCAAGATTTCTGCTAATCCCTTAGTATTAATTCACATAAACTAGGTTTATACTTTGGTTAAGGAAAAATTCTAGGGCCAGAAAGATGGCTCAGCAGGTAGAGGTGTTTGCTGCTAAGCCTGTTGCCCTGAATTCAATCCCAGGGATTCACACGGTAGGAGAACTTACTCCAGACAAGTTGTTCACACACACACACACACACACACACACACACACACACACACACACACACAAATTTAAAAAAAAATTGAGACAAGGCCTCACTATGCAGCCCTAGCTGGACCATCATCCAAGACCAAAATTTTTTATTCAAGAGGGTCAGCAGTAAAGAGCACTAGACATTTCTGAGAGGACCTGGGTTTGACTCTCAGCACCCACCTGGTGGTTCACATCTATGTAACTGGTAACTCCAGTTCAGGAGATTCATGCCCTCCTCTGACCTCTGCAGACACCAAGCATGCACGCTGTGCATGGACATACATGCAGTAAAACATTCACACAGAAAACGAAAAGTCCAATAAAAATTAAATTTTTTTTATTCTATTCTAAAACCCAGTGACATTTTACTTCTTTCTCATGCTCATTCTGGGTTCCAGAGTAATTTGGAACAACAGTCACCATACCAGAAGGAAAGAGAATAACAAATTCATGGCTAAAGCTTTTACTGCAAAGGACTGCGGCATTATTCTTATGTACAGTTCATAACCAAGAGCATCTCGCAAGCTAACTTAAAAGGGGAGAGCAGCATGCTGGGGGGACAGAAACCAAAATTATCTGATAGCATGGTTATGGTCATAACCTTAGAAGGAGCCTCTAGTTCTAAACAATTAATATTTCACTTCTGATCGCCATTCTCCATCTGTGAGAATGGACTCCTATCGAAAAGAACCACGCATCTGACAGAACTACCTGTGGTCTCCAGGATCATGACTGCTTCACTAGTTAAGCCTGCCTCTCTCATCAGGCAGGAGTGAGGGAGCACAAAGGGACCAAATGTAGTTGAGAGGAAAAGCTGAACGAACCCAAACCTGATAGGAACCTTGAAAACGTCCAAAAATGCAAGGGGTAGGGGATGGAGAGGCAGGCATGGTGTCAAGGCTTGAAACCTCAGCACCTGGTAGGATAAGGCAGGAGGATCAACCAAGTTCAAAGCCAGTCTGAGAGACAGATTAGACTTATTTCTAAAGCACGAGGGACATAAGAAGGGAAGACTTAATAGGTAAGAAAAGCACGTTCAACTACAGGGAGGTAGAGAAATGAGGTAACCCTTCACCAAAGTTCCTTTATCAAAGGTCCACTGTTAAACTGTGTACTAAATAGCCCTGTGTAGCCCTGGCTGGCCCAGAATTTACTCTATACACTAAGCAGGCCTCAAACTCACAGAGATCTGCCTGCCTCTGCCTGCCTCCCAAGTGCTGGGATTAAAAGTGTGAGCCACCACGACCACCACCACCAGGCACATTTTTAAAAAATGTATGTATGTCTGCATGTTTGTCTTCGTGAGTGTACGTCTGCATGTTTGCGTGAGTATATGCTGCATGTCTGTCTGCATGAGTGTATGTCTGCATGTCTGTCTGCATGATTGCCAGTACAGTGCCTGGAGAAGCCAGAAGAGGACACCGATCCCTTCGCCCTATATATCTTCAAGAAAGTAGGGAGCTTTCAGCACTGCTGAGGCAGAGGCAGACAGATCTCTGGGAGTTCAAGGACAGTCTGGTCTACAGAGTCAATTGTAGGCCTTTCAAGGCTACTGGATGAGAAAACCTGTCTCAAGAAAAAAAAAAAAAAAGGAAAAAAGAGAAAACAAGAGAAAGTAAAGAGGCAGAGAGAAGTGATTAGTGTGCAAGTCTGATGACCGAGTTCCCTCCCCAGACTCACTGTGGAAGGAGAGCCAGTTCACGGGAGCAACTTCTTGACTTCCACACACATGCCTGGAGCCAACATGCCTGCACCTCTCCCTCAATACACACCCCCCCCCACACACACACACACCTGCTACTAATAAGCCAGATGTGGGTTATACTGCTGTAATCCTAGCAGTCTAGAGACAGAGGAAGGGAAATCACAAGTTCAAGGTGAGCTCAGTCAACACACCAAGTTCTAGGTCAGCCATGGGCTCGGGGGTGGAGGGCAGGGTGGTAGGTAGGATTCTGGGATGAATCTTTTTTGACAAAGTTGCTTTTCTACATCCAAGACTCAATATTCAAACCAAGGGTCAGCAAAATAGCTCAGTAAAGGAGTTTGTCACCAAGGCTGATGCATGAATTGGATCCCTGAGGCAAGCATTCACACATGATGGAAAGAAAGATAAGAGAGTAAAATTATCCTCTTACTGTCACATGTATTCGGTGACACACTCACATTCACAGACACATACACATAACTTTAGTTAAGCAAGTAAAAATGTGAGGCTGGAGATGGCCGAGCAGTTAAGAGCATGCACCTCTCTTGTAGAGGACCTGAGATCAGGTCTCAGCATCTCAGGCAACTTACAACTGCCTGTAACTCTCGTTCTAGGGACTCTAACGCCCTCTTCTGGACTCACTGGGTATCTGCATTTCCCTGTGCTTTCCTGTATATACGGTATACTCACACTTTAAAATAAATCTAAACTGAAATACTTTAAAATGCAATTCTTTAAAAAATTTAAATAAAGACCCCGAGCTTGTGATGGTCATACAGTTCAGAGGTAGAGAGCACTGGGCTACCATTTTCAAGGCTCTGAGTGTCATCCCCAGCACAACATCAAACAAATATGGCACTTGGACATACAGACAGGCAGTCAGGCAGATACACACCCCCTCCAGAGAGGGCTGCTCCAAGCTCTAATCCTGTTCGCTTTTCATACAAAGCTGAAATACTTTCAAACACTGATGCTCTCTGGGCAGAGAGAGGATGGAGACTGTTCCCACAAGCAGCTACCCACTACAAACGGTAGAGCCCAGAAAGAAATCCATACAGTGTCAAGTAGAAGCAAACCAGGACTCCTAATCTAATTGCTTTTCTTCTTTCTTGGTTTAGTCATTCAATAAACACACTGGCAGAGTCTGTGAAGGAGTCCTGAGAAATGAAAAAGAATGAGTTTGGGGATTGCAGAATAGTTCAGTGGAGAAAGGCACTTGGCTGCCAAGAGACCTGACTGCGTCCAATTCTGGTGACCCACATAGGAGAAAGGGAAGAAAAGACTCCTGGTAAGTTGTCCTCTGACCTTCATACTCACAGTGGCAAGCACAGTGTTAGAGTGTCTCTCTCTCTCTCTCTCTCTCTCTCTCTCTCTCTCTCTCTCTCTCACACACACACACACACTTTAAAAGTAAAAAAGGCAAGCAAAGTGGCTCATGAGCCTTTAATCCCAGCACTGAGAAGCAGGTGGATCTCTGAGTTCAAGACCAGTCAGGTCTACAAAGTGAGACTCTGTCTTTAAAAAAAGTAGTTTTCGGGGTTGGGGATTTAGCTCAGTGGTAGAGTGCTTGCCTAGCATGCGCAAGGCCCTGGGTTCGGTCCCCAGCTCCGAAAAAAAGAAAAAAGAAAAAGAAAAAAAAAAGTAGTTTTCACTCTTCATAGATTCGATCCAATTACAACACACAGCACCCCCTAAAGAAACAAATAAAAGACAACAAAATTCTACAAAAAACAAGGCTAGCACTTGTCTAGCAAAAGCAATGACCTGGAATTTGACCCTCAACACTGGAGAGAAACATCCACACATCCACAGAGAACACTACAAGGCCCAATCAAGAACACAGAAAAAGCCGGCCAGACACGGTGGCACAGCCCTTAATTCTAGCATTCGAGAGGCAGAGGCAGGTGGATCTCTTTGGGTTCAAGGCCAGCCTGGTCTACACAATGAGACCCTATCTCAAAAAAAAAAAAAAAAAGACAGAATACAGGAAAAGCCATTCTAACATGTTAGTTGACAACCTCACTCACGGGAACAATAGCATATTTGCTTTGCCAAATGGCTGCAAGTAAGCAAACAAAAAAGCCTCTTCTGGTTTAATGACAGGTTAGCAGTATCCACACCTCAATGACTCCTCCCTTCCCTTTCCTATAGGTTCCTACTGCAACACCTCCAACCTCTGTGTTTCGCTGGCAGCCCCATACCAGATCCGTCACAAACAAAGCCCAGAATATCAAGGTCAGCCCAAAAGACAGGGCAGACATTGGAAACAGATCTTCTGTATGGAAAGGGCCTCTGTATGCATGGCGGCCCTCCCTAATAGCGACTCCCCTCCCAGTACACCGGCACTCCTGGGTTCTATGAAGAACCTGGTGTCAGCAGCTTTTGGGGGTTCCGAGCCTCCTTTCCCCTCTCCACCCAATTTCCTTTTTCTTCCTGCGCCGCCCCCAATGACCTTCAAGTCCCTGAAACAGGCGCTCCCTAAGGGGAAGGGGTTGGATGCAGTGGCCAGGGAAAGGTGAGGGGAGTTCCATGTACATGCAGGGGACAGGATGTGGTCTAGGGCAAAGGCTCTGGACACCTAGAAGCAAAGGGGTTCACGCGGCAGTTTCTGGGGCTCCACTCGCGTGAATTACAGGGCCTCTAGCGGTGGGCTGTCCGTGGGGAAGGCTTAAGAGAAAACCCGTCTGTGGGGTGGGGATGTCACAATGGGGTCTTCCCGGGAACCGCGGTGGGTTGTCGAGCACCGTCCTTTCAGAAGGACGTCGTCCCCCGGCAAACGTTCTTCAAGGAGCCGTTCGAAACAATCCTCCGCAAGGAAGCCATATCAGACCACGCCCTGACGCCCGAGGCGTAGCCGCCCCAAGGCGCATCCCGGGCCACCCTCGGCGGTCTGGACGCCGCATACCTGACGGAGGCCGCCCCACGGCCAAAGGTGCCAGCGAGGCGCGCGCGGGACAGCCCCGGCTGCTGGGGGGCGAACGAGTCCATGGAGGCTGGCAGGGGAGGACCTGGGGGCCGCAGAGGGTCGCCGGGGCCGGCACCGCAGCGGGCCAGCGGCAGGGCGGAGCGAGGGTGCGCCGAGGGGGCGGGGCCGGCGCGCGCGGGCACGTGGGGGCGGGGCGGGAGCGCGCGTAGTGGGGGCGTCAGTGTGAGTCGGGCCGAGCGCTGCACAGAGCTGCAGAGGATTCAGACCGACTTGGGAGCCGCTAGACGCAGGCTCCGGGACATCACACCTCCGGGTCCTAAGGTCTCTCAGTGTCGCGGGGGTTCTGGGGGAGCTACAGCCACGCTCACGGACGTGCCCGGGGCGGGGTCTCGCTCCAGCAAGGGCCAGGCTAAGCTTCTTCAGGTCTGTACTTGGCTTTATCCTTAGGTGTCCTGGACCGCTTCCTGGCCACAGATACCTATTTCTCATCAGTTGCAAATCCATCCTTGAAACGTTCGGCCCTTAGCGATGCGGCCTGTTGAGGGCACTGGTATCAGAGTGCTCACAGCATCGCAGGAGACCCCTGTCTTTGCAGTTCAGGTTCTAGTTAGAATTGTTTCCAGGTGTGGGTCGGTGGGCCAGAAAATCTCAGAGCCCAAGTTCCTTCCTGCAAAAAAATGGAGGGTGGCTCACGTCCTTTATATACAGGGTCTATTTAAGCACCACATGTTGACCTTGTCAAGATGTCCTACGTGTCCTAAATTCATCTTTTCATAGTAAATTATAACACCCCAAGACTAGTTTTCCTGCTCCAATGATCGGCCTTTGAATGATTTATAAATAGTGCTGGCTGAAAAATCCTCCTTCCACTCATAAAGATTTTAACAATCCCCAAGGTGTCTCTTGCAGGTTTAACTGAAAGAAGATTTTTAAAAAGGAAATAAAATACTTATTTTTATACTTAAAGGAAAATAAAATTTTGCCTTCCAGACCTAAGTCGTGAATGTATAACCATTGTTTAGAGGTAACCAACATAGTATCTGAAAATCAGCCAATCAGAGACAGCCTTTCTGCAGGGGCTTCCAAATCAGCCAGTTACCAACAGCTTCTGAAAGCCAGCTAATCATTGACAGCAGGCCAATCAGCAGCACAATGACTAGGCTTCGGAATGAAAGAGCCTTTCTTAGCCGCTTTGTTCTGCAGACCACTGTTAACAGCCAGGAGTCTGTAAATTGCTAAACGGTCAATTTACTGAAACACCTCAAGCTTCTACAGACCCAAACACTACACACATCTCCGGCTTTGTTAAGAATCTTCTTTGAGAATACAGCTTTTCTCTGCAATGTGATATTCACCTTCTTCCTCCCTCCCCCATTTGATAGGTTTTATGTAACCTAGGCTGGCCTCGAACCCCTGATCCTCTTGCTTCAACCTCCTAAACACTGACATTACGGGCCTGCACCATCACGTCCTGATGGAAGGCTACTGCAATTTGTAGCATAGAACAAAATTGTGTGCCTTAGGATGCTCTTAGCCGTGGTATGCAGATATCCACATCTTGCGTATTCATTCATCAGTTAATGAATAGAAGCTTGTTTCCACGTTTTCTATGTCTTAGCTTAATGCAGATGTGACCAAATACCGATAAGTTTTTGTGTAGACGTGTTTTTAATTTTCCTCTATGTGTAGTATACTCCTAGAAGTGTACTACTTGATCATACTGAAACTCTGTGTTTAATAATTTAAGGCAGTTTTTTTGTTTTCCAAAAAAGCTTCAGTATGTATTTTCACATTCCCTAGGTGAGAGGGTTCCAATTGTTCCACGTGTTCCCAAACATTTAATATCTATCTATTGGGCTGTAGTCATCTTACTGGATATGAGGCTGTAGTTTCTTAGGGGTCATTTTTTCATGTGCTATTGGAGAGAAATAGAGATGTAAATAAGAATTTCTGAAAAGAAGCCGTGTCTGCAAAACTGATTGAAAACTGATCTTTCTGGCAAGGTGAAACAAGTTCACATTCCTAGGAACGAGCACCTATTCCACTTCTCTCCAAATGCTTTCTTAATTGTCTCTCCCCTGGTAAGGAATAGAGAAGTTGCATTGTCCAAACCAAGACTAATTAACTATGTGTAGCTGACCCTCTCCTTTGTCCCCTAACCACTCTGAGCTCCAGACCTAACATCTAGGAGGATGAGTTAAAAACTTGAAACCAGGTGCCCTGGACATGGCCAGTCTACAACGGGCACTCCCTTACTAAACCATAACGTCAGAAGACAACTGGACAACGTTGTAGCTCTCCTCAGTTTCCCCCTCAATTTATGTTCCCATTCTTTGAAAATGTTGTACATTCACCCTTCAGGACAAAGTTTACATCCTGAGCTGGCCACCTCTCCGAGCACTCAGAAAATAAAGCTTTCATTTTTAAGCTTCTGTAGCTGAAGTGAGTTTTCTCCGCTTCCAACCCGAATCCAACGTAAGGAGATGTGGCCAGATGTGCCATTGTTTACTGAATCATGGGCTGTAGCTGATGAGTGGCTAGGTCAGGCTATGGAAAGAGCATGAATGAAAAATTGAGGAGAAAGACATCTGGAGAAGAAGTATTTGGATATGTCTCTTCAAATGTGCCAAAAAAAAAAAGTTAAGATAATTGTGTCTCATGATTTTTTTTTTTCATTGAGACAGGTTTCTCCGTGTAGCCCTGACTGTCTTGGAATTCAGAGACCCACCTGCCTCTGCCTCCCAAGTGTTATGATTAAAGACATAGGCCACCACACCCCAATAATTGTGCCCTGTGTAAATGCTCAACAGGTGACTTCATTTGAGTTCAATAATTAAGTAGATAGGATGACCCATTCTGTGACAATCACCCTCTTTCCCCAGCCATTCCTGTCATTGCCCAATTCCCCAAACCCCAAATAGCAGTCCAAATACCCAGAAATGAGCTCACCCTGGACTGCAGGAGGATTTCTAGGAGATAAAAGTGGGCAGTCCTCTAGAAGTTGTGAAACCAGTTCCCGTCTGCCAAAAGGAGTCCTTTTCCTTACCTCTGGCAGAAGGACTTATGGCTCCATTGACATATGCCTGTAGTTTCCTTACCTCTGGCAGAAGGACTTATGGCTCCATTGACATATGCCTGTAGTTTCCTTATTTCTGGCAGAAGGACTTATGGCTCAGGTGACATATGCCTGTAGTTTCCTTACCTCTGGCAGAAGGACTTATGGCTCCATTGACATATGCCTGTAGTTTCCTTACCTCTGGCAGAAGGACTTATGGCTCAGGTGACATGTGCCTGTAGTTTCCTTACCTCTGGCAGAAGGACTTATGGCTCAGGTGACATATGCCTGTAGTTTCCTTACCTCTGGCAGAAGAACTTATGGCTCAGGTGACATATGCCTGTAGTTTCCTTATTTCTGGCAGAAGGACTTATGGCTCAGGTGACATGTGCCTGTAGTTGCATATGGAAGCACATGCTGGCCCCCAGGCTCCTTCAGTCTCCACAGTCCACACGAGCACCTTAGCCTCCTAGGCGTTCTCATCTGCCCAGGCTTCCTTCCTACCCATTTGTTCTCTCTATAACAACAGGGTTTCCCACTGCCCCTGCTATTCTATGCTTTCTCCGTTCACTATTCCCTGCTATTCTTCCTTCTCTCACAGATAACCCCCGCCATGTCCAGTCTTTTGGCCACATCAGTCTACTTCTTTTTCTTTCTGCTTTGGACTGTTCCAGACACCTCTGGCTGCTCTCTCGTATCTACAATTAAAACCTTAGCAATACCATGGAGTGGTCATACCAGCAATTTCTTTACGGTGTACCTCGAGTACTTCTGGTGGCAACACCCAGTAGGTGCACAATTGAACCTCTTTCCAGGGGGTCCAGTCTCTCCTAACTGAACCAAGCTGCTGATTTGACGTTCCTAAGGTATGGACCATTTGTTTCTGCTGGCTTCTGCTAAACACCATATTCGATTCCAAATTTTAGAATCTGTCTCTTCAGCTGCTTCTCTTTCATCCACTCTAACCACTCCTCACTTCATTTTTTTTTTATAAGTGTCTCTTTGGAGTCTCTGTCTCTTGTCCCTTCCTGGAGCCTATTACTGATAGAGGAGTCATGTCTTTCTCACCATTCTCATGAACAAAATGGCCATCCTGGGAGAGAGAGAGATGGTAGTTATGTATGAGCTCAACAATATGGACTTGCTCTCACCAAGGCTGACCGGGCTACAGTTGCTGCTGAGTGTCAAATCTGCCTCCATCAAAGACTAACACTTAGCCTCTGATAAGGAACGGTTCCCCTGGGTGACCAGCCAGTGGCCTACCTGGTTGGCTTACTTTGATAACTTTCCTTTATGGAAGGTCAGTGCTTTTTCCTTGTTGGAATAGATATTTATTCCAGTTATGAATTTGCTGTCCCTGCATGTGATGCTTCTGCTAGAACACCATCATCCATGTACTTGTAGAATGCCTTATCCACAGCCATGGTAGTCCACACAGCATTGCTGACCGTGGAACTCACTTCACAGCCAGAGATATGGGACAATGGGCCTGTGCTCATGGAACCCACTGGTCTTAACCCTTTTCCCCCTTGTCCTGAAATGGCTGGCTTGAGAGAATGGTGGAACGACCTTTTGAAGACACAGTTACACTAATAATTAAGGCAACCTTTTGAAGACTTGATTACAGTGCTAATTAGCTGGGAGTGTCCTGGAGTGCTAGGGCAAGATTCTTTAGGAGGTAGCCTATGTCTTAAATCAACATCCAATATTTGGTGAGGTTTCTCTTTCAGCCAGCATTCACTGGCCCAGGAATCGAGAGGAACAGGAATGGTTCTACTCACTCTTACCCCTAGTAACACATTAGGGAATTTTCTACTTCCTGTTTCCTCAACCTTAAGTTCTACTGGCCTAGAAGTTCTGGTTCCTGAGGAGTGTTACTGCCTGGAGGCACAACAGGCAGTCCATTGACCTGGAAGCTCAGACTTCCTCTGGACACTTTGGGCTCCCGATACCCTTAAGCCAAAAAGCTAAGAAAGGAATAACAGTGTTAAAAGTGGTGATTGATCCTAAGTACCAAGGGGGAATTGGATTGATTCTTCACAATGGAGTTATGTAAGATTATAGTGCAGGAGAACCTTTAGGGTGTCTCTTGGTGTTATCACTTCCTGTAGTTAAAATCAATTGGAATCTAGAATGACCCAATCCAGGTAGGATGACAAAGGGCCAAGACACTCCAGGGATGAAGATGTGTGTCACACTTTCAGGGAAAGACCTGGAACCTGTGCTCCCTTCGGCTGCACATGTACTAAAGTTGGAACGATACAGAGAAGATTAGCATGGCCCCTGCGCAAGGATGACATGCAAATTCATGAAGCGTTCCACATTTTTGATTGTTGGGGGGAGGGGAACACCCATTGAGAAGGGGAGGGGGAGGGGTTAGGGGGATGTTGGCCTGGAAACCGGGAAGAGGAATAACAATCGAAATGTAAATAAGAAATACTCAAGTTAATAAAGATGGAAAAAAAATGGGAGATAAAGCCAAAAAAAAAAAAAAAAAGACCTGGAACCTGCTAAGGTTTTTCCTGAGGGTGGAGGAAATACAGAATATAGTAGAGGAAGGTAGCTATAAATATCAGCTGAGGTCACATGACCAGTTGCAGAAACAAGGGTTGTGATTGACACAAGTATTTCTATAACATTCCATTAAGAAAATTTGTGCATATAAGCAGATATTTGCATTTTCTTTCCTCCATTATCATGTAATATCGTATCAATTGAGATATACTGGAGGTTGTGTTGGAAATCTATATTATTATATTTAGAAGACAGCATTTCTCCAGGTACTTTGTCAATTAATGATGTGTTTGTGGTTATATCAATGTTATATGGAACTAGTTATTGTTTTCATATGAAAATTAGGCACAACATAAAAAGGTGTGATTGTGTACTTGTTGAGAAGGGGTAGACTTTTGATGACTAATCTTTACTGTCAACTTGACTACAACTGGAATCAGCTAAAACACACGCTGCTGGACACTTGTGAGGGATTTTTTTTCTTAATCAGATTGTATGAAGCAGGAAGACCCACTTAAATCTGAACCAGTGCAGGGACCAAAAAATGGAGCAGAGACTAAAGGAAAGGTCATCCAGAGACTGCCCCACCTTGGGATCCATCTTACCAGCAGACCCCAAACCCAGACACTCTTGCTTATGTCAAGAAGAGCTTGCTGACAGGAGCCGGGTAGAGCTGTCCCCTGAGAGGCTATGCCAGAGCCTGGCCAATACAGATGAGGATGCAGGCAGCCAAACATCAGGTTGAGTATGGGGACCCCAATGGAGGTGTTAGAGGAAGATTGAAGGAGTTGAAGGGGACCGCAACCCCATAGGAAGAACAACAACATCAACTAACCAGAGATCCCCGAGCTCCCAGGGACTGAACTACCAACCAAAGAGTACACACGGGCCAGTCTGCAGCCACATATGTAGCAAAGGACTGCCTTGTCTGGCATCAGTGGGAGGGGGACGCTTGGTCCTGTGGAGTTTTGATGCCCCAGAGAAGGGGGGTGCTAGAGGGGTGAAGTGAGAGTAGGTGGGTGGGTGAGGGAGCACCCTCTTAGAGTCGAAGGGGAGGGGTTATGGGATGTGGGATTCAAGTAAGGGAGACCAGGAAGGGGGACATTTGAAATATAAATTGAGAAATAATATAATAAAAAAGAAGAAACCACAAGGCTCTGCCAATTGGCCCAAAGGTCTCAGAAGTAACAAGAAGCCACTGGAATATCACGGGAGGTTTTTTTGGGGAGTTACTCTCTGTGAAACCACAGCAAGCAAAGATTTGCTACATAGGGTGAGGTAAACCAATGCCAGAATCTCTTCCCACCGTCTGTGGGGTCATGTTTGTATGTTTTCTAAACATTATATATTCTCTCATGTGTCTGCTTCAGCAAAACATCATATGACATAATTGAGTTTCCAAGAAATTTCCACTTCAACTCTGCCTCTGTTCATTTGCTCACTTCTGTCTCTTTAGAGAAACCTGACTAACACATCTGGCTTTCGTTAATTTCCAATGGTTCTACTTTTTATTATCTTAGTTTTTTTTTTTTTTTCTTTTCTTTTCTTTTTTTCGGAGCTGGGGATCGAACCCAGGGCCTTGCGCTTGCTAGGCAAGCGCTCTACCTCTGAGCTAAATCCCCAACCCTAGTTTTTTTTTTTTTTTTTTTAGACAGTCTGGCCTCCAACTTGCAGGAATCCTTTTGCTCAGCCTCCTAAATGATAGGATTACAGATGTGGGCCACCATGTTCATACTTCTTTTTTTTTTTTTTTTTTTTCTTTTTTTTTCCGGAGCTGGGGACAGAACCCAGGGCCTTGTGCTTGCTAGGCAAGCGCTCTACCACTGAGCTAAATCCCCAACCCCGTATACTTCTAATGGCTCTTATTAAGGTGTATGTGTATATAGTCAAATGTACTTTAGTAGCAAACAAGAACAGGGTACAGACATCCAACACTAAAAACGTATGCTTGGGGCTGGGGGTGAGGACTTGGTAGTTTAGAACACGAATTGCTCTTCCAGAGGACCTCTGCTCACATTACAGTTGTGTGGCTTAGCCTTCATGTGGGTCTCCTAACAGTGGAAGAAGGGGCTGTCTCTGACTCCATTGCCTGCCTTCAAGACTCTTTCCCTCTACTGGGCTGCCTCAGTAGGAAAAGATGGACCTCCTCTTAGTGCAACCTGATGTACCAAGACTGGGTAAAATTCCAGGTCTCACCTTCTCTGACGCGAAAGGGAGGGAGAGTTGCAGAGGGGGTTAGAGAAAGGACTGGGACGAGAGAAGGGAGGAAAAACTGCAGTTGGGATGTAAAGTTAAGTAATTTACTAACTAATTAAAAATAATGAGTACTGGTTACTTTTTCAGAGGAGTGGGTTCAATTCCCGGCAAGCACATAACAGTTTACACGCTCTAGAAGTCTGGTTCCCAGAAATCGAGCATCCTCTTCAGCCTTCACTGGCTCCAGACATGCATTTGGTGTACAGACCTCCATGCAACCCCAACGCTAATACATATAAGATAAAAAATGTTTAAACCACATGATGAGAGAGTAATTCTGCCCATGATCTATACTCATCCATCCTTCTACATTAATTAACATAATCAAGATAATCCCCCATAAACAAACCCAGGGGTCTATCTCCCAGACGATTTTAGATTCTGTCACATTGACAATTAACGCAATCATCAGAACTCCTTAGTAATCTCTTTTTTGTGGTCGAATACATTCAAGAAAATACGTTGGAACTAGAGGCGGTAGGAAAACAGCCTAGACTGGTTTCAAATGCATGCACAGTTAGGCAAACTATGTCCCCTGAGTGAACTTTTAGGGAAAATTACCTAAAATCATGTCTATGCATGACTGGGCATATATAAGATTACAATCAAATGCATCATGAGAAAGGACAGTCACAGCAAACAAAGGTTTATGTAATACAAGCATGTCAATCAAGACAAAAGTCACTTCCTCATCTCAGACCTACAAAGGGATGCCCCAGGAATTAACCGGGGCACTAAGGTTCAGATAGCTCGATGCTTTCTTGGAACATATACGTCCTGCAATTTTCAGTTCGCTTACGAATAAAATCCTTTCCCATCCTCTTTTTGGTATGCACACTCTCAATTCTTTGAATGAGACACCAAGACCCTGTAAATGCCCATGCAGGCTTCAGTGACTAATAACAAATATACCAGAGGACTTTTAACTCCATGAGGGAAAGTCTCCGCCATTCTGAACTACTGATAAAGTGCAGTCGCACAAGACTGTAGTCCTGGCACTTGTGGGTAGAGGCAAGATGATCAGAAGTCCAAGGTCATCTTCAACTACATAGCAATTTCAAACCAACCTGGACTACACAGAGAGGGTGTGGAGAAGGAGAAAACAGGAGAAAAGAAAAGAAAAAGGGAAAAAGAACCTCTAATAACAGGAAGGAGGGAAAATATTTTTGTGAATGAGATGTTTCCCATCGTTCTTAAGCATTTTATTCATACCTGAAGTGTGCTAGCAGGCATCTTTTGGCATAATCATTGCACATTTGGCATGGCTAGTACAGACGTAGGTGTCTTCAAAAAATACCAGAGAGGCTTCACCTGTCCTGCGAAGCAGCAACAGCTGCACTGTCTGGTTTGAAGTCCTGAACTCAAACTGGTTTGAAGTGAACTCTTGGCCATCCCCTGGGAGTAGAGCATGCCAAACAGAAGGCATCCTACTTCACTTTATGTTGCTGCAATAAACACCACGACCAGAAGCAACTTATGGAGGAAAGGCTTTAGTTCACCTTACAGCTTATCAGTCCATTGTGAAGGGAAGTCCGAGCAGGAACTCAATCAGGAGCAGAGGCAGGACCATGACGGAGGCCATGGAGGAGTGCTGCTTACTGACTTGCTCAGCCCAGGGGGTAGCACTGCTGGGCCCCTGAAACCAACTATTAAACAATGCTTCCGCCCACAGACTTGCCCACTGGATAATCTGACGGGGGCATGTTCTTTCTTTCTTCCTTTCCATTTTTGTTTTTGTTTTTTGAGACAGGATTTCTCTGTATAGCCCTGGCTGTCCTGGAATTCTCTCTGCAGGTCATGCTGTCCTTAAATTCACCAAGATTCATCTGCTTCTGCCTCCCAAGTGCTGGGAGTAAAGGCCTATGTCACCACTGCAGGGCTGGCATTTTCTCTATCAAGATTCCTTCTTCTTAGATGACTCTGTTCTTGTTAGTTGATAAACACTAACAAACACATTTTCTTGGTTGCCAATTGATGTAGGAGGGCCTAGCCTCCTCCGGGTGGGGCTTTCCCTGGGCACACAGTCCTGAGTTGTATAAGAAGGGTGCTGAATATCATCTGGGAAATAAAGCAGTGAGCACTGTTTCTCCGTGGTTTCTACTGCCTTCGTGAGCCCCTTGATGGTGGTCTATAAAGTATAAGATGACATTAGGGAACTTAACCCAAGAACCCAAGTAACAAGAAAAATGAATTAGGTTTCATCCCCAGAATTCTTTTGGTCATGGTATTTTAACATAGTAACAGAATATCAAGCTAGGATACAACTATAAATCTGAATCATTGTACACATGCACACATGCACACATGCACACATGCTTATGCTTGCCCACATACAGACACACACCCGGGGGGGGGGGGGGCGGTTATCTCAAGACAGACAACTCTGTAATAGCGTGCTCACTTCAGTCTCCCATGGATTCTGGGCTCTCTTCCACCCGCCCTTTCTTCCCAGATGAGGTCACACCTGCCCTCTCTTTCCAGATGAGGTCATACTTCCTCTCTCTTCCCAGAGGAGGTCACACCTGCCCTCTCTTCCAAACATACACCGAGGTGTCCTTTCCTATTCCTTTCTTTCCTTGGTCCTGTCTTTGTCTCACTTCCCAACATGTGACCTTGAAGTCACACACTCAGAAGATGGCACGCTGACAATTCTCCGTCCCGGGCTCTGCTAATAGGGAACTTCACCCAAGAAGAGACCCAAATAACAGGGAAAAGTCCTTTCTTTCTGACATCTGGTAATTAGGTGAGGCTTAGTCTCTGCCGTGGATTAGATTACGCCCCTCATTTCTTCACATTTCTCCCGTATACATTGTTCATCTCTATTCCGTTGACAGAGCTTGACCTGTAGCAGATACGTTGTAAGAAGTTTTAAAAGTGTCTGTGTGGCCAGTGAGATAGCTCACTGGGTAAAAACACTTGCAGAACTAGTCTGGCAGCCTGAGTTTGATCCCTGGAACCCACATAAAGGTGTAGGAGGGAGTCAACTCAGCTAAGCTGTCTGACCTCCCCGTGCACCCCCACGTTCATTGTGCATGTACACGCATGCACATACACAAGTAATAGTGATAATGCTTTAAAAATAAGATAACAAATAGAAACTAAGTGTGTGGCTTGCCTGAGCTCTTACTGTCTCTGTCACAGAGTAGCTGCTGGTCCTAGAATAAGGGGACTTGTGAAATGGAGTTGAATACCTCCTGTGGTCTAGAATTAAGATCAAGAGGCTCTAGTTAAAACCAGAAGATTTACAAACCTAAGGATTTGGTCAGATGTGGTGGCACACGCCTTTAATCTCAGCATACAGAAGGCAGAGGCATGGGGGATCTCTTGTGAGTTGAAGCCAAACAAAACTAAGGATGAAAGCTATGGGTAAAAAAATTGAAGCTTGACCTGAAGGACTGTGAACTCTGCTTAACAGCCTCTTTCTCTAGTTCCTGCAGACAAAATTCCAGAATAAGGAAACTCTGAACCAGGAGTCATGGAAGCCAAACCCAAGCTCTACTACTTTCAAGGCAGGGGAAGGGTAGAGTAGATCGATGGCTGCTGGCTACAGCTGGAGTGGAGTTTGAAGAATTTCTTGAGACAAGAGAACAATATGAGAAGTTGCAAAAGGATGGATGCCTGCTTTTTGGCCAAGTCCCATTGGTGGAAATAGACGGGATGCTGCTGACACAGACCAGAGCCATCCTCAGCTACCTGGCTGCCAAGTACAACTTGTATGGGAAGGACCTGAAGGAGAGAGTCAGGATTGACATGTATACCGATGGCACCCAGGACCTGATGATGATGATTATCTGGGCTCCATTTAAAGCCCCTCAGGAAAAAGAAGAGAGCTATGCTTTAGCAGTGAAGAGGGCTAAAACCTGTTACTTCCCAGTGTTTGAAAAGATTTTAAAAGACCACAGAGAGGCTTTTCTTGTTGGCAACCAACTCAGTTGGGCAGACATACACTACTAGAAGCCATTTTGATGGTGGAAGAACTCAGTGCTCCTGTGCTGTCTGACTTCCCTCTGCTGCAGGCATTTAAGACAAGAATCAGCAACATTCCTACAATTAAGAAGTTCCTGCAACCTGGAAGTCAGAGGAAGCCACCTCCAGATGGTCACTATGTTGACGTGGTCAGGACTGTCCTGAAGTTCTAGTGACAGCATGCTAGGTGGCTACTGCAAGGGTCCAATCGCAGCAGCAGCTACAGAAAAAAAAATTGAAACTTGTGATAAGATAGAATTTTGAGATGTCCTAACTGAAGTTACAGTTCAGAGAATGGAGGGAGGAAAAAGAAGAGAAGATCATTTTAATTTACAGCTCAGGTTAAGTCAGCAGAAAATCGAAAAGACAGACAGAAATGTTGTGGTTTGCCCTGGAGTTATCTATATTTTGATTTTGATGCTAATTCCACTGCCCCAAGGACAGCTGCCTAGTCACGTACTCAGGAATCAGGTGACGTCACCAGAACCTCACCATTGACTTTGTAAAGTACACATGAGGGGCAGGTACAAGATAGAAGGAGGCCTGTCATTGGAGGAGAAGGAAGGATGGGCAGGAGAGAAGTTTGAAGGAAGAGGGGAGAGTGGAAGAGACAGGAGAGAGAGGGGCTGAGAAGCTGTGGCAGGACAAGATGGCAGGTGATGTTAAGATTCTGCTCTGTGTATTTACAGGTTGTTATTAATGTTCTCAAGGGATGGATGGTACCGGGCTTTGTGTGTTTAGTGGGCAATTATATCTTATCAATTGGGTCAAAGATTATTGTGTTGTGTGTTCTTTTATGTGAGGGTTTGAGTGTAGGAAAGTGTGTGGCTGGGATGTGTTTCAGCCCTGATATCTAGCAGATATCTTGGGCACTGCAGTGTGGACCTAGCGGGATAAAAGACAGCTTTACTCATTTATTTCTATATTTTTACAACAACACAGAAAGGAAGTTGTTCCACATTTTTCTACACTGGAGATTACCCCCAAGTATGATGTAGTCCTCCTGCCTCTGCTGCACAGGCGCATAGCACCACGTCCAAATAGAGGTGTGTGTCAGAACTCAGGCGTTCTGGCACAGACGGGCGAATCCACTGATGGACACACAGCATAACAACTAAGGGGAGTGGAGGCAACTGGCCTAATTACGGTAAGTAGGCTGCTTGGGAACATGCCTTTTAATGTAATGATTTGCTATGGCTCCCATCCTCCCACTCTTGCTGCTTTACGCCACCTTTAGATGGGCGGCTTTGCTCCACTCCATGCTCCCCATGATGCTTTGCTCCACTGCATGTTCCCCATGATGCTTTGCTCCACTGCATGTTCCCCATGATGCTTTGCTCCACTGCATGTTCCCCATGATGCTTTGCTCCACTGCATGCTCCCCATGATGCTTTGCTCCACTGCATGTTCCCCATGATGCTTTGCTCCACTGCGTGTTCCCCATGATGCTTTGCTCCACTGTGTGTTCCCCATGATGCTTTGCTCCACTGCATGCTCCCCATGATGATGATCTGCCTCACCAGAGATCCACAAGTAATGGAGTCAAATGAACACTTTTTTGTTTTGTTTTTACTTTATTCTCTCAGGTATTTTGTCGCAGGTAGAGTATTGACACAGAAGCCTCATGGTAGTGCTGCCACAGAAGCAGCAAAAACTATTTTTTAAATATTTCTGTGTGAGAGACCCAAAGAAGTTAAACAAGAAGGTCAAAGTGAGGATGCTTGAATCCCACTTAGAAGGGGGAACAAAACAGTCATGGGAGGCAGAGGGAGGGAGGGATCTGGGGGGGAGAAGGGAGGGTGAGGGGAATGGGGAAGCAGGATCAGGCTGACCAGTGTCTGACTCATTTAAAGATCCATCCCATGGGCAGGCACCAGTCCCTCACACTATTAATGATGCTATGTCGCACTTGCAGACAGGAGCCTACCCAGCAGCTGACTGAGGCAGATGCACATACCCACAGACAAACATTGGATGGAGGTTGGGGATCCCTATGGAAGAGTTAGGGGAAGGATTGAAGGCTCTCAAGGAGATTGCAACCCCACAGGAAGACTAACAGTGTCAGCTAACCTGAACTTCTGGGAACTCCCAGAGACTGAGCCACCAACCAAAGAGCATACATGGGCTGGTCCAAGGTCCCCGGCACATATGTAGCAGAGGGCTACCTTGTCTGGCCTCAGGGGGAAAGGATGCACCTAATCCTGCAGAGACTTGATGCACTAGGGTGGGAGATATGGGGCAGAGGTGCCCTCTCGGAGGTAAAGGAGTGGACGGAAGAGGGAGGAACTCTGTGAAGGGGTTGGAGGGCATCATTTGGGAGATAGATAGATAGATAGATAGATAGATAGATAGATAGACGTGTGTGTGTGTGTGTGTGTGTGTGTGTGTGTGTGTGTGTGTGTGTGTGCAATCTATATTTAGGTGCCTGTGAGGCCTTAAGTCAGGAATGGGATCCTCTGAAGCTGGAGTTATAGACAGACAGTTGTGAATCACCTAATGTAGGTCTTGGGAACCAAATTCTGGTCCTCTGCAAGAACATCAATTTAGAATCAAACATTTGGTTGAGGGATGGCTCAGTGGGAAAAGGTGATCACAACCACGCCTGACAGAGTGAGTCCCTGGGGGACCACATGTTGGAAGGAGAGAATGGGCAGGTTGTTCTCTGATTTACACACACACACACACACAATAAATAAATAAATGTAATAAAAGAAAACAAATTCAGTGTGCTGTGACCTGGATCTGCATCTCAGTAGAAGAGCACTGGCCCAGCATACAAGATGCCCTGGGTTCTACTCAGAGTACCGCAAAGCCTCAGAAACAGCAAGTGGCCTTGTTTGCAGTTATCCACGATGTAGGAGATGCATGATTAACAGTCTTTAAAGAACAAACATGCAGATTCTTGGGTTTCTATACCATCTTATTCTTTTATCCAGATGACTAAAAACAGGTAAGTTGATGGATTGATGGATGGATGGATTGTTGGACTGATTGATTGACTGTCTCCTTCCTGCTAAGACTAATAGTTCATGAGACCCATTGGTTTTTGACTGAGCCAGATCTAATGACTTAGCTTTTCATTGGCTTTTGTTTGCCCTGTGGACTTGAGTCTTTGTACTACCTCTCCTATCCTGACTATGTTGGTCAGCCCACTCCATTACAGACCAACTTGATCCACACCAGGGCCCTAAGAAGGATGGTAGGAATGCATTGTGGGTGGATCACTGCTTGGCCAATCAGTATATTGATTTTTCTGAGCTTACTTGGGGCTGACTTACATAGTGACCTCCTTCCAGAATCTCAGATATGGAGTGGAGCAGAGGCATTCTGCCCTTGAAAGGGCTGTCAAATTCTCAAACTGCCTCTCCTCCAGGATTGAGTCTAGAGCAGAGCAACTTGGGACCATGTATGTCATGTCCTTTCTCAACTACCTCTACCCACTTTCTTTTTCCATAATACTTTTGAACAAAGGCTTGAAATTTCTAAAACATGCTGTGGAAGAAATAATGAACACTGAGCTGGATGTAGCAGTGTGGAGAGCTCGCCTATTGTGTTCAAGGCCCTGAGTTTGGCTGCAGTGTTTCAAAACAAATAAACTATAAATATATGTGTTCATATAAAAAGAGAGAGACTGGAGAGATGGCTCATTTATCAAGAGCACTCACTGGGTTGGGGATTTGGCTCAGTGGTAGAGCGCTTGCCTAGCAAGTGCAAGGCCCTGGGTTCGTTCCCCAGCTCCAAAAAAAAAAAAAAAAGCACTCACTGCTTTTGCAGAGGACCTGGGTTGGGTCCTCAGCACACACATGGCAGTTCACAATCATCTGTTATTCCAATCCAGGAGATCTAATAGAGGGCCTCTGCAGGCACCGACATGCACATGGTACATAGACATATATGCAAACAAAGCAAACATAAAATAAATACATCTTAAAGTAATGATGATGATGATGATGATAAAAGAGAAATGCTCCAGTTTGACAGCTCCTCATAATTTATATGATAGATTAATGGATTCAGAAAAATACTTTTCTATATACAATTAGAATTATTGCTTTAGAAACTTGATTTTCAGCAAAAGTCGATTTTGGGTTTGGGCATATGGCTTAGTGGTTGAGCATCTGTCTGGTACATCTGCAGACCTAGCTTCAATTCAAATAGCTACAGAGATAAACAAGCAAACAAACACCTCAAATACATCCACACTGAAGGAAATTTCTCTTTGTGTATGTTCTTTTGATACATGGAATCTTCCCTTGGTACCATCCCAACAGGATAGATGGATTGCTGTAGACATGGAGGTGTGCTGGTCAGATCTCTTTTTGAGGAAGGATGAATGGGATGGGCGAGGAACATCTAGCTAGCAATTTTCAGGGTCTGCCTTCGCTACATAGGGGAAAGGACCTACCAGGAGGTAGCTTACATTTGGTGAACAAATCAGGCAGAGAGGGCTAATTGCTTGGGCTCAGTGTAGAATACACTTGTGGGCACTTGTCATTCAAAATCTCCTTTCTGAGCTGGAAAAGGAGTCATACCATGAATCCCCCCAAATCCCTCTCTGCAGTTTGCCTCCTGCTCCCTTCTTTTCCACAAAACATGTGCTGTACCCTTCAAATGTCTCAGTACTTGATTCAGAGAACTCAATATGCATCATGGGTACTTTGAGGCAAATACAAAGGTCCTTATCTAGATAATGAACTGTTACTTAGCCTCAATAAGAAAGAAAATTCTGGGGGCTGGGGATTTAGCTCAGTGGTAGAGCGCTTGCCTAGGAAGCACAAGGCCCTGGGTTCGGTCCCCAGCTCCGAAAAAAAGACCAAAAAAAAAAAAAAAAAAAAAAAAAAAAGAAAAAAAAAGAAAATTCTGTCTGTTACTCTGAGTTGTTGTGAAGAAAAAAAAAACTGACATAACTTTGGGCAGGAAAATTAGCGTATTGAGTTTTAGAAGTGTAACGGACTGACTTGCAAGCTGGATGGTGTGCAACATAGCACTTTGGAGGCAAAAAGAAGTAGATCACTGTGAATTCCAGACTAGTCAGGACCATATAGTGAGACCCTGTCTTAAAAAAATGTTTATTAGGGGTTGGGGATTTAGCTCAGTGGTAGAGCGCTTGCCTAGCAAGCACAAGGCCCTGGGTTCAGTCCCCAGCTCCGAAAAAAAAAAAAGAAAAAAATGTTTCTTTATCTAGAATATATAGACATACAGAAATACATATAGAAGACAGTAGTAACAAAGTAACAGGACGTTTGCTGATTCTTTTGATTTTTTTCCCCCAGAAGCAGCAGGCTAATTATATCACATATCAGGGGTGTAAAGGTGGGAACATGAAGGCTTGTGTAAGAATGCATCTTGACATGTGCACTGTGATGCAATCCTCTATGACACATTCCTCAGACTGTCATTAAACGACCCATGGCAGTACAAGTAAAAGGTGGAGACAGTCAGTTTACACAGCTGAGGGGAGCAAGGGTCTCTAAAGTCAGTTTCTCAAAGCCCCAGGGAAGAAGGACAACTTGTGAGTCACTTCTCTCCTGCCACCACATGGGTCCCAAGGGTCCAATTCAAGTTGTCAAGTTCGGTGGTGAGCACCTTTACCCACGGAGCCATCTTCCTGGTCCTGGAATTATAAGTTGAGAAAATGGTCTCAACAGTATGTTTCAACAGCTTCAGCTTGGAACAACAGACCACTGGAAGCACATCACAAAGATGTACAAAATGGAGTAGAGGCTCTGCTCAACTCTTTATGTACCAAATGCCCAACAGGTGATCTTTCCCAGAGGGACAATGGAGGACTTTGTGAAAACATCTGGCTTCAAGCATTTTGGATAATGGACTTGTAACCTATTCCTGTATTATTCATATTACAACGGCATTTTCTAAACTTCATATGGTGCCCTTTTGAAATGTAATTGCTTGAGCACTCTGAGTTCTAAGAGTAGAGTGTGTGTGTGTGTGTGTGTTATGTCGACTAAAATTTGAAAAAAATTGAGGCAAAGGACCATCTAAAGGGTTAACATGAAGAGTGATCCCAAGAGCTATGTGGTGATGCTCACCTGTAATCCCAGTGCCTGAGAGGTGGATGGAAGAACAGTAGTTTAAGGTCCTTCCAGGCATAGGGAATATAAGACCAGCCTGTAGTCTATGAAGCACTATCAATTACTATCAGTTAAAACAAACACAACCAAAAAGGAAAAGACACCCAAAATGTTCATATCCACCAAAAAGTACAGCTAGAACTTCAAAAGTCCACTTCTCTGAGGCAGAAGACCCAGTGCCCGTGGGCTGGAGAGATGGCTCAGGGCTAAGAGCACTGGCTGCTCTGAGGACCTGGGCTCAGTTTTCTATTTTGGTTAGCCCAAGGGTCTGTTAATCTTGTTTATCTTTTTGAAGAACCAGCTTTTAGATTCATTGATTTTTTTTTTGCTTGTGTTGTTTTCTTTGTATTTCATTAATTTATGCTCTGATTTTTTTTTTTATTATTTCTTGTCAACTAGGTTCTGATTTGGTTTGTTCTTGTTTTTCCAAATTCTTGATTTGTATCATTAAGTCTTTTATTTATGCTTTAACTCTTTTTTTGTACTTTTTATTGGTTCTTTGTGAACTTCACATCATAGACTTCAATCCTGCTCACGTCCCCAATCCCCTCATATCCACTTTTTACCTTTGCAGCCTCTCCCACTAAAGAAAACAACAATTCGGTCCCCAGCTCCGAAAAAAAGAACAACAACAACAAAAAAAAACCCAACAACAAATCCAATCAATCAATCAATCAAAAATTTCACTGTGTATCCCACTGTACACCCCTTTGCCCAAACAGCTTTGCTTGCAAATGTTCATTGCAATGAGTCATTGGTCTGGTTCAAAGCCTCTGGCTTCTACAACACGATCAATACTGCATCCTCATCAGGACTCCTATGATGTCCTGTTGTTGCCCTGTGTCATGGAGATCCTGCAGCTTCGGTTCTGTAGGACTTACCCCTTCACATGCTCCAACAGTTTATTGATGGGGTAGATGTTGGGGTGGGCCAGGTCAAAGCCCTGGATCTAGGCCTGGGTGGTAGCTGAGTTGGTCAGCCTGCCAGCTCTCCCACACCCACACCACTAGGGCCAGGTCTCCCACAGTCATGCCCTCCAGCCCGCTCACCTTTGAGGTATGGGGCCAGCTCTCTTGTGCTAATGCCCCAGGACCAGCTCTCCCAAGTTGCCCCAGTGAGGGCAGAGCCAGTTCGATGCATCCCTCATTCATGGCTCCAGGAGGCAGCCCAGACCAGGAACTTTCTCATGGCCTCTGGAGGCAACGTAGGCCATGGGCATCAACACAAATCACAGCTGCTGCTGCAGAACCACAGACCCAGACATGGCCCCGGGCCGGACATCTCCATGACCTTAAGTGGCAGTGCAGGCTGCCCACATCATGCTGTTCCTCACCACCCTTGCAACTCTAGCTCTGTCTCTATAGTACACTAAACATTTTCTTTCTCTCTCTCCTCTCCACTACGTACTTGTTCATTGTAGCGGCACCCTGGCCTCTGGGTGTCGTCAACTGTGGCTGTGTGCCTCTTTCTGATTTTTTTTTTTTTTTTACTTTAGGCATTTAGAGCTACAAATGGGGTGGTTTTCAATGTATCCCAGATGTTTTGTTGTATTTTCGTTTTCATTTAGTCCCAGGGAAACATTTTCTTTCTTCTTTGATCTAGTCATCATTCAGTAATGAGTTAATATGCACGCATTTGTGTATTTAACTAGAAATTTGTGGTCAATCTTAAATTTTATTGCATTGTGGTCAGATGGTATACATGGAGTTATTTCTTTTTTTTGAATTTGTAAAGATTTATTGTAAATATACATTCTATTTTAGAAAAGCTTCTGTGTGCTATGGAGTAGAATGTGTGTTCTTTGGTGTTTGGATGGAATAGTCTATAGATATCTGCTATGTCCTTACGGTGTATGATGTCATTTCCCCTTTTGTTCTATTCTTTTTGAGATCGTAATACAATTATATCTTTTCTCCCTTCCGTTTCCTCCCTCCACACTCCCCCATACATCCTGCCTTGCTCGCTTTCAAATTCACGGCCTCTTTCCCCACTAATTGGTATGTATCTATGTATATTCATATATATTCCTACATATAACCAGCTCAGTCTGTGTAATGTTACTGCTTTCAGGGCTGACCATAGTTTGGATGTGCACTCCCACTCCCAGCATTCCTTGGTTACCTGTAGTTCTGAGTACAGGGTTGAGGTCCTGGTGGCCTTTCCCCCACTCTCTTTCACATGTCTGTCATTGTCCTTGTTCAGCTCAGGTTTAGGCAGACATATTGGTGAGACTTCATGGGTGCAGCTTCTGGTGTTCCTAGGAGATACAATCCCATAGAAAACTCCCTTAGAATCTTTATGTCCCCTCTGCAGTGTTCCCTGAACCTTAGGTATGGAAGTTTGTTTTTGTGTGTGTCTATCCATCGGGACTGGGCTTCAGAACTCTGCATTTTGATTGGCTGTGGTTTTCTGTGATGGTCTCTGTGGTAAGGAGATGTTTCCTTGATGAGGGGTGAGGCCTCCATTCACCTGTGTAGTACAAGGACATGTGTTTAGAATGTAGTTAGGGAACATACTAGTTTAATAAAGTAATAGTTGTAGGTTCTTCCCCAAGATTCACGGTTTTACTAGTCCTGGGTAGTGGGCTAGGTTTCCCAATGACAAACATGATCGCTCTCTTGTTGAGCGGGTCCTAGGTCTGATTAGAAAGGTGTCAGCTACTGCTAAGGTATTCGTGCCACCACTGAATCCTTATTGGGCCATGATGGTGGTGGTTATGGTTCATACGCATGATAGCTAGGTAAGATGGTTGATTTCTTCCTTCCTTTGGAAGACTTCATGGTGTTTTCTGGTAAAATGAAAACTGTCCTTAAGGAGGAGACACTCATGTCAGTTACAGTTGAGGAGACTCTTGAGCCTGTGTCTGAAATGCAATGCGTCTTCAGCAGGATTGATTCCACCTGTGGAGAGGGGCTGGTACCCAAAGTCAATTGGAATAGGTTGTATGTTTTGGGGATCTCTTGGATAATCCTGACCAACAATTCAAAGAGGGCTTCTCATGACTGGTGTTGAGGTTTTTGTTAGCTGGCCTTTCACTCTTGGATGAAACATTATCAGTCCATAGGAGAAATTTTCATTTAAGCTTTATTTATACAGAGACTTGCTGTTATAGTTCTTTATAGGTAAATGGTTAATAGTGTGATTCCTTACGACTACTTCCAGACATCCTTACTGTTAATTCCCCCTCCTTTATTCATCTGTATTTATCTCTCTCCATCCCTAGTTAAACTTCTCCTTTTCCTCATTCCCTCCATCAGATCACTGGCACCCTGCTACTCCCCTCTCTACTGCTTCCTGGGTAATGGTCCCTTCTTACCTTCTGGTTTCTGCAGTTGGTGTCATTTAATTCTGATATATGTCTGTTTATTTTTTGCCCAGATGTCTATTGCAGAGAGTAGAGCACTGAAATCACCTACTGTTGATGGCTCGATATTAATCTGTGTCTTTAAATCTAGTAGTACACTTTAAAAATGAAATCGGGTCTCCAGAGTTTAGGCCCATTTCACTGAGGATAGTAGTGTCTTCTTGGTTAACTGTTGCCTTGATTAGAATGAAGTGCTCCACTTTATCTCTTCTGGTAGGTTATAGTCTGAAGATCACTTTGTCAGATATTAGGACAGCAATGACTGCCTTTTTTTCTGGCCATTTAATTGGAGAACTTTTGTCCATCCTTACTCTAAGACAGCTCAAGATGTGTTTTTATGGGCAATAGATATATGAATGTTGTTTAAATTTTTATTCAATCAGCCTGTGTCTTTTTGGGTGAGGGGAAGGGTATCAAGAAGGGTTTCCTTGCATGTCCCTGGCTGTCCAGGTACTTGCTCTGTAGACTAGGCTGGCCTTGAACTCACAGAGATCCACCTGGCTCTGCCTCAGCCTGTGTCTTTTGATTGGGAAATTGAGGACATTAATAGTTAAAGTTATTATAGACATGTGTGTGTTATTTGCAGTCACTGTATTGTTGATTTTTGTGTTGTTTGTGTTCTCAGTGGTGTTTTGTGTTTTAGTACCTATAGCTTCCTATTTCTTTCTGCAGTCTCTTGGCCATGTTCATCCCTGTCTTTAGGCCAAAATATTGTTTCCTGTGTTTTCTTTGTTGGATATAAACTTTTTAGGCAGTTTATATTGTGGAAAGTTTTCCTTTCCCTTTCACCCATGACAGTTTTATTGAGTATATTAGTTTAGAGTAGCCAGCATGGTCTTTAGGACTTGGAATTCATTGCTCCGAGCTCTTCTGACTTCCAAAGTTCCCACTTGGAAACCAGCTGTTATTCTGATGAGTGTTCCATCAAGTGTGACTTGAGTCTTGCAACTTTCAATACACTTTCCTTGTTATGTGTCCTTAGTGTTTTAACTATGATACGGGGTGGAAACACTGCTTTCTAGTCTTGTCTACTGGGTATTCTGGTATTCTGCATGCTTCTTATGCCTGTCTGGGTGTGTCTTTCTTCATTTGCAGGAAAGTTTCTTCTATGATTTTGTTGAAGATCTGGTTTATGCAAGCTGACTTGGTAGTCCTCTCTCTCACCATGACTATAGTTTGAAGGTTTGGTCTTTTCATACTGTCCCTCATCTCCTGTATGTTCTTTTCCTTTGGGTTTGTTTTTTGCATTCTTTGCCTATTTTGTTTAGATTTTTATCTTCCAGTCCTGATATCATATCTTCTGCTCAACCCATTCTACTTGTATGAGTTTCCTTTGAGTTTTGTAGTTGGCTATTGTTGTGCCTCTCCCTGTCTAGTCAGCTCCAGAACACAGTCACTGGCATGGCATGGAGCCCCGGGAGCTCCAAAAATAAACAAGCAAATAGACGACAGTTATGCCTTATCTGACACTTGACTTTGTCATGTAGCTCTCTCTTTACGTGTCCTTTTTAGGACCCATTACGGCTAAGTATTAATAACAATCCTACTCATATTAACAAATACTTTAAACATTTTTGTAATTTATAAAATATTAATCATATCACTAGAATCTCTTACTATCCATAGGATCAAGCTATTATAAAACACCATCAAATACTGAATTGGCAAATTTTAAAAATAAAAAGGGAGGTCTATACACCCACCTATATCCCCACATACTATGCTATGTTTAATTATGTTAACTTTATTTTAAATTTTTCACTTTATTCTCTTTACCCTTCCCTGGGAGATCCTTGGCTCCCCACTTCAGCTTCTCCAGGTCTGTGGACTGTAGCGTCATTGTCTTTTATTTACAATCATGGACTTTTACTTTACCTACTTAATAGGTAATTTACTTATAAGTGAGTGCATACCAAGTTTGTCTTTTTGGGTTTCCTCACTCAGGATGATCTTTTTCTAATTCCATCCATTTGCCTGCAAATTTCATGATGTCATTTGTTTTTAACAGGTGAATTGTTTTCTATTGTAGAAATGTACCACATTTTCTTTATCCATGCTTCAGTTGAGAGATACAGGTTCTGGCTATTATGAATAAAGCTGCTATTAAACATAGTTTACCAAGTATCTTTGTGGTGTGGTGGGGCATCTTTTGGGATATGCCCAAGAGTGGTATAGGTGGGTCTTGAGGTAGATCAATTATTAATAAATTTTGTGGATGGACTTGGAACAGGTGGTGCTGGGAACAGGAGGCTTAGGTTGTGGGAGAGGGAGAAAATACTGGAGAAACAAATGAAAATGGGGTGGGGAGCATTTCAGGGGCAAGGTGGAAACCTAATGCAATCGAAACTCCATGCAATCTATGAAAGTGACCCTAACAAAGCCTCCTAGTAATGGGGGCAGGGAGCCTGAACCGGCCTGTAACCAGGCGAGGCCTCGGATAGAGGGATTGGGACACTAACTCAGCCATTAAACCTTGAACTTACAGTTTGTTCTACCTGCACAGTGTTCTGGGACCAGAGCCTAGCAGAATTGTCATCAAAGAGACCAGACAGACTTCATCTAGCAACTGATGGGAGCAGATGTAGAGCCCCACAGCCAAACATTAGGTGGATCTCTGGGAGTCCTGTGAGATTTTTGTGAGGAGGGACAAAATGGAGGAATCAGAGGGGTCAGGGACACCACAAGAACAAGGCCCACAGAATCAACTGGCTGGGATTCATGAGACCTCACAGAGACTAGGGAGCCTGTAGGAGTCTGGCCTAGGTCCTCTGCACATAGGGTATATCTGAATAGCTTGGTGTTCCTAAAGGAATTCTAGCAGTTGGTGTGTGGACTGTCCCCGACTCTTTTGCCTACTTGTAGGCTCCTTTTCCTCCTACTGGGTTGCCTCGTTCAGCCTTGATGCGATGCTATGTACCCGGGCTTATCGTAGCTTGTTATGCAGTGTTTGGTTGGTATACCTAAAAGGCTGCTCTATTCCGAGGGGAGGTGGAGGAGCAGGGATGGATCTGGAGTAGAGGAGGACTAGGGACGGGGAGACTGGGAAGAAGGGGAGGGAGGGGAATTGGGATGTAATATATGATAGAAAAATTTAAAAAATAAAAAAAATCACATTAACCAACATCATTTTTTTTCTTCACATTTAAGGATAATGTTTTTTTTTCTGCTGCACCAAAGCATTCTTTCCCAGAGGAGACATAGCTTAAAGTATATGTTAAATGAAAAGAAAACTGAGAACAGGAAAGGACCTGAGGCGAAGTTATGATTATGTCTTTCCAGAATATGAACTAAGTCTCAGATGGCTCCTGATAGCATCCTGGAGCCCATTGAAGGTAGATGACAAGCCGATCCATCAAGGCGATCTCCTCAGGGAGAGTAAACTAATCACTTGGGGAGACAGCAGGAGTCTCACTCGGCAGATCTCAGCCTGTGGATTGCAACCCCTCTCGTAAGCCTCTATCTCCAAAAATATTTACATTACGGTTCATCACAGCAGCAAAGTACAGTTATAAAGTAGCAGTGAAAATAATTGTATGATTGGGGGTCACCACAACATGAGGAACTGTATTAAAGGGTCACAGTATTAGGAGGTTGAGAACCATTGCTCTAGATTATCAAGCTGAGACTTTATGGAAACAGCAAGCCTACACTACTTCTGACCCAAAAGTGAAGTCATTATGCTTACCAACTGTATTACACGCTAATGCTCATTGTGTCAATGCAGAATCCAAATGCCTTTTGTCCGGGTATGGGATAAAAGGCACACTGTTATGGGATACAGTGTGGTGTTGTTTTGCCTTGCGAAGGGTTGTTTTTATTCCTCTTATATTTTTGGTTGTGAGCCTAGCCTTTAACAGCTGAGCCATCTCTCCAGCCCTTGTTTTTATTCCTTAAGGGCCATTTGTCTGAACAAAAGAAAGTATAAAAATATTTAGTCACACAAATGGGGAATATTTTGGGTGGGTTAATTAACCAATCAGTCCAAATGCAATGAATGATTTGCACTATCTAGAAAGTCTGACAGTGGAAGCTTCAGTTGTATGACGGTAAAGGGGAATACCTGAGGAGCAGCTTACCAACGTCAGTCAAATGGTACCCAGAACAATGTTATCTTTTGCCTGGTTTAGAAAATAGCCTCTGACTTCATTTGGCAAGAATAATCTTTTTGTATGAGAGGAGGCCCTTCTATTCCTGGGCTCTTCAAAAGTCTATATGGCATAAGAGTCACTTGTAAACGCTATGCAGAAACAACAGGGGACAATATAGAATCCATCTGTAAGCAGAGGGCTTCCTGACGTTCCCGCCAATGGTGTTTTCTTATCACATTGTTTGTGCTTTAAGTGTACTTATTTCCCTCCTTATGTCTATTCAATCTTCAGTCACATCCTTCTCTGTGGTGAACAACTGTCTTTGGGGTGACTCTTTGTGTGTGTGTGTGTGTGTGTGTGTGTGTGTGTGTGTGTGTGTGTGTGTGTGTGGAAATGCTACTTTTATTACCATTCCTGCAGGCTCTAAAAGTTTGTGTGAGATAGGGCCATATTACACCTGTCTTGCTCAGCAAATCTTTGCAAAGATCAAGAGAACTCTCCTTGAGAACTGTGACGATTCTTTGCATCTATTGAATCTTGTAATGACTCTAGTCACAACCGCTTTTTTATTGCCTGTGCCAGGAGTAGTTACTGGACTACAAAAAGCAGTCTCAAAAATGATCTCTGTGTTAGTGAAACAATTCCTGTTGTGGCAAAGATACTGTCAGGAGTCAACCTGACGATGGGTGAATTGAGGACCTCGGTTTTGCAATACAGAGCTACTATAGATCATCTGTTGCTCAAGCTTAACCTTTCCATGCGTTGCTTTAATGTGTCAGGGTTTCCCCATACTATTGATCACCACATTAATGACTTGCATAGAGAGATGGCGGAAGTCTCCGAAGTGACCTTTGAAAGGCCAATGTAGTTAAGATGGATTTCCCCTTTCCCTGGTCCTCTGTTAGCTGTTCTTACAATGCTTTTATGCTTTGTTTATAACAGACTAGCCATGGAGACAGTGCATTCAAATATGGTCTCTGTTACAGCGATTATCTTTTCAAAGAATTAGAAATGGGGATATGGAGAAGGCGTAGCTCGCAGAAAGCATGAGAAAATCCAGAACTGTTAAACACAGGCTTTCTTCTTCAAGGGAAGGAAATGACTGTTAACTCAGAAGGCTGGAGTCTAAAGCTTTATTGTGATAACTGTCACATGGACACCTTTCCCCAGAGTTCTACTGTGCTTAAATAGGTAAGGAAAAATAAACCACTTGATCGATCAGACTCTAGAAGATTTTGACCCAGCATTGGCTAAAATGGTGCTGACCTGATTCATCCTTTACCTCATGCAGACGGTTTCCATGGTAACGTGATGTTTGTAGTGACCCCAACAAGTTATTGAGTATTTCAATCCCATTTTTACTTCAGATTGAGTCTTCTTCGTGGTTTCTATCTCCTGATTGAGTTCCGTCCTCGAATCCTGTTTTGTTTGTAAATTTTTGGGCCTCACTTAGGCGGCATCCTCCATACGCATTTCCTCTGTAATTTCTTCTTTTTCCTTTTTCTTTCTTTCTTTCTTTCTTTCTTTCTTTCTTTCTTTCTTTCTTTCTTTCTTTTCTCTTTTTGTTTGTTGTTGCTGTCAAATCTTTTTTTCACACTTTTTTGGATATTTTTATTTACATTTCAAATGTTATCCCCTTTCCCCCACCCAACCACCCACCCCTTCCAGCCTCCCTGTCCTGACATTCCCCTACACTGGGGAGTCCAGCCTTGGCAGGACCAAGGGCTTCTCCTTCCTTCGGTGCTCAGCAAGGCCATCCTCTGCTACACATGCAGCTGGAGCCATGGGTCTGTCCATGTGTAGTCTTTGGATGGTGGGTTAGTCCCTGGGAGCTCTGGCTGGTTGGTATTGCTGTCCTTATGGGGTTGCAAACCCCTTCAGCTCCTTCAATCCTTTCTCTAACTCCTCCAATGGGGACCCTGTTCTCAGTTCAATGGTTGGCTGTGAGCATTTGCCTCTGTATTTGTCATGCTTTGGCAGAGCCTCTTAGGAGACAGCTATATCCGGCTCCTGTCAGCATGCACTTCTTGGCATCAGCAATATTGTCTGGGTTTGGTGACTGTATATGGGCTGGATTCCCCAGGTGGGGCAGGCTCTAAACGGCATCCCTTCAGTCTCTGCTCCAAACTTTGCTTCCATATTTCCTCTTATGAATATTTTTGTTCCCCCTTCTAAGAAGAATTGAATCATCCACACTTTGGTCATCCTTCTTCTTGAGATCTGTGGATTGTATCTTGGGTAATCCGAGCTGTTGGGCTAATAATATCCACTTATCAGTGAGTGCATACCATGTGTGTTTTTTTGTGATTAGGTTACCTCACTCAGGATGATATTTTCTAGTTCCATCCATTTGCCAATGAATTTCATGAAGTCATTATTTAAAAAAAAAAAAGCTGAGTAGTACTCCATTGTGTAGATGTACCACATTTTCTGCATTCATTCCTCTGTTGAAGGGCATCTGATGATTAAAAACTGTAACTTCATCCAGCTGTTTCTTTCTGTCTTCTTAAAACTCTTTGAATTATTTGAGGAGGTTTATGATTGATTTTGTTGTTCTTATTGGTTTGTTTTTGTTGTGGTGGTGGTTTGGTTTTAGCTTTTTTAGACAGGGTTTCTCTGTGTGGCCCTGGATGTCCTGGACTCACTTTGTAGACCAGGCTGGCCTCTAACTCACAGAGACCTGTCTCATTAAAAGATGTGTGCCACCGCGCACCAGATTAATGATTGTTCTTTTAAACTTGGTGTGCTGAGCTTTACATGTGAATTCTCATTGGCGAGCATTTCTAAGGACTGCTGGGTTTTGGAGAGCAGAGAGCAGAGACAGGCTTGATCCTTCATGCTGTTTGTATTTTTGCAGTGAGATCAGGGTGCACAGACTCCTTTTGTTAGTTCTGTGTCTCTGACTGGACCCTGGATAAGGATATGGAGGATCTGACTGAGCGAAGTGGTTGGATGCTCAAAGTTAACAGACTTATATTGCAAGAAATGGTCAAAAACACAAGGAAAAACAACAATCAGAAAGGCAAGACAAGCCCAGTGACATGAAGAATAAGTATTTTAAACTTGGCTTTGGTGTGCACACCGTGATCCTGATACTCAAGAGACTGAGGCAGGAGATTCATGAATTTGAAGCCAGGTGGGGCTGACTACACAATGATTTACAGGTAAATAAATAAATAAATAAATAAATAAATAAATAATTTTTTTCTGACAGAGACGAAAAAGAAAATTATTCTTTTTTTTTTTTTTTTTTTTTTTTGGTTCTTTTTTTCGGAGCTGGGGACCGAACCCAGGGCCTTGCGCTTCCTAGGCAAGCGCTCTACCACTGAGCTAAATCCCCAACCCCAAGAAAATTATTCTTAACTGGAAAAAAATGGCAAAATTATAATTGCCTGATTCCAAAGTTCTTGAATGCTGAATAAAAGCAAAACTTTGTACACTGGAATGTACCCAGATTAGACACTCCAGAGGAATGAAATTCCATTGTCACAACCTATTTAATTAATGCACGATGACTGAAGTGGCAGTTTTATGGCTCTATAAAGTTACAGTTTAAATTTAGAAATGAAAGGTCCTATGATTTTATAGTCTTATGGTGTGGTTAGAGGGCAGGACTTTATTGTACCATAGAAATTTCACGGGCCTTGAGTCATACCTAGGGAATGCCCTGAAATTCCTCCCGTTAACTCCAGTCTATACCCGTTTGTCCACCCCTCAGCTCAGTTTTTCTTAGCTCAAACCCACCAGCTTCTTTTGGCCCTAATTTCTCCCTCCTCTAAGAGTTACATTGAGTTTTGATAAATATTTTTACTCCCTGATTCATAATCGGATAATTTTGATTTTTTTAAAAAAATCAGTAATTTAATTAAAAACAATTTTATTTTATGTGCATGGATGTTTTGCCTTCATGTATGTCTCTGTACCACTTGCATGCCTGGTGACCATGGAGGTCATAAGAGGGTGTCCAATCCCTTGGAAACGAAGTTACAAACAGTTGTGAGCCACAATGTGGGTGCTCTTAACCAATGAGCTGTCTCTCCACTCACGGAGGTTTGTGCTATCAGGTTTTGTGCTATCCAGGTACTCTAGAAAGGCTCTGAAATACCACGTTGCTGTGATATCAGAGATGCAAGCTGGCAAGGCAGCTGGAAGACATAGTCAAACTATTTGTTCCTCCTCTACCTGGGCAGAAAAACTAGAGTCTGCTCTCTGGGAAGATTTGCTGGCCAAGCTCTAGGTTTAGGGAGCTCAGGGGCAGCTGGGAGCAGGTAGATATGGGGGAATAAAGTCAGTTTACAATTTGAACAGAAATCCTCTATTAAATCTCATCTCAGAGCTAGGAAAATATACCCTTAGCTAGAACCCATCCCCTCCTATATTTAACACCTCTAGCCAGGCAAAAGCTATGCAGAAACTTATCTAGAAAGAAATAGACTGAAATAGATGCAGAAACTAACATGTATGTGTTGGGAGATAGCTCACTGGTAGAAGCATTTTCCCATCAAACTTGATGAACTGAGTTCTATCCTTGGGAACAACGTAGCAGAAGAGAACTGACTGCTGCAAGTGGTCCTCTGATGTCCACATGTACACTGGGACACCTGCTCCCTACACTGGGACACCTGCTCCCTCCACCCCAACAGAATTTTTAAAAAATAGAAACCAATATTTGGAGGCAATCCACTCAACATTTTTTTTTTGCTCCATATCCATCTCATAATCAATAAACTCCATCCAGAGGTCCAAAGCTTCAGTTCGCAGGTGTGTGATCAGATGCCTGGGTCATCAGACAGCTGAGCAATGGTAACACGAGAATCCGAGACGCGAGCAAACATAACAGAGGAACCTAGGAGAGCGGGCAATGATGAGGACAAGAAGAAAAAAGGAGCCTTTTAAAATCTCTATTTCCCATAGAGACTAGAGACAATTCTGCATCTACAAAAGATCAGAATGCCATAGATATGGTACCAGAAATTTTGGGAAGCACCAACTGGGATGGTGCCACATTAACAGGGTAATTGGGGTCTGCTCATAGGGCTCTTGGTCTTATTAATAAAAGAATTTATGAATGGTCTTAGAAGGAACCTCAAGGACAATTTTATTAAGTGTCGGGGTCCAGCCTCGACACAGGATCAGAGTTTTCAACTGGAAGCAGGATATCTGGAAGGCACATAATAAGTAAACACAGACTACTCTTTGGGTACAAACTGACAGGCAATTTCAAGGCTTAAAGTCTCAATCTCTCTCTCTCTCTCTCTCTCTCTCTCTCTCTCTCTCTCTCTCTCTCCCTCCCTCTCTCTCTCTCTCTCAGCTTGAGGCTGCACACACTGCATTCCCTTTCATATTCTGGTTTTCTCCTGTGTACCTTGCTTTTCTCAAACTCCTACACTCATGCACACCTCTGTTCACCACCCTTTCATTCTCACACACACTCTTCACACACATCTCACACACAACACATGCACTCTTCTTTCACACATACACACACACACACTCCATACACATCTTACATTCTCTCTTCACCCACTCTTCACATGCTTTCTTCACAATTCACATGCTCTTCTCATGTGCTCTCTCTCTCTCTCTCTCTCTCTCTCTCTCTCTCTCTCTCACACACACACACACACACACACACACACACACACATCCCATGCACTCCTCCCTCTCTCCCCACTTGCACTCCACTTGCTCTTCACATGCTCACACATGCTCACACATGCTCACACATGCTCACACATGCTCACACATGCTCACACATGCTCACACATGCTCACACATGCTCACACATGCTCACACATGCTCTTTAGCCTTTCTCTTGCCCAAGTCTTTTGTTGATACTCCAAAAGCAGGTAGAAAAAAAGACATTGTATAATCATTGCTAAATCAAATTCAAAAGAATAACCACATCCCCCAAAGAATTAAGAATTATAATTGTTCTCCAAAGTTTCAAGCTTCCCCTATTCCCAGGCTTATGACCAAAATAATAATAATTGCAAACTTATTATTATTTAAACTTTAACTTTTGACTTATTATACTTCAGAGCTCAGAGCTCCGAGGTCAGCTACTTGCATTTTCCTGGGAAGCTCTAATGATAAACGACATGGACAAATCTGCCAGGCAATGGCCAGAAAGAATCAAGTTAACCCTTAACTCAGTAGTTCTGCTTCTGCACATTGCACACAACGACTCTCCTCAGAGTCCCAGTGTTTTGACTTAGTTTCACTAGTGTAAATTTTATATATTCTATACTCACTTATTCAGGAACTACTCTCAAATGTTGTACAAAACTTATTTCATAACTTCAAAAGTTTTTCCTTCTTGGGGTCTCAATGTTGGCTCTAATTCATTTTCTAATAATTTCTTCAAACTTTCTTTGCAAGTCAAGCATTAATCTGGAACTACTATTGTGTAGTTATTACATTGTTTCCAAGATGAGAGCACCAGGGCCATTAGGGCTGTGCTGTGCCCCTATGCCTCAATTTTTAATTGTTTAAGAATCAATACATCAAGGAACATCTAGTTTCACAGAATTCACCAGAGCAGAAGGAGAAAGAAGTAGGAAAATCAGATATAATAGAATAATTATGCACACCAAGGCCAACTGAAAAGCAGTCATGCACAAATGAAATCTCTACAGCTATTGTCCAGGGCTAAGGTTAGGAGAAATGGGAACAACTGTTTTTTTTTTTTTTTTTTTTTTTTTTTTTTTTTTATAAAGAGCTGCTGCAGGTTACTGAGATGTCTCTATCTCAGCCTACTGCAGGCAGTCCCTACTTTCAGATGGTTAGTCCCCTGGAAGGATGTGTCCCCTGCTTCTCAGGGTCCCAGATGCCATTTTTTTTTTTTTAACAAGGAGCTGCCATGGATTTCTGAGGTGTCCTCATCCCTGCCTATTGCTGGCAGTCCCTGTCATGGTATGCTGTCCCCAGCAGGCAAATTGTAATCTGAAACTGCTTGGAGGGGAAGGGCAGAGATAAGGGGAAAGAAAACTGTGCCCTTTATAAGCAGCTACATTGCAGAAGATGTGGAGAAGCTACAGAGAAAAAGAGAATGCCCAGAGTGTTAGGGAAGCCTGCCCAGTAGAAGCCAGTATCCAGAGAAAAAGAGAAAAAAGAAAAAGGAAAAGTTCCTAGGCAGGCTTAGTCCAGCCAAATAGCAACTACCCCATGAGCAATGGCATCGGGGGCAAGGGTTTCTGTAACTCCTATGTTTTGGGTAGGTAGGAATGTTAGGTCTCCACCCAAGGCCAGAGGTAGATTCCATTCTTTTGACTGGGAGGAAATAGCTCTCCCTTAAATGGCCTCATGAGATCCCTGATCAAAGTTACTGTATAAAGTTCTCCAATCTGAAGAGGTAACCTTAATATCATTTAAAAGATGAGGTGGAATTCAGAAATAAAAATAATGTATTCCTATCATGAAAATTTAGAGGTCCAATTCTAAAACTGTTCACCAGCAGGGATTAGTGTCTGGGATAGAGTTTGCACTGCACCCTCACACATAACATCCAGACAATGTGCTCATTCAGGAAATAAGGAACCACTGCTCCCTTCTGGAATTCTCGAATGGAAAACAAACAAACAAACAAACAAACAAACAAAAACCAATCACATTCCTGGTTGCTGCCTTCTGTTTGCAGCATCCTGTTCTTATTTCCTGTTGTCATCACATATAGATGTGCTATGGACTTCGATACAGATGTAAATACAAATATGGCTAGATAGAGATAGAAGCAGGTGTGGTGGGACAAGCATTTGGAGGTGGATGTAGGAGGATTGAACATTCAGAGCTAGCCTCAGTGACATAGTAAGTTTGAGGCCAGACTGGGTTACATGAGACCATTACAACAACAAAAACAGAAACAGACATAGAGATCTCCAAAGAACATAAAAAGATTTGGGAAATCATAGCAGAAATTTTTAAAAATTAAAACTGAGTGGGGTATGGTGGTGTACTCCTTTAATCCTAGCTCTTGTCAAGGAGAGCAGACAAATCTCTGTGAATTGGAGACCAGCCAACAAAACTGAAAATAATTTAATGATAACAGTGAAATTATTTCTCAGCAAGAAAAACAAAATAGACATGAAAAATAGGAAAAAGCCAAGTAATTATTGCAGTCAAAGTAGCTAAGGTAATACAATCTTGCCCTGACTCCATTTTATGTCTATATATATATATATATATATATATATATATATATATATATATATATATATACATACATACTCCTTAGTCCTTTTACCTCCCCACAATACTGTATCACTCTGCTTCAACATCAAGAGAGTTTCTGAGGCATTAGTCCACTTCTGCTCACTATCAAAAATTAGTATGTCCTAATCAATGTGATGGTCTGTACATTTCTCACATGGATTGTTTTATTTCTGGAGGCCCCAGCAAGATTGTCCCACCCACACAGTTTCAGTCAGGACCTTCACAGCCAGAAGGGAAGGGAGAAGTCTCCTGAAGACAGACATTCCACGGCCCCCATGCTTCCTACTGAGCTTGGAGTGGTCAGGGATGACTGCTGTGTTCCCAGACACAGATGGTGTCCTTCTGACACTCTTAGGAGGTAAGTCTGTCTACTGAATTCAGTCCTGGTTAAAATGGATGGCCGTGTGAGGATCCTTCTCAGAGACTAAGAACACTAGGCTCTTGGTGGCCTTTGAGGATCCCCCTTAGGGTTAAAGGAGATAGACCCTTTGAAAAACCTCATTAAAGTTTGGGAAGGAAACACACAAGGAGGAGTCTTCCCTTCTCCTCTTGTACTTTATTGGGATGTCACTAGAGGAAGATTTGGTTTTCTGATTCTGCCACTTATGAATATAAAGTCGACCTGTGTTTTTAGTGGATGGCTGGCCAAACTGTCTGAATGACTGTATTCTGGACAGTTCTGCCCTGAGAGCATCATTTCTGTTACTGATGTCTATCTCATTTTGCTGTCCTCAGTTGACTGTCTTGAGGACAGGAAGGCTGGTCTGTTCTCTAAGCTGACTTTCACTTAGTGGCAGCTGGAAGCCAATCTGAGGCATGTGCCTCACCTTTTAGAGTACATATCATCTATGTTACATGAGTGATGCCAATTCTTTTCTGGGATTATACTGACAGTTCCAGTAAATGCCATCCTCTGATCCAATCTCTGTTTTGACTTTCATCAGTGAACTATACAGCTGTCTCTCCTTACCTTCCCAGACTCTGTGCACATCTCTTTTGCCACAGCAAAAACTATGACAAAATTAATTATATACTCAATAAATGATCAGGGGAATGAAGCTACAGATTTTTCCAGGGACTGTATTTATGGTTTAAAATTTGTTTGGTATTAATATGGTGGCACAAAAATTTAATCCAGCACTTGGGAGGCAGAGGCAGGGGGAATCTCTGATAATTTAAGGCCATCTTATTCTAAATAGTGAATTCCAAGGTAGCCAGGGCTATGTGGAGAGACCCTGTATAAAAACAAAACAAAGCAAAAAATTGTTTTAGCACTAAAAGAGCTTCAACTCAAACTATAATTTTCAGAACTCAGAATCTTAACAGGAATAAATTACCTTAATTTATAAAATCCTAGTCTTAAGAGGATTTCCTTAATTGTCTATGTTTGTTTTTAATTGAAAAGTAGAGGGGTTGGGGATTTGGCTCAGTGGTAGAGCGCTTGCCTAGGAAGCGCAAGGCCCTGGGTTCGGTCCCCAGCTCCGAAAAAAAGAACCAAAAAAAAAAAAAAAAAAAAAAAAAAGAAAAGTAGAAATAAAAGCAATCCTCGGGGTTGGGGATTTAGCTCAGTGGTAGAGCGCTTGCAAGGCCCTGGGTTCAGTCCCCAGCTCCGAAAAAAAAAGAAAAAAAAAAAAAGCAATCCTTATAATAACCTTAGAAATTTATATATCTTAATCACCAGATATATTATCCTTAAGTCCCAATCTCCACTAACTTAGTACAACTTACTCAAACCATTTACCATTTTGCTTTAAGCTTTCATATTTTTTCTGCTTTATTTTTTTTAAAAGCTTAAGGAATTCACCAGGGTACAAATTGGGGATTGGAATGTCCCTCTCTCTCTTTGGACCCATGGTCATGATTATAATGCTTCCTACAGGGCTATCCCCAAGGGCTCCCCATGACTGGACGCTGACAGTATTTTACTATTCTGCTTGGGCTGCCATAGCTGGTTTGGTTGAAATCCATGGATGACCACTTTACTCACAGGCCCTACAGGCTCTCTCATTCCTCTCCAACTAGGTCTAATGATTAGGCCCTGCTCAACCAACCGACTATTATCCAGTACTTGATCCTTCATAAAAACCAATGACTTATTCATAAAAATCAAAAGGCCTTTAAAGCTGGCTATCTTCCCCATATTTCCTCCTTTAACCTGCGTTCTTGTTTTTCTCCTCATTTAATCCCCCTATTCTAGTTTTCTCTTTATTTCTTTAAAACACTGTGTTCTACCTTCCCCTTTCTTGGAAAAAAATCCTTTCCCACTCCCAGTTCCCTGGATATTCTAAATGAGACACATATATCTTGAGTTTAAAAGCTAGCATCGACATATGAGAGAAAGCATAAAATGTCTGTCTTATCTCACTTCTAGCTCTATTCATAATTTCATTTTTCCATTGTGTAAATGTACCACATTTTCATCACCCACGCATCAGTGTTGTTTCCAATTTCCAGTGGTTAATTTCCAACAGAGCGTAAATGGACAGGAATGAGCAAGTGTCTCTGTAGACCTTTGGGCATATGCCCAAGAGTGATACAGCTGGATCCTGAGGTAGATCTATTTCCAGCTTCCAGAGGGACTGCCACACTGATTTCCATACTAGCCATACATGTGTGTACTTCCACCAGTGGTGGTGAAGGGTTGCCACTTCCCCTTGTCCTCCCCAGCATCTGCTGTCATTTGGCCATCCTGACGACTGGGTTAAGATGAAATCTCAAAGTAGTTTTAATTTCCATCTCCCGGATGGGTAAAGATGTTGAACATTTCTTTAAGTGTTTCTCAGTTACTTTTTTCATCTATTGAGAAATATCTGTTTAGTTGTCTGTATGCCTCATTGTTAATTGTGGTATTTGTTTCTTGATGTTCAGTCTTTTGAGTTACTTGTGTAATAATCTAGGTACTTTAAGGCTTGAAGTGAGTGTCCCCCAAGTGAGACACGAGAATGGAGTTCGATGCAAATGCGTTAGGGTTGATCTTCAATCAGCCCCTTGTGGCAAGTGACTAGAAGGTGACCTTGAATGGCTATAACAAGTCATTTTTATACTTTTTGGGGTACAGGTTACATCAGCAAGGTTACAGTTTAAACTTATTGACTAAAGCATATTGACCTTTGAATCTATTGGCTAGCAAGCAAATGATATGCATTCAAACTCTATCTGGGACCAGAGGGTCAGATGACTATCAGTCAGTACGTTCTGCAGTTTTTCAAGAATGTCCCTGCTCCTCTAGAGAACTGTGGGTGGAGAATGGAACTTGGCCTAGCCTTGACCCAAGGTGGGAAGCTGGTACTTGGCTGAATCTTGACCTGAGGCGGTGGGTGTAAGGTTGGTGAAAGCCTCTAGGGTCCTTCACAGGAACTCCATAACCTACCTACTTTCTACCAGGCCAAACCTCTTAAGAGCTCTTACACTTCAGTAAGAACTAGGGTCCTTCAGTACTAACCCTCTGTCAGGTGAGTAGGTGGTAAAGATTTTCCCATCCTATAGACTACTGCTTTGCTCAAATGACGATGTCCTTTGTTGTACAGAAGCTTCATGAGATCCCATTTATTAATTGTTGGTCTTCATGCCTGCTGTCAGGGTCCTGTTCAGAAAGTCCTTTCCTGTGCCAACAGGCTTAGGTTTATTCCATTTCTCTTCTATCAGAATCAAAGTATCTGGTCTTATGTTGGGGCCCTTGATCTATTTGGAGTTGGTTTAATGCAGGTGTCGTCGGACCAATTTAAACCTATCCCCGCCTTGCTTACGAGTGAACGGGACTCCAGCTACTGCTGTTTTCTTCGGCTTTGACCATTGCTGGGGGTACCTGCTTTTCTAACTGCTGGCCTGGCTACTTCCCCCAACAGTGTACCCCAAATGCTTGCTGCTTCTCCCGGCCATGTGCTCACGGTCCATCTCCTCTCATGGCAGCTTTGGCTTCCTTCTCAAGCTGCCAAGTCCTTTCTCTTCTCCTCCCCCTCCAATCCCCAAGGCTCTAGCCATTTTTATTTAAATCAATAGTTTTAAATTATGGAACAAGGTTTGCTGGTAAACTAGACTTTTGGGCACAGAATTTAGCATTACAATACATAGCCGTAGAGCAAACCTCAACATGCCGGGCGATACAAATAGATCTTTTACTCTTCTACAAGCCTCTGTCTAGTTTGACCAGCACCATTTGTTGAAGGTGCTGTCTTTTCTCTTGTTTTCTACTTTATAAAAAAATCAGGTGTTTGTGGGTGTGCAGACTTAAGTCCTAGTCTTCAGTTCCATTCCATTGATCTTTAGCTATCCGTGTGTGTGTGTGTGTGTGTGTGTGTGTGTGTGTGTTCACTTATAAAACTAAAGATTGTTTTGTTTTAATGTATGTAAAACATTGTGCTGCAATTTTAATGGGGATTGCATTGAATCTCTAGATTGCTTTGGGTAGGATGGTTATTTTTCTTTTTTTGCAATATTAATTTACTACTAATCTGTGAGCACGGGAGATCTTCCCATCTTCTGGTGTCTTTAATTTCTCTCTTCAACACCGAAAAGTTTTTATTATACAAATCTCTGGCTTGCCTGGTTAACATTACTGCAAAGTATGTTTGAGGCAATTATGAAAGTTTCCATTTCCCTCATCTCATTCTCTGTATGTTCATCATTATAGAGAGAAAGACTTCTGATTTGTGTGTGTTACTTTGTGTTCTACTCCTGACCAGGAGCCCCTAAGTTTCCACAAGGGGTCTAGGACATAGCTTTTACTGAATTTGGGATTTCTGATAGGATTCCTAGAAAGCAGTGAGTTTATAGCTGGGAAAAGAGAAAGTCTTTAAACAAAATCGGGTTGTTTCTTAGGTTTTTTTTTTTTTTTGACATGGGCGTCTTGCTGTACAGCCCTGGCTGGCTTAAAATATACTTTGTAGATTAGGCTAGCCTTGAACTCACAGAGAAGATTGGCCTGTTTCTGCCACTGGAGCACAGAGATTAAAGGTGTGTGCAACTGATAAAGAAGAAACTTGAAGTCTTCGAACTGATGGTATAAAGAGTTTGTAAATAGATTTAGCTAAAGGAGTACTGCCCCCTCGCCCCCCAAATTCTCAAAAAAAAAAAAAGTAGTACACCAACCATGGATGAGTAAAAATACAATGTGAGGGTGTAAGTGTTTATTCGCCGCCATCAAGTCCGTCCCCAAGGGACACGCCTCTCAGCAGGCAGCTTAAGGGGCAGTGCCGGGTTCCTGGCCTGCCATAAAGCACCCCCCACCTTCTTTATACTTAATTTTTATATTTTGAGGCAGAGTTTCACTATGGTAGCTCTGGCTGTCCTAGAACTCACTGTGTAGACAAGCCTGGCCTCTCAGTCACAGAGATCTGCCTGCCTCCTCTTCGAGTCCCCAGTTCTTCTCTTGGGAAAAGCATAATTCTGCAACATGGGTAGGATGATGGCCCTGGATAACAACTGTTTGGAAGAAACAAGGACAAACACCACTGAAATACTTAGGAAATAATTCTGGCAATATCTTTTGCAGTGTAAATCTCCCATCTGTTCAAGTAGCTGGGCTGTGGTCTTCTGTCTCTGTTTTAAATTGTTTTCAATGTGTAACCTGGGGCTGAAACTGAGAGATTTAAGGATGATAGCATATATAAAATGTATAAACCTCTGATGTATATAAGTTAGTAAATCTTCTATTCAAGGTTGGCTCCTCTCTGAGTATTAGCCAGAGGCAGACAAATACTATTAAAGAGCTTTTCCTTTATTAATCTAAGAGTACAGAGTGATTTCTCACTGGGAAGTCTTATTATTTTTATAACACCAATATGGCTAGCACAAATGTTCTTAATTGTGTTGGAATTCTTTATGAGTTGGCAGAAGGCTTTGACTAGACTTGAGAGTGAGGGCTCCTTTCTCTTCCTATGCCTGCATATTTCTGTCTTCCTGTCTTGCTTCCTGTGTCTGTACAGGGTGTGGATTCACAGTGATTTCACCGACTATGGCTTATATCCAGAAGAGGGACTTCTATTTTTTTTTTTTTTTTGGTTCTTTTTTTCGGAGCTGGGGACCGAACCCAGGGCCTTGTGCTTCCTAGGTAAGCGCTCTACCACTGAGCTAAATCCCCAGCCCCGGGACTTCTATTTTTAATTTACTTTCTAGAATTACACTTAAGACCAGAGAGTTAGCTCAAGGATTAAGAGCACTTATTGTTCCTGCATAGGACCCGGGTTCAATTCCCAGCAACCACATGACAGGTCATAATTATCTGTAACCCTAAACCCAGGGGATCTGATCTCCAAGGGCATTGGGCATGTATGCGGCGCACTTGCATACATGCAGGTAAAACATGCATCCACATAAAATAATAAATCTTAAAATACTTAGAATTAGACTTACTTCTTTATTTTTATGTGTTTGTATGTGAGCATGGGCTTGTTCATGGTGTAGCATGTGTGTGGGGGTCGGAGGATGGCTTACTGGAGTCAGTCCTTTCCTCTCACCATGTAGTCCTTAGGATTGAACTCAGGTCAACAGGCTTGGCAACAAGTGCCCTAACCCACTAAGTCACCTCACAGCCCCCTTAATTCACTACTCTGAATGTTGTTAGGTCAAGGCAAATTTATTCCTATGTAAATCGTATCTCAGAGCAACTGAATAACCGATGTGGATATGTTATTCTTTATAGAATTACTCCAACTCATCCCCCAAACTGTAAGTTCTACCAGTGAAATAATTCTTTTAGGATAGCGCCTTTTATGATGGCAGACGTGGTCCTTGTTTGCATTGTTCTCTTTTTTGTTTTGGTTTGGTTTGGTTTGGTTTGGGATTTTCAAGCCTAGTATCATAGAGGACTGAACTTAAATGTCTGTTGAGGTGCTGGGAAGCAAAGCTGGGGCTCCTTGCAAGTGACAAGTTCTTTATCATTGAGCTGCACCCCTCTGCCACCTGAATTAAAAACCTTATACGTTTCTTAATTTAGATTTAAGTAACCAAGCAGATGTCTGCCAGATTCCCATTATTTTGGATCACGCAGATCTGTGATAATAATCTTTGATTCTGAAAACATTTGGTGAAAGACTAACAGGAAACTTTATAGTGGATGAGTCAGAGTGACACCCCCTGAACAATGAAAAGGGCTTGCAGAGAAACATCGCCTCCTTTAAAGTTTATTTGGTTTTATAATCATGAAGCAATGGGTTGCATCATGGCCTTTATAAGCATAATTTTTGCTGAGCTCTCTTTTCTCCTCCCTCCCTATACCATTCTGGCTTCTTGCTCATTCCCTTCTCCCTCAGAGGTTTCCCCTTTCGAGTCACATGTCCTCTTTTCCCATTCCCACCCCCAGTGTTTTCATTCTTTCCCCTTTTGCCTCCTTCATGGTCTTCCTTTTAGTTTCATGACCTATAACTCCCATGTGTACACATACATACAAATTAAAACCCGTGCCATGTAGAACATAGAGAGCCGCTGTGATTGCTTCTCTGAGTGTGGGTTATTTATTATAACAATTTCAAAATTCATAAATTTTCTTGAAAAAAAATTATGACAGATTTTTTATGGCTGAGTAAAATTATATTTAATATACTTGAGATCTCATGATCGGGAAGGTGATTTTCCCTGGGGAGGTTCATCCATTGTAGTCTAGATGTGATGACCCTTCTGACTTCCCCAAACAGGAAGCCCCAAACAATTTATGAATGCCTTGGTGGTGGTCCAGGACTGAGTTCATGCTCTCTCCAGAAATATTTTTAAAAAGAAGTTCTATTGTGGATATGTGGATATGCACCATATTTTTCCTGTATATCGACTCATGAACAACAAGGCTGGTTCCATTTCTTTCCTGTAAACAGTATAGCAATAAATATAAATGTGCAATCATGTTTATGACAGAATCCAGTCATGTGGGTATATTCTCTCTCTCTTTAGAATCTGTCTTTAAAATGATCTCGATGGCTCACTTACTAGTCTACTTTCACCAAGGATATTAATATGAACAAAAGCCCTCTATTTTTCTTTTATTGAAAATAGTTTTTTAACTTCACACTCGTGTCTAGGTTCTAGTGGCTAGGTTTACATTTATTCGTTTGTCCATTCTTAAAATATAACAAAATTAAATATAAGATAAAACAAAAACGATCACATTATAGAGTAGGACAAGACAAACCAACAGAAGGAGGAGAGCCCAAGAGAAGTCACAAGAACAGAGACCACTCATTCGCACACTCAGGAATCCCGTAAGAACACTGAACTCTATGCCATGATAAAAGCGCACAGCGCCTGGTATGCACCCGTGCAGGGCCTTTGCGTGATGTTTCAGTCTCATGCTGCGCCATGGTTAATGGACTGTGAGGGTGTTCTCTTCAGCAATGGGCCCTTTGTGTCAGTTTGTAGAGAGTGACCCTATAGTCTCAGCAACATTCTGGGTTGTTTTTTGGAATTCCCATGGGGCCTCTTTGTCCAACAACTCAATTAGATGTAACTCAATCCCACTACCCGAAGCTTCATTTTGCGACAAGAGATGGTTAATTGGGACTCTGTCTTCCCGTTATTTTGTAGTTTCCTTTAGAGTGCCTTCAAATATGGATCCTTTAGGATGATTCTACTATATTAGGCTTCCACACTCTCCCTCAAATGTCCCTTGGTTTTAGCTGTCTCTCCCAATATTCCCTCACAGGACTCCCTCTCTCCTCTCTTCCTCCCCTCTCTTCACTTGATCCTCTCACTCCAGACTCCCTAATGCCTCTATAAACATCTATTCTACTTCCCTGTTCTAATGAGGTCATCTGTTCCCTCCAGCTCTATACTTACCCTCTGTGTGCTCCTTCCAGCCCCTGCTCTATACCTACCCTCTGCGATTTTATGGGTTATAGCTGTTTTATCACGGCATTGACAGCTAATAGTCACATATAAGTGAGTGCACACCATATCTGTCTTCCTGGGTCTGTGATATCTCACTAGTTCTTTATACTTGTTTGCAAATTCCACGGCATCTTTTTTTTTTTTTAAATAGCCGAGTAATACTCCATTGTGCAAATTGTACCACATCTCTTTATCCGTTCTTCTGTTCAGGCACATCTAGGTTGTTTCCAATTCCTGGCTTTTACAAAGAGAGCGACTGTTATTCTGTGTCTGCTTTTCCCCCTTGCAGTACGCAAGTCCGTTGCACACTTCATTGGGTGGGTGGGTTCAATGCAGGGCCTTGGTGGTGGTGGATAAGAGAACAAAAAATACCCATACCCAGGAACAGCTTTGGAGAACTGGTTCAGTCTCTGGGGCAAGGTTTGTGTGACTGTGTACAATTGGCCAGGACAGGGGTGTTGGAAGATGCTTCATCTGCATACTCAGGTACAAGGGGAGAACCTTATATGGTCAAACAAGGAGTGAGGCCCAATAACTGTCAGTGTAGTAAATTCTGAATGGGGTTGATAGTGGGGCATCAGGCTTCATGGTGCCAGGTTGGGAGGTAGAAGGGAGCCAACATCTCCCATCCTCATCTGAGGTATCCAGGGCTGAAGTTATGCTCGACTCTTCTTCTGCTAATCCTGGGCCATTATGGCCTCACGAGCAACATTAAACATGGTGGAGCAAGTGTTTCTGTGGCAGGATGAGGCACCCTTTGGGCATATGCCAAAGATTTGAGATACTGATTTCTACAGTGGCTGCACAAGTTTGCACTCCCACCAGCAGTGGACAGTGCTCCTCTTTCTCCATATTCTATTCTGACAGGTATAAGATGACATCTCAGGGCCACTTTGATTCGCATTTCCCCGATGGCTAAGGATGTTGAACATTTCTATGTTTCCTGGCCATTCGAGATTCCTCTATTGAGAATTCTCTGTTTATATTTGTATTTCATTTTAAAATCAGGTTTTTCAGGCTGGAGAGATGGCTCAGTGGTTAAGAGCACTGACTGTTCTTCCAGAGGTCCTGAGTTCAATTCCCTAGCACCCACATGGTGGCTCACAACCATCTGTAATGGGATCTGATGCCCTCTTCTGGTGTGTCTGAAGACAGCTACAGTGTACTCATATAAATAAAGTAAATGAAAATTCCTAAAAAATTAAAATCAGGTTTTCTTGATATCTAGTTTCTTGAATTCTTTATATATTTTGGATATTAGTCCTCTATTGACTGTGTAATTGGTAAAAATATTTTCCCACTCTGTAGCCTGTCACTTTGTCCAAAATGGCTTCGAAACTGTCCAAAAACTGCTTCTCAGTTTCATGAGGTCTCATTTATTAATTGTTGATCTTAGTGCATGCATGAGTGGTGTTCTGTACAGAAGGTCTTTCCCTGTGCCAACGAGTTCAAGGCTAGTCCTCACTTTCTATTCGATCAAGCTCAGTGTATCTGGTTTTATGTCGAGGTCTTTGATCTATTTGGAGTTGAGTTTTAGGGGGTGGCGGTGGAGGGGCTTTGCAAGGGAAAGGAGAGAAGGATATCCCACCAGGACCTGCTTAGTCAGTCCCCTGAGAATGAGGGCAGGGAGTGAAGAAGGGCACAGCAGGGACAAGACTGAGAGGCTGGATTTGGAAGAATGGAGGGAGAGGTAAGGATCTCCCTGCTTCTCTGTCAGGAATAACCCATGGCTTTCCAGGAAACTTCTACTGCTTCCATGGCCGGAGAGATTTGGATATACTCCCACGAGCAGTAGACCTATGGTAGTTCTACTTTTAGTTGTTTGAGAGAACACCACAGTGATCTGGCTGCACCGATGTACATGCACGCCCACCAGCAGTGTAGAAGCCGTGCTCTTTCCCCACATCCTCACCAGCATTTGCTGCCATTTGCTTTCTTTTTCTTTAAAAATACATATATTTATGTACAGCAAATGAGAAACTGAGTTCTGATCTCTGGAAAAATGTCCAGGATCTGACAAACTGTGTGAGTCAAGTGTCTTGTACACACTGGGCTTGAGAATTATAAAACTAACTGCTGTCCAGGGCTGGGAAATCTGACAGGCTATGTTTGAGAGCTGTAATAGTTGCCCCTGTAGGGCTCAGGGTGTTCTCAGCCAACGTCTGCATGACACCTGTAACAGGAGACAGCCCCATCTGCTCCTCTTAGCTGCTGTCTCTTGCTGCCACTTCCTCCTGCTGGAAGGTAGGGATTACAAAGGCTGCAAGTTCTGGGATTACCAGTGACTCAAAGCACATAGTAACAAGCCTCCCATCTGAGTGTCCAGAGCTGCAAGTCTCGGCCTTCTAATGCGTGGAGATGTGGGCCTCTGGTTCTCAGGACTTGTCACTGTAAGCTTCTGGGTCTGACAATACAACACCTAGGATGTGGCACTCAAGGGTCCATGAGTGAAGGCACTGGATAAGTTCCTCTTTACCTACATGTAATACTTATCTGGTTAGAACAAAAGCATTCAAACCAGTCTGAAGATTACTAAAAACCATCCAATTCGTAAATAAGAACAAATTGAAGTGAACCAGAAATGGGCCATGTCCTGATTGTAAATAGTCTCTAATATTTTTTTATTATTTATTTATTCATTTGAGTCTAGCTGTCCTGGAACTCGCTATGTGGACCAGGCTGACCTCGAACTTACAGAACTCTACCTGCCTCTGACTCCCCAAGTGCTGCTAACATTTTTATTTTATTTTAAAATGTTTATGTGTGGGGGTGTTTTGCTTACAGGTTTATTTGTGCATCATGCCCGTGCTTGGTGCATGTGGAGGCCAGAAGAGGGCATCAGATCCCCTGGAGCTGGGATCACAGATGGTTATGAACCAGCATGTGGATTCCAGGTCTTGTGCAAGACCAGCCAGTGCTCTTAACTGCTGCTGCGTCATCTCTGTAGCTCCATCGCTCTTTAAAATCATCCCTCTCGGGGTTGGGGATTTAGCTCAGTGGTAGAGCGCTTGCCTATCAAGTGCAAGGCCCTGGGTTCGGTCCCCAGCTCCAAAAAAAAAAAGAAAAAAAAATCCCTCTCTTTAAAAGATGTCTCCTTTTGAGTGTGTGGGTGTTTTTGGTTTGCTTTAGGTTTTGGGTTTTGGGTTGGTTTTTGGGTTTTTTTTTTTTTTTTGAGTCATTTTTAATGAATACTGTCATGGTTACTCTTCATTGTCAACTTGGATGGGATTGGAATCATTCAGGAGACACACTTCTGGTTGTGTCTGTGAGAGCATATCCAGAGAAACCTAACTGAAGAGGGAAGATCTGTCCTGAAGGTAGGTGACAGACTCCCGTGGGCTGCATTAACCCTCTGCTTCCTAGCTGTGGGTGGGACGTGGCCAGCTTCTCACACACCTTCAATACCTTGGGCAATACCTTCAAACTGTGAGCCACGAGAAGCCCTGCTAAGTTGCCTTTGTCACAATGAAGAGCAATCAATATTAATATTACACAGTGGAAGTGGCCTGCGCTATCGAAGTGGTCACTAGGTCACAAAAGCCTTTACAGCTTTCACTCTCTGTTGGATTCGCTCTAGGGGAAGGATACACTAGCAACTTTAAAGAGAATTCCACATGGTGACAAACTGAAGTTGTTTGTCGGCAGCTCCCAAGTGACAAGAGTGAGCAAGTCAGGACTTCAGACGGCTGTAGCTCAGACTGATAATTTGACTGCAACGCTGACGTACCAGGGCCAGACCACTTGGCTAGACTGCCCCTGAAAGCCTGATCCATGGGAAGCGTCAGATGATAAATGCTTATTACCGTATTAGTTAGCTGAAATAAGGGCGAGATCATTTGCCAAAAGAGCCAAGTATATATATTAATTAATTAAGCTCACTTAAAAAGTAGAGTGTGAAGTTTATTCTTTTTTTTCTTTCTTCTTCCCTTTTTTTTTCAGAGCAAGAGACAGCACATGGGGTCTCATACTGTGCTCTACCGTGAACTGTAACCTTTGGTTTTCTTTCCTCCCTCGTTTGCTTTGTATATGTTTGAAATTTTTTATGATACAAATTGAATCTAGGATTTCTATTGCATAATTACATAAATAAATCCCAGGTAGGTTATAGTTTAGAATACCTAAATATCTTTTATATGGCCAGATTGGAAAGGAATTCTCATTCTGGGACTATTCGTGTTGCAGTGTTAGAGATTGAATTCAGGGCCTGAAATATACTACCACTGAACCATACTCCCTTCATTAAAAAAAAGTCATTTAAAAAAATTGTGTGTATATGTATATGTCTGTGTGTGTGGGCATGCGAGTGCAAACGTCTGTGGTATTCTGACAAAGGTATCAGATTTGGAGCTGGAGTTAGAGGCAGTTGTGAGTGGCTAGGCGTATTTCCAGGGAATCAAAGATGGGTCCTCCACAAGGCAGCCCATACTTCTAAGCTCTAAGCCATCTCTCCAGCCCCCTTCCCACCTCCTTTCTTGAGACAGGATCTCAGTATATAACCCAGGCTGGTCTTGAAATTGCAACTGATCCTCTCCTATTGTTCCCGAGTATCTGAATTATCAGGTAAATTGTATCCTCTTTCTCTTCTTTTTTTTTCCCTTGGAATATGTGTTTACTAGGTAGCTCTGGCCAGAACTTGCTGTCCAGAGTGCACTGGCCTCTAATAAAGAGCCTCCCTCTTGCCCCTGCCTCCAGAGAGCTAGGATTAAAGGCATGTGCCACTCCACCCATCAAGAAAGGAATTCTTAAAACGAGGAACAAACGCCAGAGATTATAAGTAAAAGATACATTTACCTTCGTTTTTAAAATGACTACTTATTACACGATGAACCTCAATCTGAAAAATTATAGTCCCCATGCATATTAAAGAAAAATAGTATCTGAATATATTAGTAATTACTGCAAATCTACAAGAAAACAATAACTGATAGGAAAATGGGTCAGTGGTGTGATTGTATAATACAGAAGAGAGAGTCAAACAGCCAATAAACCAATAAAAGATTAACCAGAAGCAGGGCACAGTGCCACATTAGTTCCAGCCACTCAGGTTGCTAAGTCAGGAAGGACAACAGAGCCTAGGGTTTCAGGGCCAGAAAGGGTCAGTTTGTTTGTTTATGTGTATGGGTGCTTTACCTGCATGTATGTCTATGTATCACTTACATGTCTTGTGCCAATGGAGGCCAGAAAAGGGCATTAAATCCCCTATAACTCCAAGTACAGATGGTTGTGAGCTCCATGTCAGTGCTGGGAACCTGGGTTCTCTGCAAAAGCAGCTAGTGCTCTTAACCACTAAGCCATCTCTCCAGTCTTTCCTCCTCCTCCTCTTCCTCTTTCTCTTTCTCCTCCTCTTCTTCTTCTTGTTTGTTTTTTTGTTTTTTGAGACAGGGTCTCATGCAGCCAAGGATGGCTTCCAACCTATTATGTTGTGGAAGATGATATTGAGTTTTCTTTTTTCAAGATTTACTTATTTTATTTCATGTATGTGAGTACACTGTTGCTGTCTTAGACACACCAGAAGAGGGCATCAGATCCCATTACGGATGGTTGTGAGCCATCATGTAGTTGCTAGGAATTGAACTCAGGACCTGTGGAAGAGCAGCCAGGGCTCCTAACCACTGAGCCATCTCTCCAGTCCTCCAGTGTTGTTATTTGACAGCTAGTTTTCTTCAATTATTTTATGTTTTTTGAATTAGGGTCTAGTTTTGTTGCCTAGGCTGGCCTTGAACTCCTGAGCTCAAGTGACCACCCTGGTTCAGCCTTCTGAGTATTGGCATTACAGGCATGTGTTACTACTCAGGGTATCCCAAACTCCAGCTCCCTCTCCTTTCTGAGTCCCACACCATTTCCCAGAGCTTCTCTCCTGGAATTAAGCGCTAATTGTTATCAAGAGGAACTGGTTTGCTCTCATACCTTATAGTAACTGCCTTCCCTCCCATCTCCTTTCCTCAGTGCACTGTGCTCCCTGGAATCCCGTGTGACACATGCTCTACTTGAATTCCTGCCTCAGATCCCTTTCTGGGAGAACCATTACTAATATCAAAACTATCTTGCTTTTTTGCCAGAATGGATAAATTCTGAATCCTGATGACCGTGGGAACTTTCCAGAAGAGAAAAGTTGCACCACAAAGGCCGACCAGACTACAGGCACACACTGTCCAAGCCCTAGGCTCTTCATAGACCTCCCAGATGTCTGCTTTCTTTCTGTCACCATTGAACCTGGTCTACAACTGGCAGCATAAGACTTTTCACTTTTATTTTTGAGACTGTAATGTAGCTACATCTTTTCCCCCTTCCCTTTCTTCCACCTAAACACAGCCTTCAGCCTTGACTTGTCTGGGTTCAGAGTTAAAATTCTACCGTCTCCTCCTTCCCCTGCCTCCCAGGTCTCATTGTGGAGCTTTGGCTGGTCCAGAACTTTCTATGTAGACCAGGCTGGCCTGGAATTCACAGAGATCAGTATTCCTCTGCCACCTGAGTGGCAGGATCAAAGGCCTGTGGTAGGAGTGGTGGTAAAGGATAGGAGGAGGGACACTATGTCAGGTGTGTCAAGTGTGTAGCCTGTCTGGAAAGTAGGATTTGCTCTAGGAAATGGAAGAGGCAGAAGCTGCAGAGTAGCCCACAGGGAAATGTGCTGGATAATGACAGCATTCGCATAGGGAACCCCATGTGATCCAGGGCTATAAACAAGATTTATGATTTTAGCACCATGGCCTGGGCAGTGGGAAGGGCAGTGGGCATGCAAGGTCTGGAGACCACTGCTAATGTGCAACACTTCCCAGACACAATGCTCCCAGCATGGTGCTCCCAGCCATGGTGCTCCCAGCCACGGTGCTCCCAGTATGGTGCTCCCAGCCACGGTGCTCCCAGCATGGTGCTCCCAGCATGATGCTCCTAGCTACAGTGCTCCCAGCATGGTGCTCCCAGCCACGGTGCTCCCACTCTTGCTGCAGTCAGATGTGCAAAGCTCTTTTAACTTTTAAAGGGAATATCAAAGAATATATGAACTACTTTCGAAAAAGCAGCATACTATTGAGCTCCATAGCTAGCTGTAACTTGAATTATGTGATCTTTCAAGCTTCTATTTCTACAATTGATCTTAACCAAAAGGGAAATGATTCCAGCTTCTATTTCTGACCGACTTGCTTGATTTCCCTTCGCTCTTCTTACATAAGATAGAAGCTGTTGGTTGGGGCTAGTCACATGCCACATAATAGACACATATATCGTATACCACAGTAGACCCAGAGATTATATCGCTTCAGTGATGATGTAGCCATTTTGGTTGGCTAAGTACAGTCTATGATGTTTGCACAGTGAGGAAATCACGCGACAGAGCATTTCTCAAAAGATAGCCTATGTCAAAGCGCAGTCTGTAGCATGATGAACTCCTATTGCTTTCCTTAGTGATTAGAACACTTACCGGTAGCTTATTAGGAAGAAATGCAGTGCATTCCTCTCAAGTCTCTTTTCGAATAAAAAGATAGCTGTTCCATTTAAAATAGCCAGTTCAGTTTCTAACCAAGTCAGCCAGGTCTACAACTGGCAGTATAAGTGGATACTGACTTATAAAAGGCAGGGCATGCAGAGGAAATGCTGACTGAGGAGAGTTCCTATTTGCATTGAGACAGTATGGGTAAATGTTGCGAAAGTGGCAAGTGTTAGATACACTGTTCAAAGATCACCTGGGGAGTGTAACTGACTGGCAGCCCCTCTGGCTTCCTCATGGGATTGTATTAGTGCAGGCTGATGCCTGAGAGATTCAGGACTGCTCCAACTGGCAAATTGGCTCCAGGGCTCCCCACTGGCTCAGCAAGTGTTTTCTCAGAACTGCACCTAGTTAGACTCCTCTTAACTGGTCTCCCCTTCTCCCTTTACCCCACAGCCATTAGGGCTTTATTCCACTCTGATTCATCTCCTTGCCTTCTCTGGCTTCTTTCCCCTTTACTGTTGCAGACATCCCCCTAATAAATACCTTGCTTGTCTGATTGTTTTAACATCTGCTTCTGAATAGACTGCCAGAGATACCCAGTGCCACAACTGGTTTCTACGGGCTGGAGAGAAGAGTTTATGTCTTGATTCTCAATTCTCCATTCAGTGACATGTTGGTAGCTTGAAAGATGCCCCAATGGGAACACTCTGCACAATAGAAGTCAATTAATGCTACACAAGTGGGCTTTTCTCCCCCAAATGAGCTGCTGGTTAGATGCTGATCAGTGTACCTTGTATACATTCAGTAGAAAGGCCCACCTGGTGGCACATGCTTTTAATTCCACCAGTCAGGAGCCAGAGGTAGGCAGATCTCTATGAGTTCAAGGCCAGCCTGGTACACGTAGATTCTGGCACAGCAAGGGAAACATAGAAACACTATCTCAAACCAATAAAAGGAATAAAAATAAATAAAAAATTTAAAAAAAAGTGCACACACTTAACCAAGAAACCTGGTGTGATGGTTTCGATGAGACTGGCCCTTGTAGGTTCATAGATGTGAACTTAGTCTCCAGTTGTTGAGCTGCCAGGGAGGGATTAGGAGGTGTGACTTTGTTCGAATAAGTGTTGCCATCAGTGGAGGAGTGTTATTAGGAGTGGGCTTTGAGGTTCAAAAGGTCACACTCTTGAATCCAGACAGACCCAGTCTGTTTGACTCTGTCTCTCAGGACATAAAGCTCTCAGCTGCTTTTCCAACACTATACCCACCTATGTATGCCACTATGCTCCTCACCGTGATGATAATGGACTAACCCTCCAAAACTGTAAGCAAACTCCCCAATTAAATGGCCACCGTGTTTCTTCATGGCAATTGAGCACTAAGATACTTGGGTTAAATTCCTGGACTGAAAGGCGAAGTGGAACACTTGACACTCGCCTACTGGGTACAAAGTAGTGTGTTCGACCTTCATTTCTGGGGAATAAAGTTTTGTAATAGCTGCAGGGTCTGAAGCCTCTAATGCAGAACTTGAGAGGCTGAGGAGGAGAATCACCTCAAGTTTGAGGTCAGCCTGGGCCACAGAGCAAGACCTCGTCTTGACAAAGCCAAAGGCAAACAGACACAAATTCCCAGACTCAAACTAGAAACTCCCCAAATGTCTCCCAGAAACAGAATAAATTAACAATTTGTCATAAAATGACATATATTCTCACACAAAAAGAATATGAGATGGGAAATAAGTGGCCTACTATTATAGAGAATATGGCTGGATATCACAAATAAAATTCTGAGAGAAAGAAGCAAGACATAAAAGAATTCACTCTGTAGAGTTCTGTTTATACACAGTAAAAACGACGACAGCATAGTAAAGTGAGTCTACGCTGTACAAAGTCAGAAGAGCGACTCACTCGCTGGCATGGGGACAGGAGCAGGCTAGAGGAGTCCCGACGGGGTCCTGATTCCTTATCTGAGTTCTGGTTATTTGTTATGTTTACTTTGAGGGTTTTCAGGGTTGTGTGTATATTTTACTTTTCTGCATTCATGTTATACTTTAGTGCAGAGTTTTAAAACACATACTGTACAGGTTATTTGTAACCACGAGCCATTCTAGTGGGCTCTTGACCACGCACAACTTCAGTTTTTTCTTATTTTACAAACTCACTTTATAAAAAATTTTCATGAGTTTAAATCCATGAGCAGTGTAGGGTCGATCATGTGGATTCTGTGTCCAATGGCCTTTGCAGGCAGGTGGCTTTGGAATTAAACACTTATTCTATGGGCCCCTGACTTAGTTACTTTCCTATTTGCTGTAAAAGGATGCCAATGACTGAGGTAGCTTATAAAAGAAAGCATTTAACTAGGGGCTTGCTTACAGTTTCAGAGGGTTACTTCTTGAATATCATGGTAGGGAGTATGGTAGCACACAGGAAGGTATGGTACTGGAGCAATACCTAAGCGCTCACATCTGATCAGAAAGTTGCAGGCAGAGATAGAGACTGGGCCTCCGGCTTTTGAAACCTCAAAGCTCACCCCTAGTGACACACCTCCTTCAGCAAGGCTACATCTTCTAATCCTTCATTAACTGGGAGCCAAACATTCAAAAGTGTGAGCCTCTAGCCATTCTCATTCAAGCTACCACACGCTGGATTCCCTAACACCCACCATTACTCTTACTTCGTATAGTTTCCCTCCGGGATTCCCTGAGTTTTTTTTTTTTTTTTTTTTTTTCTTTATACACACTCCCATCTCACCTAAGCAGAACTCAGTTTCATCTTGAGCATACACTTCTTAATTTTAAGAAGAATCATGTTCTCTCTTTGGTTCTGAAGTCCTATTTTATAGCCAGCAAGGCTTCTGTGGGTGTTGGAGCACAGCACAAAGATCTCCAGAGAAACCAGAAATATTTTTTCCAATGGGAAAGATGTAAAAAACCTGTTCTCCACCCAGAACGCAGAAAGTTGGAAGTAATTAACACAGCCTGATTTTTCTTCCTTCCTCTTTCACTGTCTTTCTTATGGATAACATTCTCTCTCTCTCTCTCTTTTTTTTTTTTTTTGGTTCTTTTTTTTTTTTTCGGAGCTGGGGACCCAGGGTCTTGCGCTTCCTAGGTAAGCGCTCTACCACTGAGCTAAATCCCCAGCCCCATGGATAACATTCTCTTAATAAACCATTTCTTCAAATGGTGCTTCAGGCTCCACTTTTAGAGAAATTGCCTTAGTCAATTCTTGTTGCCATTTACATTTATATCCGAAATTGGGAAATTATAAGGAAAAGTTGATTGGGCATCGGAAGATGGGCATCTGAGGATGCCCAGGATTATAATGTAGTGAGAAACTTGTGGTGCTTCAACCCACAACGGGAAGAAGCAGGCAAGTAAGTCTATTCGGAGAGAAGCAAGAGAAACCCAAGGAAGCTTAACTCACTGTATAACAACCTGTTCTCCTGGAAACTAACCCAGTGTCATGGGAGTAAGAACCGGGTGGCAGAGGCATTAATTAACTCATCTGTGTAAGCACTACTCATAGGTCTTGTGGTAGTTTGAATGAGAATGGCCCTGTCTTAGTTATTGTTCTATTGCTGTGAAGAAACATCACGACCAAAGCAACTTACAGAAGAAAGCATTTAATTGGGAGCTTAATTACAGTTTCAGAGGGCGAGCCTATTATCATCATGGCAGGACATGTGATGGCAGGCAGGCACAGCACTGGAGCAGTAGCTAAGAGCTTACATGGGGATCTACAGGCCGAAGCAGAGAGAGCATGAGACTGGCATGACTTCTGGAACTTCAGAGCCCACTCCCAGCAACACCCCTTCTCCAACAAGGTCATACCTTCTAACCCTTCCCAAACAGTTCCACCAACTGCGGATCAAGTCTTCAAATATATGAGCCAATGGGGGCCATTCTCATTCAAACCATCACAGACCCCCCCCTCCAGGAGGCTCATAGGACCCAGGTTCCTATGGCACCTGTATGGTGGCTCATAACCAGGCAGTTCATAATGATTCTGTTATTTATGGTCTAGATTTAAAGCATTCCAGGTTAAAGGCTGGTTTTGTTTGTCATTAGCATGAACATTTTGGCACCTGGAAATGTTGCCTTAGGAAGGACCAGTGAAGAAAGGGTAGAGCATGAATGCTAGGCACAAAGAGTCATGGTGTGAAATGAGAAAACTCCCCCATAGGCTCCGGTATTTGAACACTTGGTCTCCAGTTGATGACACTGTTTGAGAAGATTATGGAGCCTTTAGGAAGTGAGGGCTTGCTGTCCTTAGGACAGACTTTGATGTTGTATAGCCTGGTATCTCTTCCTGTTATTTCCCTCTGCTACCTGTGTATGGATAAAGTGTGCTCTTTCTGCTTCCTGTGCGCCAGGCCACCTTCATATTCCTGCCATGCCTTGTCTACTGTGATGGACTGTAACCCTTCTGGAACTATAAGCCAAGGTAAACATTTATTCCCTAAGTTGCTCTCCCCTTGCCCCATTAAGATGTATTTTATTTTATGTGTATAAGTGTTTTCCCTGAATGTATGTATGTGTACTATGTGCATTCTTGATACACAAAGAGGAGGTATTTTAGTCATAATTAGTCCACGGGGTTCAAAAGACATACTTCAAGGAGTGACCAGATATGACACATAGCTCACTACCTGTGTATATTTGATTTTATGATCATATTGGGTTTGTTTTGTTTTTGAGACAGGATCTCCTACATAGCTCTGACTAGCCAGGAACTCACTTTGTATGCCTGGGTGGCTTTGAACTCAGAGATCCACCTACCCTTGCCTCCCAAGTACTGGGATTAAAAGAGCATGTGCACCTGGATGATTTTTTTTTAATTTGTTATTGTGTGTGTGTGTGCTTATGCTATGGAATGAGTGTGGAGGTCTGAAGACAATGTTGTGGGGTCAGTTCTCTCCTTCTACGGGTTTCTGGGGTTGAATTTAAGTTGTCAGATTTACACAGCAAGTATCTACCCACTGAGCTATCTCACCAACTCTATTGTTTTTTTTTTTAATTAAAAAAATCTTTTTAATAGGGTCTCTCTATTATACATCTCTGATTTGTCCTGGAACTCACTATGTAGACCAGGCTGGCCTCACAAAGATCCATCTGCCTCTGCCCTCCAGTGCTGGGACTGAAGTCAGGTACTACCGCACCAAGTCTCACCAGCCCTTCCTTGATGAATTCTTTTTTTTTTAATATTTTATTTATTTATTATATATGAGTACACTGTAGCTGTCTTCAGACACACCAGAAGAGGGCATCAGATCTCATTACAGATGGTTGTGAGCCACCATGTGGTTGCTGGGATTTGAACTCAGGACCTCAGGAAGAGCAGTTGGTGCTCTTAACCACTGAGCCATCTCTCCAGTCCCCCTTGATGAATTCTTAATTGGGTCTACATCACTAGACTTCTTGTCCTTGTCGAGAGTGAGTTACAGGATGCGTTACAGTTTTCTATCGTGTAATCAGCCATTCCCCAACTTTCTGGCTTAAACTAGTACTCCTACTTATTATGCTCATAAACTAGTAGCTGTGTATCACAGGGACTCCTTTTCTTGGCTTCTTATCTGGTACCCAAGTGAATGGCTGTGGACTAGAAAGGTTGGAGCCCAGCTACCTTCCAGTATGGCAACTTCAGAGACGTGGAATTCTCTGATGGCACCTGGCTTTCCCCAGAGCAAGTGCTCTGAGACAGTTGTAAAGAAGCGTCAAGGCTTCTCGTGACACAGGAACCCCAGACTGTGACATCCTTTAAAATCTGCTGGCCAGGCAAATCATAAAAGCCAATCTAGATTTGAGGGAGCCAGAAAGGTTGGAGCCTCTCTCATGGCAGAAGTGTTAAAGACCGTACTAGCTTCTTTTGTGCTGCTGTGAGCAAAATGCCCCAACAGAAGCAGCTTAAAGGAAGAAATATCTATTTTGGCTCTTGTTTCAGTCTCTCACACAGGGAAGGCATGGCAGAATTCATGGCAGCTGTCTGTGGCAGGGAGAAGCATGGAGTGGAGGACGGCTTACACGGTAGCAATACAGAATTAGAGAAAGCAAGGAGAACCAGAGGCAGGAGTAAACTTTAAGGCAGCTCAGCCCAAGCCTTCAAAACAGTGCCAGAAGCAGGGAGCCAAGGTTAAAACAGGAGCCTGAGGGGATAGGTCAGATTCAATAGCAGAGACTTTTAACCGTGTGTCTACCACATGACCCACAGTAGGTCCGTGCCTTGACTTTCCTTCTTTCACCATACCCAGCGGTATGTAGAACACTGCAGAGGGAAAAGAGAAAAGATAAAGAAGTGAATAAACGTGAAAACTGGAATCTGGTTTTGGAGTTCTGGGATAGTTGGGGAGAGGCTGCTGCGTATGTAGCTTAGCTCTACCAGGCCTTCAGGGCGTGCAGAGAGAGGAAGGGCAAGGTCTGCTCTTGACACTGTTGTCTGAGTATGGGCACATTCGAGTTCTGAACTCCCAGGTTACTCAGAGAGGTTCTACAGGCATATATGAGGTTTTGTTTCCTAGGACCAGGTGCCCAAACTTTCAAGTATGTGCATAAGTATATTGCATAGCCCAAGTTACGAGGGGAAGTTAACGTCTCTAAAGCAGGCTTGAAACAACACTGAGTTTCTCTCTGGATGAGGCACAGTAGGAAAGATTTGTCCCTATTTTAGGTAACGCAGACATGACACGAGGAGAGATCTTGATTGTTAACTTGACTGTATCTGGGATCAACAGCACAAATACAAGCACATAGGCATTCTTGTGAAGAACTGATTTATCTCTCGAAGACTAGGATTCTCTATGTAGCCCTGGCTGTTCTGGAATTCACTCTGTAGACCAGGCTGGCCTCAAACTCACAAAGATCCACCTACCTTGCCTCGCGAGTGCTGGGATTAAGGTGTGGGCCGCCATTGCCTGGGCATGAAGAATTGCCTTAATCAGAGTATCTGAAGCAGGAAGACTCACTCTAAGTCTAGATGGCACTTGCTCATGGCAGGACACAGGACACAGAAGAAGGAACTTTGCTTTTGTCTGCTTGACCTTATTCTTGGAGGTGAGTTCATCTTTCGTGTTTCTGCAGCATTACCTCACTAATGTCAGAACTGGCTTCTTTGGATCAGCGGTGAGATCTCCAGGAGTCTTTTAGGACCCCAGCACCAAAATGGGACTGCTGAGTCCAGTCTTGTAGATCAAGCAACTACCAGATCTCTCATCTTTTCTAGTGTGAGACAGCCATTGTCAGACTTCTTGGATTGCATCCTGTAAGCCAATTTAATAACTCTCTTATCTATCTATCTATCTATCTATCTATCTATCCATCCATCCTCCTTTAGTGGAACAATTCAGATAGCTAAAACAACCCAGATGGTTTCTTCACTCAGTGACTGCCCTTCCAGCTATGATAAACTTACCAGGTTCATGTGCCTGGTGTCTTTTCTCTCCATATAACTTCTGTATGAAGGTGGAAGAGCAGGAGCATCCCAGAACAACAAACACCCCAAAAACCAGACCAAGCAAAAAGAAAAAAAGAAAAAGAAACAAAAAATTAAGATCATTATCTCATTACCACTTTCTTCGATTGGTTTAGTGGAGTCAAAGTCCAGCCCAGTACAAGGTTATGCTATTGGGAAGCATGCATCGTTGGGAGTAGAAGGAGAAGTAACTGGCGTTAGCAAGAAGGGTGTGCAAGTGTAAGGCTGAGAGTGCTCCACATAATTCTGGGCTGTTCTTTCTTCAGAGAATATGGAAAGGTCGTAGGGTACAAGATAATGTCAAACTTCTCCTGCAGAATTTAAGTTACACATAGACCTGGCCTGCTACTGGTTCAATCTGCTATCAAGGAAAGCCTGGCTGTGTGTGCATTCAGTCTGCTACACATTTATTCAAAAACCAGGAGCTTAACACACGTGCCATTTTGTTATCCCTATTTTAGAAACTCGAATGCAGTTAAGTACTGCTTCTTCAGGTCTCAGCTAGCACCACACCACACCATTAGGCAGCTTTTTGGACCCGGTTTCCCACCAAAAAGGAGTTGGGATTACGAGCTGATGGGCAGGAGGAGTCCAAAGAGTAATATTTACCACAGTCAGCTTGTCTAACAGGGCCAGGCAGCCACAGTCCGAAGGTACTGGCTACCTCGCTGTGGCGCGGTGCGGAGAGCAAATTGCTTCGGTAGACTAGGCGAGGCTCATCCGCGCTAAGACCCTGGCATTGAGCGGGCTTACCGGCTGGGTACGCCGGAAAATCACGGCCCTGGCCACGCCCCCGCGCATGCCAGCCCCACCCCGCCCGCCGCACAGCCAGAGCTCCGCCTGGATATGGACCCGCCGGGCCACCGTCTCCCGGCCCCGCCTAGCACGGCCAGGCGAAGGGTAGCCGGCGTGCGGGGTGTGTATGTGTTCGCTGGGCGCCGGCTCAGCCCCAGGAAGATGGTGGCGGCGGCGGCGGCGGCGGAGGCGACTGAGGCGCGGTTGAGGGGGTACACGACGGCGACAGCAGCGCCCGCGGGCTGGAAGGAGAGGCAGCACCGACCCTGCGCCGCGACAGGGGCCTGGAGGCCGTGGCCGCGCGCCGGGCTGTGTCTCCCGCGGGTGCTGTCGCGGGCGCTATCCCCGCCGCCGCTGCTGCCGCTGCTGCCGCTGCTCTTTTCGCTATTGCTGCTGCCACTGCCCCGGGAGGCCGAGGCCGCTGCGGTGGCGGCGGCTGTGTCAGGCTCGGCCGCAGCTGAGGCCAAGGAATGTGACCGGCCGTGTGTCAACGGCGGCCGCTGCAACCCTGGCACCGGCCAGTGCGTCTGCCCCACGGGCTGGGTGGGCGAGCAATGCCAGCACTGCGGGGGCCGCTTCAGGTGAGTGCGGGTGGGGAGTGTAGGCCCAGCCCGGTGTTCCAGGCCCAAGGAAGGTGCCCGGCATGAAATCGCGAGGATAGGGCTTGCCCCACTGTGTTTGATGGTCGCTTGCCTCCTGGGAGGGATGTTCATTTGGTGGACTTGGGGTCTACCAGTGGTGGAAGGTTGAGAAGGAACGGCAACACTCGGGAGGCATTTGTTGCTGTGGGGTTAGATTTGGGTCTTGAAGAGTATAAAAGCTGACCTCGAAAACCGGCTTATTAAGGATAAACGAAGTATTAAGGAAAAGGTGAGTGAGCCAGTTCTTCAGCACTACCTTGGATCAGCCCAAGAGATTGGAGATATGATTGCCTGTAAGAAGCGCTGCTTGAGGAAGTGACATGTTGGGTGAAAATAGAAGGCAGGGTTTGTAAGATTTCAGGGATAAGAGTACCATTGATTGTGTTCCAAGGAAGTGAGGAAACTAGTTTTTGAATCCTCAATGTTGGTGGCACATTGGAACAGGGCTGTCTAGGGAGGAGATTCCTCTTAGCCCTGGATTCTCTACAACATGAATTGGCCTGGTTTGGGGCAGAATCTTTTGGAGAGATCACTTATTAGCATTTATCTATTATTTGCTTCTGTTGTGGGAGAATTTTTGGATAATACACACAAGTAGATCGATCGGCCAGAGTTTGGTGTGGTCCACAAGAAGTTAGGAACACAGCAAGGGGAAGTTTATGTACACAGAACTACAGAGTCATCCATATCTTGGGCAGATATTCGTTGACTGTGTTCCCCATTTGACGTGGAAAAGTGAGGAAATGTGACCGTGGCATAAGATTCTTGCTCCAATGGATCTTAGGTTGTAGTGAGAGATGACAGGCAGTCAACAAAGCAATGAGCAAATGGAATGAGCAGGATAATTTCAGATAGTAGTAAATGCTATCAACAAAATACAAACAGGTGGTCTTACAGGATTCTGGCAAGCTGGTGACATAGCACTCATTTGAGTGTCATTTGATCTGAGACCTGAACCTGGCATAGGAGAACCTGTGGGAATGAAGAGGCAGAGAGTATGTGACTGGAGTAAGCAGAGAAGATTTAGAGGGGTTGGTGACATTGAATTTGAGCGTGTGAGGTTAAGTTGGATTTGCAAGTATGAAGTTGGGGAAAAGAATTCCAGATGGAAAAAAAGATGCAGATGCAGTGGTGGAGTCCAGAAGATGGAGTTTTCCTGGTGCCCCTGTAGAATAGAGTTGTGAGGGAGAAGTTTGGAATGTTGAAGTAATAGATCTCTGTCAGGTCTTCTAGGGGACTCAGAGATCAGTGACAAGATGAGCTCCTAAGTTTTACAGTGGAGAAACTAAGTAACCTCAGTATTTTTTGGGTTGGTTTTATAGTTTAGGATGTTGTGATTTTAGGCTTCCAGATACAGTGATAAACAAGTCGTATATAATTTTGTTCTTGGAGAACTTATCTCTTTGTTTGGGAGTAAAAAAAAATACTATACTGAAGCTGGAGAGATGGCTCAGTGGTTAGGAGCACTTGTTGCTCTTACAGAGGACTCGGGTTAGGTTCCCAGCGCCCATGTGGCGGCTCAGGTCGTTTATAACTCTAGTTCCAGGGGATCACATGTCTTTTTCTGACTTCAGGTACCAGGCACACAGGCAAAGCACTTGTACATGAAATAAAAATAAATATTTTTAATTTTTTGAGACAGGGTTTCTCTGTGTAGTCTTGGCTACTCTGGAACTTACTCTGTAGACCAAATTGGCCTCAGCCTGCCTCTACCTCCTGACCGCTGGGATTAAAGACATGTGCCACCCCCTCTGGCTCCCCAAATAAATAGTTCTTAAAAGTCCTTTAATTCTACATCCAGTCATCAATACACTGTGATTTTGCATGACTGTTGGGGTGAAGAGCAGCAGAGCCAGCTCCTTTCAGAACGAGACTAAGATTCATCTTCTGTTGCGATATTCCTGAGGGTGGGTGTTGAAGGGCCAGGTGACACCAAGACCGGTTAGAGAGGAGATGCAGTGACCATAGCAGAGAGACCAAGAGGGCTTCAGGGAGAGGCTGGTGTGGTGCTATGCCAGCTAGAGGTAGGAAGTCGATTCAGTAGAGCAATAGGACGCAACAGGTCACTCCAGAAAGAGAATAGCCTTAAAGGTCAGTTGACTTTAGATGCTTCCAAGGTCAAGGGGATTGATGGTGGGACCTTCACGTTCTGGAAACCTATGGGCATGAGAAGTTATGGGTAGTTGCTAGAGACTGCTGGTGTAGGTCACAGCCAGACAACACTGCTGCTGGTGAAGACAAGGTAGATACTGTGTGGTAGTGTAGAGATAAAATGGTTAGGTCTGCCTTTTAGACTGGTTTGTGAGAGCACGATAGTGAGGGGGAAAAGCTAACTTTTACTTTGGATGATTGAGAGACATTATTTATAAGACACAGGGACATAGGAAGGACTAGGCTGAGATAAGCTTAGATTTATACACAGAGTTTGGGGTGTTTTTAAGGAATGTACCTGGCACAAACAAGTTGTTGTGTGGGGTTATGTACCTGTAAGAGGGCTTGCTAGGGAGAGAAAGAGATCTGAGTGTCTGCATGAATAGTTCAGAGAAGGGCCTTTTTAAACAGGACAGGCAGTCTTAATAGTGCCTCAGCTACTCTCATATGTAAGTGACTGTCACAGACATTCCCTTTGAGCTTGTGCTCAATTAAGACTCAATTAAGACTGCCTCTGAAAATACCATTATAGTAAGTGGCTTCTAGAATTGTTAAAATAATAAAAGGCCAGGAGTTGTAGCACATACCTGCAATCTCAGCACTTTAGAGGTCAGGAATTCAAAGTCAACCTTGGGCAACATAGCAAATTTGTGGCCATTCTGATCTTTATGAGTCTATCTCAAAAAAAAAAAAAAAAAAAAAAGAAAGGAAGAAAAGCATTCACTCAGTGGCTAAGAATGCTGGTTGGTGACCTCTTCTACCCCGTGGGTGCTATGCAATGTGTAGTGCACAGTACACATAAAATAAATCCAAAAATCTTAAAAACTACATGTTCTGACGGGACATCTGTCTCCGGTCTATGATCACAGCTGTTGGGAAGCTGAGGCTGGAGGAACAGTTCAAGGCAAGGTTCAGCCACCTATTAAGTTGAAGAGTAGCCTGGGGCTACTTGAACTTGTCTCCAAAACTAGAGATAAAGGAAAAGGAGCAAGTTAGAGTCTTGTGAAAACTTTTAGTGGGATGATTTTTCATTGAGAGTGAGTAAAGAGTTAAATGTTGCTTTTGATAACAAGGGTTGATGTGTATCCTGGTTTAACCTTCCTCATTATGTCCTCCTCCTGTTCCTCCTCTTCTTCAAGTTAAACTAAGAGGCATTGAAAGAATACATATTTTTGGCTTAATTCTGATTTTCAATGATGTGCTGAATCTTGGATTGAGAGCCTCATGCCTGCTAGGTGAATACTTTACCAGTGAGCTATGTTCCCAATCCTACCATTTTGGTTTAGATGACATCAAGTCAGGGTGTCTGTTTTTGTGCACGAGTGTGCATGTGTACAGAGGTCAGAGGATAACTTGGCTCTGGAGCTTGGTCTCAAGTTGTCAGGCTTGTGTGTCAAGTGCTTTTACCCACTAAACTATCTTGCTGGCCCAGGTTTTAAGGCTTATTTATTATGTAAATCCTGTGTTAGAAGACTGTAGGTCTTTTTTTGTTACTTGAAAAGAATGTAGGATAATGAAGCTTTAGATTTCACTAACCCTATTACTAAGTTCATATTGTTATTTTGTCTCCCCTCCAGCCCCCCATTGGAGGACCGAACCCAGGGCCTTGCTTGCTAGGCAAGCGCTCTACCACTGAGCTAAATCCCCAACCCACTGGGTAAATATTGTATGCCTAATTTAGGCAGGGGTATAGCACTTTATCCTCAGGAAACTCAGGATGTGATATAAAATTTGAATTATTTTATGTGTATAGTAAATCACTTTTTTTCCTAAACAAAAGAAGATGATTGATTATAGAGAATAAGTTAATAGTATCAATTCAGTAGAAATAACTATAGCTGAATGGTTACTAAAGTAATATACTTTAACTTTTATGTGAATCTTCACTATTCAGTGATTCTTTTTTTTTTTTTTTTTTTTTTTTTTTGGTTCTTTTTTTCGGAGCTGGGGACCGAACCCAGGGCCTTGCGCTTCCTAGGTAAGCGCTCTACCACTGAGCTAAATCCCCAGCCCTCAGTGATTCATTTTTTATTTGTGATATTATTGTTGAAAATTTTTTAGGTGAATAAATATGCATCTAGTAATTTAAAGGTTAAACAATATATTAACTATGTTTGTGAAATAAACATAATTTAATTCTTTAAATTTCTTCAGTACAAAACTTGGCAGATGAAAGGGAGTAACATAGATTGGGTCTGTATACTTGCCTGCATTGTTAAGACAAACTTTCTGGAGAAGAAGCAGTTTGGCATTTGTTTTGTGACAGTGTATACTTGAACAGTAGTTATGGTCACAGCTGCATCTCCCTCCATTTCAAGTATTTTCCCACTTTTTTTTTCAGGTATTGTGCCAAATACTTTTTAGAAATTACCCCTTAATTCTTAGTGTTCCCATTTCATAGGTAGGTAAACTGAGTTGAAAGTGGGGGGGTGTTAAAAGTTGCTGCTTCTGTATGAGTGCAGACATGCCTGTGTATAGGTCAGAAGATGGTTTATGGAGTTGGTTCTTTTCTCCAGGTGGGATCTGAAAGTGAAATTCAAGTTGCCAGGCTAAGTGGCAAGCTCCGTCACCTACCTTGAAGTATTCTTGTTTTGTTTTGTGTTTTCCTATCTCCACGCTGGGGATGGGACTCAGGGCTTTTTATATGCTAGGTGTGCATTTCCACAGAGTGAAACCTAAGTACAGAGCTTGCAGATTTATTGACTAATTTGCCCACAGAACTTGGGTGAAATTGGAATTTGAACTTAGGCCTTATGTGATTCTGAAATCCTTCTGTCTGTGATACTGTGTGGCCTTTCATTTTTGTCTGAGTCCAGTTACCTTTGCAAACATTCTATTGGAAGCTCTGTCTTGGTTCCAGAAAATGCCTTGAAAAACAAAGGAAGAAAATAGATTTTTATAATGGAAAAGGTAGCATGAAAGCATCTCAGCTGCTTGAATCATTGACTGCTGGTTTAAGGACACAAATGCCCTTCCAACAGAGAGAGAATTCTGGAAATAAAAATTGAAGAAAATGGCAATTAGGTTTCTTTGTAGAACTTGCTAGGTAATTCTTGGTATTACCCTGAAGCCCTAAATTTATGTTCACAAGTCCAACTTGTGTTCTTATCTTTTGTGTGTGTGTGCTATTTCAGAGTTTGGAAGAGAGCTTAGGTCATAGTCCACAGTGACTGGTACTGAGTCTCCTGTATGTACTCTGTGGGATTGGTCTGATACAGCTTGATATGGAGACTAGGCTGCACTCACACTTGCAGCAATACCTCAGCTCAGCCTCTCAGGTGCTGAGATTGCAGGTGTGAGCTACCAAGCTTTGCCTCTTTATGATAGGATTCTTGGGATTCTGATGAAGGTCACCTTTACCCATGTCTTCTGTTTCTCCGGCACCTCTCTGTTATCTTCTGTCATTTCCTGGCATCTTTATTGGGATGCTTTGCTGTCAGCTCCTACTGAGCCGAACCCAACACCAAACAGACTTCATATCCTCATTGAAAAGAAAACAGTCCTTTCTCACTTCTCTAAGTTGCAGGTTCTAGTTTAGCTAAGGAAAGGCCCAAACTTAGGAGGCTTGCTGCTCTTTGTATCTGTCTAAAGTTTTATTAGTCTCTTCCTCTCTGTCTTACCTGCACCTGCACCTTAACCTTAATGCCAGCCTGTCTGTGATGCAACTTACATAACATTACAGGTCTCTCAGACCTGTAATGGTCTCCCCCACCCCCCGCCCATGTGTCTTATAATCTCTTAAAAATGTGCCATTTTATACTCAAAAGTTTTTTCTTTTTGCGGGGTCTCACTCTGAAGTCCAGGACAGTCCTGAATTCATTGTGATCCTCCTTCCTCAGCTTCTCAACTATTAGGATTTCATTCTAGCCAGAGCCACTGTGGCTGGCAGAAAAATTCTTTTACAGCCTTTCTTTTGGAAGTAAAATCACTTGTAGCCTGACAATCTGAGTTTTATCCATAAGACCCACACAGTGGAAGGAGAAAATACATGCTGGAAGGTTTTCCTCTGACCTTTACATATAGGCAATGTGGCACACATGTGTGCCTCTCTCCCCAATAAATGAGTAAAAACTCATAAAAAGAAACAAGCAAGACTTATCTACAGAATGGCCTTGAACAGTAGGCTCGAATCTCTTTATGCGTATCCTTTTCTACTTGGTAGGGTTTTTGTTTTAGGTTTTTTGTTTGTTTAGTTTTTGGTCTCTGCTGAATTCCATGTTTACTCCCTCTCTTTATATCCCCCCCCCCCAAAAAAAAAAGCCGGGGCCTTGTCCTTCCTAGGCAAGCTTTTTACCACTGAGTTAAACCTCCAGTTCATTTTTAATGACCTTTCCAGGCTGTTCTTAAACTTCCTATGTAGCCTAGGATAGCCTTAAACTGCTGGTCCTCCTGCCTGCTCCTCCCACGTACTGAGCTTGTAGGAGGATGCCAGATCTTATTTTCAGTTACTTCAAAAAAAAATTTTTTTTGAAACAGGGTACCACCCTATACCCCTGCCTGGTCTGGAACTCTGTATATTTCTTTTTTTTTTAAATTGAAGCATCAACCCGTTCAATTCTTAGATTATCTTATGAATGATTACTATGCAGGCAGTATATGATGCTGGACTAGTGTGTGTTAGAAAGATTCAGTCTTCTGAGGGCTCGAATAGACAGCATCAGAGAGGAAAGGACTTTGAGCAAATCTGTAAGTTTGAGTGTGATTAGGCTCTCTGAGGAAGACAGATATTGCAAGAAGGATCAAGAGTTTTTGCTTAGGCAAAACATGTGCTATCATACTTAGTACCTTCATTTCCTAGTGTGTTATTGTACTACACCATGCTGGTTTGTCAAAATGGATTCTCTTGTAGTTCTAGAGCTACATGTCTGAAATGAGGTAAAAACAGTACACGCCTGCTTCTGAAGACTGGAGAGAATATGTTCCATGCCCTTGTCCTGTTATTGGAGTAGCACTATCTTTGTCATTCTGTGCTTCCATCAGTCATTCTTACACGGTACTCTTGCACAGAATCACATCACATGTACATGCATGACCTTTTTCCAATCTGAGTGTATCTGCAAAGATCTAAAGTCACATTGACAGGTAACCAGGGTCAGGGCTTCAACATACATATTTGTAGAGTTCAACCTATAAAGGTTAATGGGACTGAAACATAAATGGATACTGTTGAAGAAGCCAGTGTCTGTGTGCACGGACGGTGGGGAGTGGAGGTGGATTGGAAGGGAAGGTGACAGTGACCTTTTATTTTTCCTTCCTAAGAGCCTGCAGGGTATGTCCTTGACTGAGAGTACCCACCATTGAGGCTGCCAGTTTTTGGTTGTGAGTGTTTGGAGACTGGCATGTGACCTAAGCTGTCTAATCAAAGGGAATCTTAGGACTTGCTGGAGACTTCTCCTCTGTGGGGTTTATGAAGGAGATGCTTTGTCTTTTCTGTAGTGACCGGCTTTAGAAATGATGTAGCTAACAGTGCTGTGTGGAGGAGAGAGGATGGCAGAGGAAACAGTGTTTTAGACCCGATTTACTGAACCTCTGGGCCAGGCCTCTCCGGAAGCCCTATCTTCTGAGGTTGTGAGGTACTACTGTTTTTATATTTTTCTTAAGCCTTAGACTTGGTATTTTGTCAATTAAATTGAAACTTCCTGCTATGGCAGTTTTCATAGGGAGGGAGGGCTGGCCAAGTAGGATTACTCAGCGCTGGTACTGATACTGTAACCCATCACCATAGGTTACTTGTGTTAAAGGTTCCCGAGAGAGTCACAGAGTTTTGTTTGCTACAGTAGAGAGGCATGAATATAAATATACAGAGGGTCAGGGTATGTTTCCCACCAAAACAGTTTTTACTAACTACAACTATTGATTTAATACAACTGTAGCTCATCTTGAGAATTAAATACAGAAATGACTGGTTGAACAGACATTTTATATTAATTTTTGGATTTAATATGAAATTGTTTCCAGAAGTAAAATGAAGCTTTAGTTGTACTAAATGTTGTGAAATGTTTGTATCTGAATATTTAGCAGCCACTGAGATGAAACTGGTTTTCACTTAAATAGAACTCTCCTGTCTTGCTTTTTCATGTTGTGACTTTCTTTCCTTTTCCCTTCCTTACACTTTCAAACGCAGGGGTATTGACTTGACATTTTCTAGCTTTTATTTTCCTCTTCTTAGGATTGCTTTCTTGTACTCCCCCCCCCCCTTATTCTACTTATGCCACAACTTTTAGTTACTTTTCCTTTTCTCTCTCCTCCATTCTCCCTCCATTTCTTGAGGATTGGAGTTGTGTGTCTCAGGCTGTCCACAACCTGTCATTCTTGCGTGTGAGCCAGTCTTCTGAGGCCTGGGATCTTAGGCGTGCACCACTGTAACCATCTGGGACAGTAACTGCTTTTCTTTTATCATTTGAGTTCATAATTTGGTTTTAACCTTTCAATTTTTAATTCTTCAAGCTCAGATTTTTTTCTTTCCTCCAAGTTACATTTTGAGTGAATATTAAATCTGACTATGTATCTGCATATTTATTTGTTTAGAATTCTTTATTTTTCATTTATGAAAATTAATTTTAGTTGTGGATGAATTGCATGTTTTATTTTAGAATTTGAATTGAATAACATATGGTGGTTATTAGGTAAATGACATTTTCATTTAATTCCTCTTGGCCTTTTTGTATTCTTTTTTTAAAGAAGATTTTCTTTGTTGGCATTAGTTTACCCAGCCACAGCTTTTCTAAATCATCCTCTTTTCTTTTTTTTTTTTTTTTTCTTTTTTTCGGAGCTGGAGACCGAACCCAGGGCCTTGTGCCTGCTAGGCAAGCGCTCTACCACTGAGCTAAATCCCCAAGCCCCAATCATCCTCTTTTCTAAGCATGCTCTGTAACACATTGGGATTCCTCCCATTTCTGCTCCCTTACTTTTCCTTTAAAGCCTCCCTCCCTGCCTGCCATGTGTACACTGACATTCATTATGGCTTAAATTGCAGGGCTTGTCTCCTCCTCCCCTCTGTTGTCCTGCTCAGGGCAGCGCTGAATTTATAGCTTGCTGGCTCTGGGCAACTTTCTTTTAAACTCAAATAAAATTGTCCTTGAGCTGAAAATTAAGTGCATGTGTGAGTCTGTGTAACAGTATGTACATGTATGCATGGGTGCCCAAGGAAGTGAGAAGAGGTTGAATCCCTTAGAGCTGGAGTCGCAGGCAGTGTGAGCTCTGATGTGGGTGGGTGGATGCTGGGATTCAAACTCTCCTCAGGAGCCATCTTGCAGTGCCATTTCCCTGGTTTCTGTTGTTAACTATGTTCTGTGTTTTGTTGTTTTGAGACAGGATCTTACTGTGCAGTTCTGCTGACCTCAAGAACTCACAGAAATTCTCCTGCTTCTGTGTCCTGAGTGTTGGGATTAAAGTTGTGCACTACCACACTATCACACCACCACGTGCTATATCCATAACCCCGTCTGCCCCCAATGGAAATGGTCTCACCCTGTCTATTTCAGGCTGCTCTTGAACTCTGTATGTAGTCTAAACCAGCCTGCAGTACCGTGATAGTGGGCATGCACCATGAATCTTGTAATTTGTTAATAAGGATCATAATTGTACTGGCTAGTTTTATGTCACCTTGACACAAACTAGAGTCATCTGGGAAGGAAACCTCAATTGAAAAAAATGCTCCTGTCTTAGTTACTTTTCTATTCCTGTGAAGAGACATGGTTAAGGTAAAATAAACCTTATAAAAGAAAACGTTTAATTGGAGCCTTGCTTAGTTTCGGGGGTGAGTCCATGATCATCGTGCCAAGAAGTGTGATGGCTGGCAAGTAGGCATGGCACTGGAGCAGTAGCTGAGAGCTTATATCTGATCCACAAGCAGGAGGCAGAGAGAGACACTAGACCTGGCCTGGGCTTTAGAAACATCATAGCCCACCTTCAGTGACACACCTCCTCCACCAAGGCCACACCTCCCAATCCTTCCTAAACAGTTCCACTGACTAGGAACTATATTTACAAATGTATGAATCTCTGGGGACCATTCTTTTTTTTTTTAATTTTTTTTATTAACTTGAGTATTTCTTATATACATTTCGAGTGTTATTCCCTTTCCCGGTTTCCGGGCAAACATCCCCCTCCCCCCTCCCCTTCCTTATGGGTGTTCCCCTCCCAACCCTCCCCCCATTGCCGCCCTCCCCCCATAGACTAGTTCACTGGGGGTTCAGTCTTAGCAGGACCCAGGGCTTCCCCTTCCACTGGTGCTCTTACTAGGATATTCATTGCTACCTATGAGGTCAGAGTCCAGGGTCAGTCCATGTATAGTCTTTAGGTAGTGGCTTAGTCCCTGGAAGCTCTGGTTGCTTGGCATTGTTGTACTTTTGGGGTCTCGAGCCCCTTCAAGCTCTTCCAGTTCTTTCTCTGATTCCTTCAACGGGGGACCTATTCTCAGTTCAGTGGTTTGCTGCTGGCATTCGCCTCTGTATTTGCTGTATTCTGGCTGTGTCTCTCAGGAGAGATCTACATCCGGCTCCTGTCGGTCTGCACTTCTTTGCTTCATCCATCTTGTCTAATTGGGTGGCTGTATATGTATGGGCCACATGTGGGGCAGGCTCTGAATGGGTGTTCCTTCAGTCTCTGTTTTAATCTTTGCCTCTCCCTTCCCTGCCAAGGGTATTCTTTTTCCTCATTTAAAGAAGGAGTGAAGCATTCACATTTTGATCATCCGTCTTGAGTTTCGTTTGTTCTAGGGATCTAGGGTAATTCAAGCATTTGGGCTAATAGCCACTTATCAATGAGTGTATACCATGTATGTCTTTCTGTGATTGGGTTAGCTCACTCAGGATGATATTTTCCAGTTCCAACCATTTGCCTACGAATTTCATAAACTCGTTGTTTTCGATAGCTGAGTAATATTCCATTGTGTAGATGTACCACATTTTCTGTATCCATTCCTCTGTTGAAGGGCATCTGGGTTCTTTCCATTTTCTGGCTATTATAAATAAGGCTGCGATGAACATAGTGGAGCACGTGTCTCTTTTATATGTTGAGGCATCTTTTGGGGATATGCCCAAGAGAGGTATAGCTGGATCCTCAGGCAGTTCAATGTCCAATTTTCTGAGGAACCTCCAGACTGATTTCCAGAATGGTTTTACCAGTCTGCAATCCCACCAACAATGGAGGAGTGTTCCTCTTTCTCCACATCCTCGCCAGCATCTGCTGTCACCTGAGTTTTTGATCTTAGCCAATCGCATTGGTGTGAGGTGAAATCTCAGGGTTGTTTTGATTTGCATTTCCCTTATGACTAAAGATGTTGAACATTTCTTTAGGTGTTTCTCAGCCATTCGGCATTCCTCAGCTGTGAATTCTTTGTTTAGCTCTGAACCCCATTTTTTAATAGGGTTATTTGTTTCCCTGCGGTCTAACTTCTTGAGTTCTTTGTATATTTTGGATATAAGGCCTCTATCTGTTGTAGGATTGGTAAAGATCTTTTCCCAATCTGTTGGTTGCCGTTTTGTCCTAACCACAGTGTCCTTTGCCTTACAGAAGCTTTGCAGTTTTATGAGATCCCATTTGTCGATTCTTGATCTTAGAGCATAAGCCATTGGTGTTTTGTTCAGGAAATTTTTTCCAGTGCCCATGTGTTCCAGATGCTTCCCTAGTTTTTCTTCTATTAGTTTGAGTGTGTCTGGTTTGATGTGGAGGTCCTTGATCCACTTGGACTTAAGCTTTGTACAGGGTGATAAGCATGGATCGATCTGCATTCTTCTACATGTTGCCCTCCAGTTGAACCAGCACCATTTGCTGAAAATGCTATCTTTTTTCCATTGGATGGTTTTGGCTCCTTTGTCAAAAATCAAGTGACCATAGGTGTGTGGGTTCATTTCTGGGTCTTCAATTCTATTCCATTGGTCTATCTGTCTGTCTCTGTACCAATACCATGCAGTTTTTATCACTATTGCTCTGTAATACTGCTTGAGTTCAGGGATAGTGATTCCCCCTGAAGTCCTTTTATTGTTGAGGATAGCTTTAGCTATCCTGGGTTTTTTGTTATTCCAGATGAATTTGCAAATTGTTCTGTCTAACTCTTTGAAGAATTGGATTGGTATTTTGATGGGGATTGCATTGAATCTGTAGATTGCTTTTGGTAAAATGGCCATTTTTACTATATTAATCCTGCCAATCCATGAGCATGGGAGATCTTTCCATCTTCTGAGGTCTTCTTCAATTTCTTTCCTCAGTGTCTTGAAGTTCTTATTGTACAGATCTTTTACTTGCTTGGTTAAAGTCACACCGAGGTACTTTATATTATTTGGGTCTATTATGAAGGGTGTCGTTTCCCTAATTTCTTTCTCGGCTTGTTTCTCTTTTGTATAGAGGAAGGCAACTGATTTATTTGAGTTAATTTTATACCCAGCCACTTTGCTGAAGTTGTTTATCAGCTTTAGTAGTTCTCTGGTGGAACTTTTGGGATCACTTAAATATACTATCATGTCATCTGCAAATAGTGATATTTTGGCCTCTTCTTTTCCGATCTGTATCCCTTTGATCTCCTTTTGTTGTCTGATTGCTCTGGCTAGAACTTCAAGAACTATATTGAATAAGTAGGGAGAGAGTGGGCAGCCTTGTCTAGTCCCTGATTTTAGTGGGATTGCTTCAAGTTTCTCTCCATTTAGTTTAATGTTAGCAACTGGTTTGCTGTATATGGCTTTTACTATGTTTAGGTATGGGCCTTGAATTCCTATTCTTTCCAGGACTTTTATCATGAAGGGGTGTTGAATTTTGTCAAATGCTTTCTCAGCATCTAATGAAATGATCATGTGGTTCTGTTCTTTCAGTTTGTTTATATAATGGATCACGTTGATGGTTTTCCGTATATTAAACCATCCCTGCATGCCTGGGATGAAGCCTACTTGATCATGGTGGATGATTGTTTTGATGTGCTCTTGAATTCGGTTTGCCAGAATTTTATTGAGTATTTTTGCGTCGATATTCATAAGGGAAATTGGTCTGAAGTTCTCTTTCTTTGTTGTGTCTTTGTGTGGTTTAGGTATAAGAGTAATTGTGGCTTCGTAGAAGGAATTCGGTAGGGCTCCATCTGTTTCAATTTTGTGGAATAGTTTGGATAATATTGGTATGAGGTCTTCTATGAAGGTTTGATAGAAGTCTGCACTAAACCCGTCTGGACCTGGGCTCTTTTTGGTTGGGAGACCTTTAATGACTGCTTCTATTTCCTTAGGAGTTATGGGGTTGTTTAACTGGTTTATCTGTTCCTGATTTAACTTCGATACCTGGTATCTGTCTAGGAAATTGTCCATTTCCTGAAGATTTTCAAATTTTGTTGAATATAGGTTTTTATAGTAAGATCTGATGATTTTTTGAATTTCCTCCGAATCTGTAGTTATGTCTCCCTTTTCATTTCTGATTTTGTTAATTTGGACACACTCTCTGTGTCCTCTCGTTAGTCTGGCTAAGGGTTTATCTATCTTGTTGATTTTCTCAAAGAACCAACTTTTGGTTCTGTTGATTCTTTCTATGGTCCTTTTTGTTTCTACTTGGTTGATTTCAGCTCTGAGTTTGATTATTTCCTGCCTTCTACTCCTCCTGGGTGTATTTGCTTCTTTTTGTTCTAGAGCTTTTAGGTGTGCTGTCAAGCTGCTGACATATGCTCTTTCCTGTTTCTTTCTGCAGGCACTCAGCGCTATGAGTTTTCCTCTTAGCACAGCTTTCATTGTGTCCCATAAGTTTGGGTATGTTGTATCTTCATTTTCATTAAATTCTAAAAAGTTTTTAATTTCTTTCTTTATTTCTTCCTTGACCAGGTTATCATTGAGTAGAGCATTGTTCAATTTCCACGTATATGTGGGCATTCTTCCCTTATTGTTATTGAAGACCAGTTTTAGGCCGTGGTGGTCCGATAGCACGCATGGGATTATTTCTATCTTTCTGTACCTGTTGAGGCCCGTTTTTTGACCAATTATATGGTCAATTTTGGAGAAAGTACCATGAGGAGCTGAGAAGAAGGTATATCCTTTTGCTTTAGGATAGAATGTTCTATAAATATCCGTTAAGTCCATTTGGCTCATGACTTCTCTTAGTCTGTCGACATCACTGTTTAATTTCTGTTTCCATGATCTGTCCATTGATGAGAGTGGGGTGTTGAAATCTCCCACTGTTATTGTGTGAGGTGCAATGTGTGTTTTGAGCTTTAGTAAGGTTTCTTTTACATATGTAGGTGCCCTTGTATTTGGGGCATAGATATTTAGGATTGAGAGTTCATCTTGGTTGATTTTTCCTTTGATGAATATGAAGTGTCCTTCCTTATCTTTTTTGATGAATTTTAGTTGGAAATTGATTTTATTTGATATTAGAATGGCTACTCCAGCTTGCTTCTTCTGACCATTTGCTTGGAAAGTTGTTTTCCAGCCTTTCACTCTGAGGTAGTGTCTGTCTTTGTCTCTGAGGTGTGTTTCCTGTAGGCAGCAGAATGCAGGGTCCTCGTTGCGTATCCAGTTTGTTAATCTATGTCTTTTTATTGGGGAGTTGAGGCCATTGATATTGAGAGATATTAAGGAATAGTGATTATTGCTTCCCGTTATATTCATATTTGGATGTGAGGTTATGTTTGTGTGCTTTCATTCTCTTTGTTTTGTTGCCAAGACGATTAGTTTCTTGCTTCTTCTAGGGTATAGCTTGCCTCCTTATGTTGGGCTTTACCATTTATTATCCTTTGTAGTGCTGGATTTGTAGAAAGATATTGTGTAAATTTGGTTTTGTCATGGAATATCTTGGTTTCTCCATCAATGTTAATTGAGAGTTTTGCTGGATACAGTAACCTGGGCTGGCATTTGTGTTCTCTTAGGGTCTGTATAACATCAGTCCAGGATCTTCTGGCCTTCATAGTTTCTGGCGGGAAGTCTGGTGTGATTCTGATAGGTCTGCCTTTATATGTTACTTGACCTTTTTCCCTTACTGCTTTTAATATTCTTTCTTTATTTTGTGCGTTTGGTGTTTTGACAATTATGTGACGGGAGGTGTTTCTTTTCTGGTCCAATCTATTTGGAGTTCTGTAGGCTTCTTGTATGTCTATGGGTATCTCTTTTTTTAGGTTAGGGAAGTTTTCTTCTATGATTTTGTTGAAGATATTTACTGGTCCTTTGAGCTGGGAGTCTTCACTCTCTTCTATACCTATTATCCTTAGGTTTGATCTTCTCATTGAGTCCTGGATTTCCTGTATGTTTTGGACCAGTAGCTTTTTCCGCTTTACATTATCTTTGACAGTTGAGTCAATGATTTCTATGGAATCTTCTGCTCCTGAGATTCTCTCTTCCATCTCTTGTATTCTGTTGGTGAAGCTTGTATCTACAGCTCCTTGTCTCTTCTTTTGGTTTTCTATATCCAGGGTTGTTTCCATGTGTTCTTTCTTGATTGCTTCTATTTCCATTTTTAATTCCTTCAACTGTTTGATTGTGTTTTCCTGGAATTCTTTCAGGGATTTTTGCGATTCCTCTCTGTAGGCTTTTACTTGTTTATTAATGTTTTCCTGTGCTTCCCTAAGTGTGTTCATGTCTTTCTTGAAGTCCTCCAGCATCATGATCAAATATGATTTTGAAACTAGATCTTGCTTTTCTGGTGTGTTTGGATATTCCATGTTTGTTTTGGTGGGAGAATTGGGCTCCGATGATGGCATGTAGTCTTGGTTTCTGTTGCTTGGGTTCCTGCGCTTGCCTCTCGCCATCAGATTATCTCTAGTGTTACTTTGTTCTGCTATTTCTGACAGTGGCTAGACTGTCCTATAAGCCTGTGTGTCAGGAGTGCTGTAGACCTGTTTTCCTCTCTTTCAGTCAGTTATGGGGACAGAGTGTTCTGCTTTCGGGCGTGTAGTTTTTCCTCTCTACAGGTCTTCAGCTGTTCCTGTGGGCCTGTGTCTTGAGTTCACCAGGCAGCTTTCTTGCAGCAGAAAATTTGGTCTTACCTGTGGTCCCGAGGCTCAGGTTTGCTCGTGGGGTGCTGCCCAGGGGCTCTCTGCAGCGGCAGCAACCAGGAAGACCTGTGCCGCCCCTTCCGGGAGCTTCAGTGCACCAGGGTTCCAGATGGTCTTTGGCTTTTTCCTCTGGCGTCCGAGATGTGTGTGCAGGGAGCAGTCTCTTCTGGTTTCCCAGGCTTGTCTGCCTCTCTGAAGGTTTAGCTCTCCCTCCCACGGGATTTGGGTGCAGAGAACTGTTTATCCGGTCTGTTTCCTTCAGGGTCCGGCGGTGTCTCAGGCAGGGGTCCTGCCGCTCCTGGGCCCTCCCCCACGGGAGCCCAGAGGCCTTATACAGTTTCCTCTTGGGCCAGGGATGTGGGCAGGGGTGAGCAGTGTTGGTGGTCTCTTCCGCTCTGCAGCCTCAGGAGTGCCCACCTGACCAGGCGGTTGGGTCTCTCTCTCACCGGTTCTGGGAGCAGAGAGCTGCTGCGGGCCGGGATCCGCGGGTGTGGGACTTCCGGTAAACACAGAACGTGCCCGGTCCTAGAGAAATTCTGCTTCCGTGTGTCCCAAGCTCACCAGGCAGCTTTCTTGCAGCAGAAAATTTGGTCTTACCTGTGGTCCCGAGGCTCAGATTCGCTCGTGGGGTGCTGCCCAGGGGCTCTCTGCAGCGGCAGCAACCAGGAAGCGGGACCATTCTTTTTTAAACCACCGCAGTCCCCCACAAGATTGGCCTGTGGGCAAACCTGTGATGCATTTTCTTGATTGATGATTGATATTTACTGTGCCACCTGGGGATTGATGATCCTAGGTGCTCAACGATCACAGGTTGAGCAAGCCATGAGGAGCAAGCTAGCAAGCAGCACTCTTCCGTGGCCTCTGTATCACTCCTGCCTCTAGGTTCCTACGCTGATTTCTCTTTGTGATGTAGTGTGATGTAGAACTGTAAGCTTAAATAAATCCTTTCTCCCAAGTTGCTCTTAGTAATGGTGTTTTATCATAGTGATTGCAACCCTAAGACAATACTGTAGGCTTTGGGGTTTGTTTTTTGGTGGAGAGGGGTACTGAAATTTTAATCTAGGGTTTTGCACATTCTTAGACAAGTATTCTGCCACTGATAAACATCTCCAGTCTGCAATATCCATTTTAAAGCTTATAATGAGACAATATAAAAGAAAATTGGGTTTTAGCTTTGAAAATGTTTTTCTTGTTTAATGTGCTTTCAATTATGTAAAGAAAGACAAGATTTATGGATAATTTAAAATGACATTTAATTTAAGATCAAACTGGGCCTGGTGGCACAGTCCTTTAAGCCCAGGTACTTGGGGCCTAAGGCAGAAACATCACAAGTTCAAGAGCTTCTTATCTACAAAGTGAGTTCAAGTAGGTCTGGTGACTTCAAGGAGAACGTGTGTGTGTGTGTGTGTGTGTGTGTGTGTGTGTGTGTGTGTGTCTGTCTGTCTGTCTGTCTGAATTGTGAAGTGGAAGTTGCTGTAGTGGGGCTATAGTTGGGGCTGTAGTTAGGCTGTAGTAGAGCTATAGTTGGGGCTGTAGTGGGGCTATAGTTGGGGCTGTAGTTAGGCTGTAGTTACGCTGTAGTAGAGCTATAGTTGGGGCTGTAGTGGGGCTACAGTTGGGGCTGTAGTGGGGCTACAATTGGGGCTGTAGTTAGGCTGTAGTAGGGCTGTAGTTGGGCTGTAGTTGGGCTATAGTTGAGGCTGTAGTGGGGCTACAGTTGGGGCTGTAGTTAGGCTGTAGTTGGGCTGTAGTTGGGCCTGTAGTGGGGCTGTAGTTGGGGCTGTAGTGGGGCTGTAGTTGGGGCTGTAGTTGGGGCTGTAGTGGGGCTACAGTTGGGGCTGTAGTTAGGCTGTAGTAGGGCTGTATTTGGGCTGTAGTTGGGCTATAGTTGAGGCTGTAGTGGGGCTACAGTTGGGGCTGTAGTTAGGGTGTAGTAGGGCTGTAGTTGGGCTGTAGTTGGGGCTGTAGTGGGGCTGTAGTTGGGGCTGTAGTTGGGGCTGTAGTGGGGCTGTGGTGGGGCTGTAGTGGGGCTGTAGTTGGGGCTGTAGTGGGGCTGTAGTGGGGGCTGTAGTGGGGCTGTAGTTGGGGCTGTAGTTGGGGCTGTAGTGGGGCTGTAGTTGGGGCTGTAGTTGGGGCTGTAGTGGGGCTGTAGTTGGGGCTGTAGTGGGGCTGTACTTGGCTGTAGCTCAGTTGTTATGTCGCTTGCATAGCATATGCCTACCCTAGGTTTGATTCCCAGGGCCACACAATTTTTTTTCTTTTTGAGATTAAATATTTATTAAAATATTGAATTTGTTTTTCCTGTTAAAAGGTAATTTTCTTGTTCTGATGTGCTTTAAAAATTATCTCAGATTTCTTTCTTTAACCTAAATGATAGTTTCCAAGTATTTGTAAGCATTTCTCTACAGAATAGCACATTTCCTGTTTGTTTTTATTTTCCCTTTTCCAGTAAATGAAAAGACCAAGCCAGCTATAATTGTCCCTTGACTTTGTTTGCTTAAAAAGTATTTTATTCATTTATTATTGTGTGTGTGTGTGATATGTGTATGGTTGTGCATATGCCATGATAGTCAAGCAGAGGTCAGATGATAATGCTGTGTGTGGAGTTCGCTCTTGCTTTTTACCTCTCTTCTTTCTTCCATTTTAAATACTAGAGATGTCTTACAAAGCTGTAAAAGATTGTGGTCAGAAAGTGGGGCAAAGGTGTTTGTGAGGCACTTTTGAAATGAGATTGATTTATGGGTTTTTGTAACTTGTACTTGAATGTCATCATGTTTCTCTTTAACAAATGTCATTAGTGCCCTTTAGTTGGAACAGCATTTGAACCACTGGTTGACAAACACTGACTAGCATCAACAAAAGTATTTGGTTGCTTAAAAGTGATCAGATGTTTGGTGCGAGGTCAGTTCCTGGAGGTAGATTTGTTTTGTATTTGAGCCAGGGTCTCATGTAGCCAAGGACCTTGAGTTCCGACCTTCCTGTTTGTACCTTCTGAGTGCTGGAATTACAAGGAAGTGCTGCCATGGTGTTTTAAACAAGGTATGCCCCATAAATCTTGGTGACTGGGATTATTAGGAGGTGTGGTCTTGCTGGAGGAAGTTATGTCACTAGGAGCAGGCTTTGAGGTTTCAAAGGACTGATAACATTTCAAGTTAGCTCTCAGCTTCCCGTTTGTGGATGGAGATGTGAGCTGTCTACTGCTGCAATGATCTGTTGCTTGCTACCTCATGGACTGTTATGCATCTGTCACTGTAAGCCTCAAGTCAACCCATTCTTTCATAAGTTGCCTTCGTCATGGTGTTTTATCACAGTAATAGAAAAGTACCTAAGAGAGCCATCATGCCTGTTTTGTTTTGTCTTTGTTGTTGTTGTTTTTGGGTTTTTTTTTTTTTTTTTTTTTTTTTTGGTGGTAGGCATGCTAGGCAAGCACTCTACCAAAAACTACATCCTCTCTCCTGTATGTCAAATCTGCAGAGAGATGAGAAGAATAAAAAGATGAATATCTGAATTTATCACCTAGTACTCCTGAAGTTTTTCATATTACTATTCTAAGTAGTAAATATTATAGATGTTGTCCTTTATGTCTGGCTTTAAATGAAATATATATGAAAATTGTTTTCCTGAGTCCATCAGGTTTTTTGTTGAAGATTTTCTTGGATTAACCAATTACTGTTGTTACTTTGTATACATCTAAGTAAACCATGCAAATTAAGTTTTTGAGTCAAGGTATCACTTTGTAACTCTGGAAGTCCTGGAACTCACTATGTAGATCAGACTGGCCTCAAACTAAAAGAGCTCCACCTGCTTCTGCCTTCCAAGTGTTGGAATTCAAGACATGTGACATCATGTCCAGCTATTAGCATTTTAAAAAATTGTTTATGTATAAGTATGTGTTTATGGGAATGTGTGGGTGCTCTTGGAGGCCACAAAAGGGTGCTGGATCCTCTGGAACTGGAGTTGCAGGCTCATTGTGAACTACCTGTTAGTGCTGGGAACCAAATTTGGGTCCTCAGGAAGGGCAATGGTGCTCTTAACTCCTGAGCAGTCTCTCCAGCCCTGTGACATATATTTTCATAAACAACACATATATGTTAATACCTTATGGAAGACAGTTACAAATGTTGTGGGCTTTCCTTCTAGAGTTTGCTTGTGAGTGGCATAATCAGCTCACTGACTGGTACCTTGCTTTCCTCTCTGTCATTACTGAGTAAAGTATTTTGGAGATGCTTATATATTTAAACATTTTTATGTTTATTTATTTGGTGGGGGCAGGGTGTGCCATGCTGTGTGTATGGAGATCAGAGAAGAACTTTCAGGAGTTGGTTCTCCCTCCCACTGTGTGAGTTGTCACAACTCAGGTTGTCAGTCTTGGTGACAAGTACCTTGTGAGCCATCTTGCTGGCCCGAGTAGCTAGATTTTATTGTATGGCTGTGCTGTAATTATTTAGAAATGTTATGTGGAAGTAATGATGTATATCTGTAATTTGGGCATTGGGAAGTGAAGGCAGGAAAATAGAAAGTTTTAAGTCAGCCTAGGTCACATGAGACTCCCTTCCTTTTTCCTTTCCTTCCTTTTTTGGGTCCTGATATGTATATGTGTATATATGAGTGTTTGTGTGTATATGTGTGTGTGTGTGCGCGCACAGGAGTGAGTTTGTGTATACCTTGGGTACATACATTGAAGCCAGAAGGTATGGGGAATCTCTGTTACTTTTTACTTGTTCCTTGGGTGAAGGTCTCTCTAACATCTAGCCTTGTTTTCTTGGTTAGGCTAGATTACAGCAAGTCTTGGCCATATTACTGTCTCTGCCCCTTGAGGCTGAGGTCACAGGGACATGCAGGATGATAGGCTGAGATGCAAACTCCAGTCATTCCTTATGATTACATAGCAAGACCTCTAACCGCTGAACCATCTCTCTAACCCTAAAGGGCCATCTCTTCATTCCCTCCCCTGCCTCCTTCCTTACTCTGCCTTGCTTTCTTTTTCCTTTGAAACAGGATCTCATTATGTAGCCTTGACTAGCCTGGGACTTGATATGTAAACGAGTATGGTCCTACCTGCCCCTGCCTATGGAGTGTTGGGATTAAAGGTATATACTCAAGACACTAGGTTTGAGACCCTTAAAACAAAGCAAAACATCTTGTTAACAGTGCAAACATCGGGGCTGGGGATTTAGCTCAGTGGTAGAGCGCTTACCTAGGAAGCACAAGGCCCTGGGTTCGGTCCCCAGCTCCGAAAAAAAGAACCAAAAAAAAAAAAAAAAAAAACAGTGCAAACATCATTTTATGTATTTGTGGGTCTGTCTATAGGAATGAGGTCTCAGACATAAAATTGCTGTACCAGAGGATATATGTACTAAAATTTTGTCTCATATTGATAATAGCTTCCTGTACAGAGATTGACCCAGGTTTGTTAATAGCATTAATGAAGTTTGTCTTAAATTTTATGTTATCTTTTGCTTTTTTGTGATGCTGGGATTCGAATCTAGAGCATCATGTACACCAAGAAAGTGTTCTATAATAGCTAAACAGAAAGTTCAGCTCTTAATTGTGAATTTTCCTGTGGAGTTTATGCTTTTTGTCTTATGTTTTGGAGTTCTGTTGTTGTACCGACCTTATTGAGATCTTTCCTTTTTCACATTCTGATTGTCCACTTGTAATGCAGTTCTATGAACTGTTTGTTTTGATACCCATACTTAGTCACGATAAAGTATCTTATAGAAGATAAGCAGTTGTCTCAGTCTCATTTATATATTAGTGTGCTTTTCTCTTCATTTTTTTGAAATAGATCCCAGAGATAGAACACTTCAAATTTGTCTTGCCTGTTCTTAGTCATTTTAATTTTCAGTTTCAATAATGATACTGAGATTAGGCTGGGGAAACTTGTTATCTGTAAGTATTATTATTATTATTATTATTATTATTATTATTATTATTTTGACAGGGTTTCTCTGTATAGCCCTGTCTTGGAACTTGCTCTTTAGACCAGACTGGCCTCAAATTCACAGATCCACTTGCCTCTGCCTTCCAGGTGCTGGGATTAAAGGTTTGTGTCACCGTTGCCCGACAAGTTTTATTATTTATAATTAAGTGTGTGTGGGTATTTGCATATATATGCAGGTGCCCATGGAGGCAAGTAATGGATCTGGAGTTAGAGTAGTTAGTTCTGAACCACCCTATGTGCTTGCTCTGACTTTGATGCACTCTTAGCCACTGAGCCGTATTCCAGATCCTGTCTTTTTCTTTTTCCATAAAAGATGGATAAAAACTCTTTTACAAGGATATTTTATGTGTTCATTTATTTAGGCCTCATGTATTTCAATCAATATATCTTTTTAAAAATTGTATGACATTTGTTAGGTTTACCCCTGAGTATGTATGTAGTTTTGCTGTCTTTACTATAATTGACGAGTGTAGAATATAGGGTTTGAACTTTATTTTTTATTTAATTTTGATTACTTTTAGATGAATTCTTGTGTTGTCTATGATGATTTTCCAGTTGTTGAATTACTCAGTCTTCCTAGCTCAATCTTTCCATTATCTGGGATTACAGGCTGCGGGATATTTGTGTGTACGTAAATGTGTATGCATGAGGACATACCTGTGCTGTGGCGCGTGTTTGGAGGTCAGAGGACAGCTCTCCAGAGTTGCCTTTTCTCTTTTCACCGTGGGGTCTTGGGATTGTCAGGCTTGGAGGGAAGGGGTTTTACATGACAAGTCATCTAGCCAGTCTCCAATTACTTATTTGTGAGACAGAATTGCGTTACGTAGCCCATAGATGTATGCTTGTGTGTCTGCCTCCTTTGGAGCTGAGGCTGCAGATGCTTGTGGGCATGCCTGGCTTGTTCTATGTGGCTGGGATCAGAACTTTGGTCCTCATGATTATGAATCAAGTACTCTTAACTGCTGAGCCATCCCTCCAGCTACTTCTTTATTCTTATTGTTCATTGTCTTAGTCAGGGTTTCTATTCCTGCACAAACATCATGACCAAGAAGCAAGCTGGGGAGGGAAGGGTTTATTCAGCTCACACTTCCACATTACTGTTCATCACCAAAGGAAGTCACACAGGGCAGGAAGCAGGAGCTGATGCAGGGGCCATGGAGGGATGTTACTTACTGGCTTGCTTCCCCTGGTTTGCTCAGCTTGCTCTCTTATAGAACCTAAGACCACCTTGGAGGAGGAGGTTACAACCCACAAGGGGCCTTCCCCTCTTGATCATTAATGAGAAAATGCCTTACAGCTGAATCTCATGGAGGCATTTCCTCAAGGGAGGCTCCTTTTTTCTGTGATAACTCCAGTTTCTGCCAAGTTGACACGCAAAGCCAGCCAGTACAATTGACCCCTTGTCAATTTGACACACAAACGCATCACTATTAAGCCTCAACCCTTACTTTCTTATTCATCCCCAAGATCTAAATAACTTTAAAACTCCCACAGTCTTTACAAATTCTTACATATTAAATTTTCAATCCCTTTAAAATATCTAATCTCTTAAAATTCAAAGTCTCTTAACTGTGGGCTCCACTAAAATACTTTCTTCCTTCAAGAGGGAAAAATATCAGGGCACAGTCCCAATCAAATTCGAAATCAAACTCTAACCATCAAATGTTTGGGATCCACTCACAATCTTCTGGGCTTCTCCAAGGGCTTGGGTCGCTTCTCCAGCTCTGTCCTTTGTAGCACACACCTTGTCTTCTAAGCTCCAGATGCCTCTACTCCACTGTTGCTGCAGCTGCTCTTGGTGGTCATCTCATGATACTGGCATCTCCGAAACTGCTGTCTTCCGCTGCAACTAGGCTTCACCAATAGCCTCTCCTAGGCTCTCTTCATGGTGCCAAGCCTCAACCCCTTTGCATGACCCCTTCAGTCCTGGGCCATCAACTGCAACTGAGGCTGCACCTTCACCAATGGCTTTCCATGGCCTCTCACAGTGCTGAGCCTCAGCTGCTCTTCATGACCCCTTCGTGCCTTCAAAACCACTATCACCAAGGTGACTCATATTACCAAGTCCAGCCACAGCACGAGGTACAAGCTTGGCAATCTCTGGAACACAGCCTCTTTGTGCTCTCAGAAAATACTTCCCAGAAGATTTCACCTCAATGATACTGGTCTCTTCTTAATCACCACTAATTTCTTAGCTCCAGCTGACCAGCATCAATAGTCCCAGTAACTCAAAGGTTAGCTTTAGTAGTTCTTGTATCTTGTTAATCACAGCTGATTCTTCAGCCCAGCTAACCAAAACCACAGAATCTTCACAATCAAAACAGCAACAGCTGTTAATCTTCCCTCTGAAATTTCACAAGCCAGGTCTCATCTTCTGCACTGTTCTCAACATTATCTTCCAAGCTCCTACAGAACATCCCACAGAGCTCTTAACATCCCAATGACTCTTCTAGCTCAAAGTCCCAAAGTCCTTCCACAGATCTCCCCAAAACATGGTCAGGCTGTCATAGGAATTCCCCACTATGCTGATACAAATTTGTCTTAGGGTTTCTATTCCTGCACAAAGCATTATGACCAAGAAGCAAGTTGGGGAGGAAGGGGTTTATTCAGCTTACACTTCCAAATTGTTGTTCATCACCAAAGGAAGTCAGGACTGGAACTCACACAGGTCAGGAGGCAGGAGCTGATGCAGAGGCCATGGAGGGATGTTTCTTACTGCCTTGCTTCCCCTGGCTTGCTCAGCTTGCTTTCTTATAGAACCCAAGACCACCAGCCCGGGGATGGCACCATCCACAATGGGCTATGTCCTCCCAACCTTGATTACCAGTTGAGAAAATGCCTTACAGCTGGATCTCATGGAGGCATTTCCACAACTGAGGCTCCTTTCTCTGTGATAACTCCAGCTTGTGACAAGTTGACACACAAAACCAGCCAGTACATTCATCAAGTATATTTTAGCTTTTATTGTCTTATGGTGTTTTTAGGTAGATTTTAGAAATGTCTTGGCCACTTGTAGTTAGGAATACTGAAAATGTGGTTAGGACAGTATACTTAACCTTCATTCAGTTTGAAGAGAATTGGGAGCTTTTATAATGTCTTCCAAACATGAACATACCTCCTCACCTTTGTGTTGAAACAGAACCCAGGGCTTGTACATGCTTGGCAGGCTTTTGGGATTGAGCTACATTTTCAGCCCTACTTTTTAAATTTAGAGCATAATATGTCTCAGTAGGATTTTATACTTCTCTGTGTTGAGGTGTTATATATTTGAAAGCATTTGTAATTTTTTTGGTGTGATTGTAAATTATGTCATTTAACTTGTTATTTTCTTTTTAAATTTTAAAATTGTGTGTATGTGTATGTAGTGAGTGGGTGGGTGGAAATCAGAGACCAATTTTTAGAAGTCATTTCTCTTTTTTTTACTATGTGGAGCCCGAGGATTACACTCAGGTTTAATTTGGCAGCAAGTGCCTATTGAGCCTAAAATTTCATTTTCATTTTTGAATTTTTGCCAGTAGTAGTAAATTCCATTGGTCTACCCCACTTTTCTCTTTCTTCCTCTCTTTTGTAGTTACTCAGGACTTTACCCTGTGTTTACCCTGTTGGGTGAGGAATTCATTCATTCATTCATTCATTCATTCATTCATTTATTTATAAAAACCTGGTCTCCACATATCGGCCATGTTATCCTAAGTGCTGGGATTACAGATGTGCACACCACATCAGTTCTAGACTGATGTCAGGATGTGATAAGGCATGGGGATTTATGGTCAGTATTGTTGCAGTGTGGGCCTCAGTTTGGGATCTAGGGCAGAGATGGGAAGTGAAACAAGTTGGAGCTGGGTTTTGATGGACTTTGTGTGCTGTGCTAATGCACACGGAAGTTCCCAGGCAGTTTTGGCAGGGTTAGGTTGGTCTTTGGGGAAGATGACTTATACCCCTGAACTGGCTGGTTTAGGGAGTTGGACTGACCCATTAGGTTAGAGGCCTTTGCCTGGGGACTAAGTGAGGATGGGGGGAATTTAAGTTAGCAGTTGGCATTCAGTCAGGCAGGAGAGAGGTAAAGATGAAGTCTTTTGTAGGTGAGATGATGGGACTGAGGTACAGGATGAGTCTGGAGGCTTCAGAACACAGGGTGGATGATGACACGATGGCTGTAAACCCTTGGACTGCAGGAGCAAGGCCTGAGGCTTTGTCTGTAGCATTTTGAGAGAAAGAAAAGTAAAAAGGAGGAGGTTGGGGCTTAACGTTTGAATTAGGATTTGCGTTTGATTTTGGAATAGGAGATACGAATCTAGTGTGGAGTTGAGGCTTGCACAGTAAGTAAGAGAAGCAGTAGATCAAGCATAGAGGGCTTACCTATAGGGGCTTCAAGGGATCCTCATCTTGGGCAGCCGCAAGGCGAGAGTAAAGGATTTCAGGGAAGGAATTTTATATTTCCGATTTTACTCTCTCTCTCTCTTTTTTAGTATAGAATAGAGTTTATTCAGGGCATGGAGAGGGGAGTTAAGAGGGTAGTAGGAGCAGAGGAAGGCAGAGAGAGAGAGAGAAGAGAGAGAGAGAGAGAGAGAGAGAGAGAGAGAGAGAGAGAGAGAACTGCTTTTTACTCTCTTGAGGTAAATGATTTTCTTTTTAAATAGATAACTTTGTAGTATTGTAATTTTGGATGAGTATAGTAGAATGTCTTAGACACTAAAGCACAGATTACATATTTGTGGAGTGTTATATCACTTGTGGTACTTATATAGTACTATAATTTAGGTTTTTACTAGTTTTTAGTGACTATCACATGCTTTATCTGTTGCATTTTAGGCCCATTTAACTTGAGTACATATTCACAATCAACCCCTTTTGATGTATTGTTATTGTAAAGAATTATACCAAGGGCTAGTGAAATGGTTCAGCAGGTAATAAACTGCTTGCCATGTAAGCCTGATGCTGAGTTCTATATCTGGGACCCATGGTGGATGGAGAGAACTGGTCACCAAAATTGTCCTAGACCTCCACTGTACACACCATGACATGAGCATCCCTGAGCATGTGCACGAGTGTATGAAAGCACACATGTGTGATAATACATATGTTGAGGTTCAATCTGTTGCTGAGTATTGTAATGCTAAATACTGGCCCCTGAGATCTGGTTGCCTCAGGGTCAAGAAATCCTCATGTACCCCAAGTCATGTTATGTAATCTTGCCCCCCCCCAAGTTATCTCTGATTGATCAGTAAATACACATGTGCATGCCTACAGCCTGTAGCTGGGCAGAAGAGAGGTAGGCAGGGTTTCAGTTCCCAGCTTAGGGTCTGAGGCAGGGACCATGAGGAAGAAAGAGAAGGTGGAGAGAGGAGAAGACTCCATGCGGTAAGTGAATAAAGGGCTGGCCAGTCAGAGTGGCCCAGGTAGAACATGGCAAGTTATAACTCGGCGCTACTGACAGGGCCATAGATAGGCAGAATAGCATAGAGGGCTGATATCTGCCCTGCCCTAGTGCTTTAAAGGCTTATCATAAATATAAAGACTTTGTGTCTTATGTGGGAACTAAATGATCCAGGGCGGGGAAGAAACCCCATATTAATATTTACCATAATGCACATACACATACATTCTTTTATAAAGAATTATTTTTAAAATCTTAAAGGCAGAAGTGTATATATCAATGGTAGGACATGGAGTTAGCATTCACAAGATTTGGGCTCAATCATCATCACCACTTCTAAAGGTGAAACTTGGGATGTGGAAATAATTTTAGTATTGGTGCCAAATTCAGTCACTTAGGTATCATTCCCTAGGACCCATCCACTTTGTGTTTTGAGTCAGGGTCTGTCACTAGGACCTGGGGCTTGCTGATTAGGTTAGGCTGGCTGGCTGGGTCACTCCAGAATCCTCCTGTCTCTGCCTCCCCAGCATTGGGATTACAGTGAGTACTACTGTGCTGATTAATTTTATGTCAACTTGACACAAAGTGCAGTCATTTTAGAAGTGGCACTCTCAGTTGAGAAAATGCCCCCACCAGATTTGGCCTGTCTCTAAGTCTTGGAGCATTTCCTTAACTAGTGATTGATATGGGAGGGCCCAACCTATTGTGTGTGTTGTCATCCCTGGGCAGGTGGTACTGGGTGTATAGAAAAGCAAGCTGAGCAAGCCCTGGAGAGCAAGTCTGTGAGCCACACCCCTCCATGGCCTCTGCACCAGCTCCTGCCTTCAAGTCCTGGCCTTTACACTCATGCCCTGACTTCCCTGGGTGATGGGAAATAAACTAAAATGAAATAAACCCTTTCCTCCTTGATTTTTGTCATGATGTTTATCACAGTGTATTCCTCTGAAAGACTTGGCAGTGTCGTTTTGGGGAGGATTGTGCAAGGAACTTGGGGCTAGAAAAGCTGTTTGATGCTCAGAGCTTAGTGAGCTGTTCTGTGGGAAGCTCGCGTGTAAGAGTGCTGAAAGCAACACAGATGTGGGAGCCCAGCCCATGAGGTTTCAGAAAGACGTCTGAGTGTCACTTGAAGATGCTCAGGGCCATGTGACATTTGGAGCTAACAATCATAGAAGTGGAACCTTTGCTTTATTGGACAATTGATAATGGTCACCTGGGACTGGAGACTCAGCTTTAATTAAGAAGAGACCTGCAGGGGTTGGGGATTTAGCTCAGTGGTAGAGCGCTTGCCTAGCAAGTGCAAGGCCCTGGGTTTGGTCCTCAGCTCTGAAAAAAAGAACCAAAAAAAAAAAAAAAAAAAAAAAAAAGAAGAGACCTGCAGTGCTCTGGCAGAATCTTCTGGAAAGGGTTTCTTACAGCACACAGAAGCTGTAGTCCAGATAGGAGAAGGCTATATCTCTTCCCAAACTTGGTAATCTTTTAAGAGTCTCCCAGTAGGTACTAGTTTTGAAGGCTTGAAGGGTCATGGAAAGCAGCCAAGGCTTGGCACAATGAATGTGCAACCGCAGTTGATATGGAAGCCCTAAGGTTGAAGGAGTCATGGAGAGAAGTTAAGGTTTGCTGCCAGGTGGTGGGTCAGCCCTAGAAGGGAGTCCAGGAGAGGTAATGGTGAAGGCACAGCCTAGTTGTTGAGACCCCAGCATTTTACAGATGCCAGTACCATGGATGACCACTAATGACAGCAGCAGGTACAAAATGGAGTCTGCCTGAGACGAGTAGACACATGTGCTGTGACAAGGCCTTTGGAGCCCAGAAGACTGACATTTAGTTTTTAGTGGTGACTTTGGTGCTTCTTTGACCTGATTGTGACTGTGCCCTGGCTCTTTCCTCTCAGAATAAGAACGTATGTTACTTATTTTTTAATTTTCAGGAGTCTACAGTTAAAAAAACAAAGACTTTGGAGTTCCAGAAAGACTTTAGGGTGTCAAAGAGAGTTTGGATATTTTAGAGACTTGGAATATTTTGGATCTTTAATTATATGCACTAAACTCTGATACCCCCAATTTTATAAAAATTATACTACTAGATTTAACATCAATCTGTTAATAGTAGATGATTTTAATACCCCGCTTTCTGTAATAGATCATCTGAATAAAATAGAGAGACATGAGAATTAATTGGCAAAATACATCAAATGGACTTAGCAGATATCTACATAATATTCTACCAAAACACCAAAGAACACAGTTCTCAGCAGCACACAGAGCTATTCTAAAGCAGACCACGCCTTGAGACACAAAACCAGTCTTTACAAGTTCAAAAAGATTGCTATCACTCCAGTTATTTTATCTGACCACAATGCAATAAAACTTAAAACACACAGCAGTCAAATCTCTAGTAAATAAAAAAACTCCTTGTAGTTTGAGAATAAGTAACTCATTACTGAATAATGAATGAGGCAAAGAAGAAATCAAGAAAAATATATAGTTCTAAGTGCCTACATTAAAAAAAATCAGAAATAGCACAAATAAATAGCACAAATAAATAGCTTAATGTGGCAACTCAAAAATTTGAAAAAAATGAAAACAAACTAAATCTAAACCTAGTTGGTAGCAAGAAATAATAGAGCAAAAATAAATGAAATATAAACAAAAGATAATACAAAGAATCAATGATTCTGAGGTTTGGTGCTTTGAGAAGATTTGGCCAACGGACCTTTGGCTCAACTAGCCAAAATAAAGAAAGAGAGGACCAAAATGAACAGAATCAGAAATGAACAGGAAAATATTATAACAGATACCAGAAATGTTAAGAACTTTATAAGATAATACCCTAAAAGCCTCTAGTCCATTAAAGTTGGAGAACCTCAAAGAAGTGAGTGAATTTCTGTATTCAGCCAAAATTAAACCAAGAGTTAGCCAACTACCTGACCAGATCTAATACAACAAATGAGGAGGTTGAAATAGTGATAAAAGCCTACCAGATAAAAGAAAGCTCAAGGCCAGATGGAGTCCCAGCAGAATTCTTCCAGACATTCAAAGAAGTTCCACAGTCAATCATCTGAAACCATTAAAGAAGAAACACCAAAACCAAAGCAGGAGCGTCCCCCAAACTCCTTCTGTAAAGCCATTTAAGAAGGAGAGAGAAGAGACCGAGACCTTGAGAGAGGCCCGGTGGCATCATCCCCAGAAGACACCTAGCCTTGAGTAGCTGGTGAACCATTATTCCTGAACATGCTGGTGAGGTGGTTAGAGAAAATCAGAATTGGTGATGAGGATGAAGAAGCTTTCCTTTCACCTGTGAAAGGGGGGGATTTAATTTTACTTCTGAAACTGAGTGCAGTCTGCTGACTTAGAGATCAGAACTCAGATTCTCTGCCCTTCAGATTCTGGGATTGGCTCTAGTGTTCCAACTTGGGACTCCTCTGACTGGCAGCCCTTGCTCAAGAGCCTCCCCTCTATCAAAGCTCAGTGTCTCCTTTACCCAATTCTGCTTTTTTCTTATAACACCTTCCTCTTGTGGTGTTACAGCCTATCTGGGCCCCAAACTCTCGACTTAGCAAATGCTTCCCAAAAGCTGGTGCTGGGAAGTTGGCTCAGGAAATGGCTCAACTCGTGACATACTTGTTGTGTAACCACAGTTGCCTAAGTTTAGACTCAGAACCAACAGAAAGCTGGGTGTGATGGAGCACACCTGTAAGCAGTGCTAGAGAGGGGTTGTAAAGATAGGTGGGTCCCAGGGCACACTGGCCAGGGAAGCTTTTAAGCAAGGATTGCCTGTGAGGAGCCCATGTTGGATTGAAATGCTTAGACCTTTAAACCTTCAAAAATTTTGGATGTCCTGGGAAAGGCATGGTGTGGTAGTATGGTCCCTGAAGGACAAAGTAATGACCCTGGTCACTGCTGTCACTGGCAGCAAGTCCTTCCTTGAATAGGGAATTAGCATGTCTTCCTGTCTTTCTTAAGAATGAGAAAATGGGGGTTGGGGATTTAGTTCAGCGGTAGAGCGCTTGCCTAGCGAGCGCAAGGCCCTGGGTTCGGTCCCCAGCCCCGAAAAAAAAAGAAAAAAAAAAAAAAAAAAAAAAGAAAGTCTTAAAAAAGAATGAGAAAATATTTCCTAGATGTTATTCACAGACTTGTCTCACACCTAAGTGTTAGATTACATGCTGTGACAAAGATTAGTAATCATTCCTTATAGCTATTACCAACTTTTCTAGGAAAGACAATCCTGAGCTTTGGGACATCTGTTATTACATTTCTCTGCCCTCCTCTATATGTAGATATGTGCCTGTTACTTTTGGCTTGCATACAAGTAGAGTTTTCATGTTTGACTTGGGAGAGGGAGTGCTCTTTGTCTCCTTTCCCTCTTTGTGGTAGGTGGAATGGGTCTGTTTAATCATAGGAGCCTGGGGAACCATTTTGAATTCTTAGGTAGAAGCCAGTGTTGGGGATGACAAGAGGCTACAGAGTGTCAGGCTACTGATGATTTATGATATTGCCTTACATGTTTTTGCTAGGTGTATTAGAACATAACCTTTAGTGAATTATGTATTTCTAGTTATTAGGACCCAAGGAAGCAGGGTTGTTTAAACTAATAACTCTGGGGTGCAGTAGGTGTGGACAGGGTTCATAAATATCTATAATATGCAAGCACAGTAGAGGAGAAAGGAAAGGAAATTGAGGGAATTGGGAGATCAGATTTTTATCATGGTCTGTATTGGAAATCTTAAATAGGTAAATGGGCTAGAAACGTGTGGATGTTGCTGAGTGAGGACGTCATGGTTTAGTAGATTGGTAGTCTCTGTGGGAAGATGCCTCACTGCAAGGGAGGAAATAGACTGGAAGGGATAAAGAGCCAGTGATCAGATAGGAAGGTTAAAATTTAAATTTTGTCGCTAGTACTGTTAGAAATACTAGCAGAGGCCAGAGGAATGGATGGTTAAGGCGTGGCAAAGGAGAAGATTGTTAATGATAAAGTTGAGAAATGGAGAGGCTGTTCAGTGGGTGGCACCGACCTGTAATCTCAGCATCGAGATAGAAGCAGGCTCGTTTAAGGCCATTCTCTGCTTCTTAGCAAGTTTGAGGCCAATCTGGACCACATGAGACCTTTTCTCAAAAATAAATCCTCTAAGCAAGAGAGCTGGGCTTTGGATAGAGCCTCCTAGATATTAATATAAATAAGTGGAAGACCGCAGATGACTTGCTAAGATCCTCAGTGTCTGAAGAAGGGCCATGCAGTGTTGGCTGCTGACTGTGAGGTAAGGGTACATTTCTTACAGACTGCAGTTAGAGCCTGGCACCTGATGTGAGAGGAGGAGAAAATGATGGGATGGATGGATGGAAGGAAGGAAGGAAGGAAGGAAGGAAGGAAGGAAGGAAGGAAGGAAGGAGCACCTTTATTGTATATTATTTTCTAAGTGGCCAAAGATACCTGACACAAAACAGAAAAAGTTGAGAAAATGTATCTTATAGAAAATAAGGTGTTCTTTCCATAAAAGAGCCGTTAGACAGTAACCTGAAAAAAGAGTTAGCAAATTGGGCTTTGGCAAGTGGATATAGTAGAATTTCATTTTTATTGTATTTTGTTTTATGTATATGACTGTTTGGCTTGCATGTATATGTTTGTACCATGTGTGTACCTGGTGCCTGTGGAAGTCAGAAGAAGTCAGACCCCCTGGAGCTGGAGTTACAGATGGTGTGAGCTACCATGTGGTTGCTGGGAATTGCACCTGGGTCCTCTGGAAGAGCAGTCAGTGCTCTTAACCCTGAGCCACCTCTTTAATTCCTCCGTGAAGAATTTTCTTAATTTACAAAGGAGAAAGTGTAAATGATAAAACCATGAGAAGATAGACAGACACTAGAATTACTGGAGTCAAAATGTTAATGAATGCCAGATACTCCTAACATGAGAAAGTTGCAAAAGTATGAAAATCCAGATACTCCACTGAGTTAGAAATCTAGGCTCTGATATATACTGCTGTGGCAAGGTAGTAAGTGGCCATTGAGTTCAGAAGGGAATCTGGATGGGTCTTCTGGTGTGTGGACCACCTCAGACTGCTGCTGTCTTCTGTGTTGCAGCCTTCCCTATATTTCATTGGAACTATGGTTATACAGTTTAGCTTTAAAAGTATCCATGTCCTTTAAATTATTTGTTTTATTTTATTTTATCTCTCTCTTTTTTTTTTTATTTTTTGAGATGTAACCTCACCGTATACTCTATACTGGCCTGGAACTGTCTAGGTAGCTCAGATTCGTGGTCCTCTTGCCACAGCCTTCTAAAATTTTAGATTGCAGGTAGGAGCCAGACCACTTCTGGCTTTTGTAGCCATTTTTATGATATGAAGTATAACTTTTCTTTCATAACTAAAGTGATTTAGTTATTTTGTTATTGTTTATCCCTCTTGCTTTGAATATATCCTTTTGTGTGTGTGGCAGATATGTAACCACAGGCTTTTCCACAGGCATCCTACCCTAGTACCAAAAATGACTCTGAGACTTCTTACATATAAATGAATGCCTAAGCCAATAGCTTTGGCTTGTTTCCCCTAGTTCATAACTAAATTATCCCATTTAAACTTGTTGCAGTAAAAATAAAAATGGATTGGTGGCTAAGGTACTGCGCTGTCACTCTGTGCGGATCTGTGGGAGCCGCATGCTCTGGCTGTTTCTCTGCCAGCCACTTTGACACCCTTGGTAGGTTGTTACCACACCTGACACACATATTGCGTTCTGAAGGCTGTTCTAGCGTGGCACCATGCCACGCTAGCCCCAGGCATTGTATAGCCTAACATGGCTTCCAGACTGAGACAGGTCTCTCTGCCCCCTGTGAACTTTGCTCACATCCCCTGTAGCCCGGTAAAATCAAAGCTCTAGAAACTTGTAGTTTAACAATTAGATTTATATGTTAAATTCTCAATCTATAATACATCCACAGAACAAATTCACTGCCAATTAATAAAGATAGAAAAGATAGACAAGATAAAATTGACCTAGATCACCTGGATCAGAATCCTCCTCCTCCTCCTCCTTTGTCTTCATCTTCCTTCTTTCCTCCTCCTCCTTCCTAGACTTTTCCCCGCCTACCCTTCCTTCTCATCCAATGATAGGCTTCACCTTAACCTGGACCCTCCTTGCTGCCTAGTGACATCATCCTACATAAACTAGTCTAGGTCATGCCATGAGGCTACATACCTCTCCTTGAGTTTCTTGAGTTTCATGCAACTGTCTTCCTCAGAGTTCCCCATCCTCTGTTGCTGTTCCCCAATACCCATCCTTGTGTCATAGTCCCTTTGTCCTTGTCTCCCCCCACTTCCTCACACAACTGACTATCCCAGACTCTGTGCTGGAACTTCCACTTTTCTTCCTCCTATCCAAGCTAGTAGGCCAACAATGTTTTATTGACAGATGATGCTTCCATATATTGCATAAGAGATTCTCTCTACAAAGATCCTTATTTCATCCATTGTGAATGTATCTGTCCAGTCATGTTCTCCTAATTGTAGTACACGTTGTATCAATCTCATTAATTTCTTTAGTCTTTTTTTTTTTTCCTTTTTTCTTTTTTTCGGAGCTGGGGACCGAACTCAGGGTCTTGCGGTTGCTAGGCAAGCGCTCTACCACTGAGCTAAATCCCCAACCCCTTTAGTCTTTACAAGAAAGATAATATTGTATGAAAGTTTGACTGACATTTTTCTTTATTTAAATTACAGACTAACTGGATCTTCTGGATTTGTAACAGATGGACCTGGGAATTATAAATATAAAACGAAATGCACATGGCTCATTGAAGGACAGTAAGTTATAATGGCTTACTTTATTTTAATTTATTATAAGAGTTTAGTATCGAACTTAGGTGTGTTAGTGCTATTCTTGAGACAGGCTGACCTTGAATGTTGGTATGCTACCTCTGCTCCCCCAAGTGCTAGGACTGTAGGTGTAGACTACCATACCCTGCTGCTAAAATACCTTTCATTAATGCTTTTCGTTTGGATAGTGGTTTTGCTTTTTTTTTTTTTTTTTTTTTTTTTTTTTTGGTTCTTTTTTTCGGAGCTGGGGACCGAACCCAGGGCCTTGCGCTTCCTAGGCAAGCGCTCTACCACTGAGCTAAATCCCCAACCCGGTGGTTTTGCTTTTTAAAATTTATTTTTTTGGGGGACCAGGGAGATGGCTCAGTGGATAAAGTGCTTGCTGAGCAAGTCTGGTTATATGAGTTTAATCCCTGGATCCCACGGTAGTAAAAGAATGCCTTCTGAAAGTTGTACACACACACACACACACACACACACACACACACAAATAAAAAATTAAAAGGAAGTTTTCTTTTTTGGGTGCTGGGGATTGAACCTATGACTTCAGTAAGCAAGTGTTCTATTGTTATTTTTGTCTCTCCACACCCCCAGCCTCCTCATCTCCCCCAATACCCCCTGGAGCTGAGGACCAAACCCAGGCAGGGCCTTGTGTTTGCTAGGCAAGCGCTCTACCACTGAGCTAAATCCCCAACCCCAAGTGCTCTATTGTTACATAACTCTTTACTTTATGTTTTTTTTTTAAAGGTTCCAAGTTGACTTAATGTTACAAATGAAAAATGTATACCAGATATTTACATATTTTAATTCTAATAGTTTAAAAAACTCAGTTAAAATCTTTTTAATAGTTTGCTTAAATTTTATATAATAATGCTATTGTATTTTTTTCTGACTATTGATTTTTATTATCAGCTAAATAATAAATCAGCCATCAGAATAACTACTGTTGCCTATTTCCCTAGCCCTATTGTCCTTCCAGCTGTCTATTTCTTTTTTTTCTCCTTCTTTGTGCCTGTCATTTAAGGCCAAAGCATTTTAGTCTGTGAACAAAACTTTGAAGATTCATGTCTCTCTGTGATTTCTACCAATTTAGATACTAAACCCAAGAAATACTGCTTATTAATTCATTTAAAAGCAACAATTATATCCCACCAAATGTCAGCAGAAAAGGCAGTTTGTTTTCATTGAGATGGGATCAGACTGGTAAGCACTACCTGGCAAGGCGCTTACTGTGTAGACCAGGCTGGCTTTGTGCTCTCAACTGTCCTATCTCTGTCCTCACTTCTGAGCACTGGGATTATAGGCATGCACCACCATACCCACTTTTGGGGGGTTGGGGTACAACTCTGGATCAAGCCCACAGTTGCATGGATGCTAGGCAGTCTACCAACTTAGCTGTATCCCTGATCATAAATGTCATTTTTATCACCATGAATGTAAGGAAAAAGTTCCTCATATTTAAGGAAATGATAAGAATTGCATTGTTTAAGATTTCACAAATCTCTTTGCTATCTGGCAATAACTGATCTTTTTTGTTATTTTGTTTTGTTTTTAAAAATATGTGGTATGTAAGCAAACTTAAATATGAATGGAATAGTTCCAGATGAGAGGAAAAAGTTAGATAGGGTTATCTGTTATGGAAAATTTCAGACACTTTGTCTAGGTGCTTGGCATGGTAAATATGAAGGTGGAGCTGCGGTCTGAGGTAGTCATGCACAGGGAGCGGCTGTAGAGCCCTTGGGAGTGTGGACGCCAGCCAGGGATACGTAGCTTCCCTAGGAAGTGGTTTTTGGTACAGTTCTGTGAAAAGACAGAGAAGCAGGTAAATTTAGAAAATGTGTTTTTTTTAAAGTGATGTGTTATGAAGTCTTAAGTAATATGAGTAAGGGAAGAAGTAGGGATGCCGAGGGGCTCGTGTTGCTGAATGTTAAGGCAGGGCTGGAAACATTCCTCTAAGGCCCTGAAGTCAGAGCTGCTGTTTCTGTTTCCCAGGACAGACATGTTTAATGTTCTCTTATACATATCAGATACTAACGAGATCGCTGATAAATGCAGGAAACCTGTTTATATTTTATATTTGCATTTATTTTTTTCTCCTTATACATTCTTCAAAAGTCTGTTTTTAGTAGTTAATGTTATGATTATTATAAATTACTTAATTATTTTTCTAGGCCAAATAAGATAATGAGACTTCGATTCAACCATTTTGCTACTGAATGTAGCTGGGACCATTTATATGTTTATGATGGGGACTCAATTTACGCACCTCTGATTGCTGCCTTTAGGTAAGCCCAGCCATTAGCTGACTTCTGAATGTAAGTGTGTCAGGAACACTTCTCTCATGGAGTGAGCATCAGCTCTGTCTCTGCTGAGCCTCAGTTCACTTGGTTTTTATGTCCTAGGTCATTTTCTGTGTATGCTACCATGTAGCCAAGGTTAGCCTTGAACTTCTAGTCCTGCCTCCACCTTCCAAGTGCTAGGAGCACAGGCTGTGCCACTGTGCCTGGCTCATTTCACATTCTTGAACTGCGAAGTTTTGATAATTTCTGTTATCAAACGAACTGCTGTTCGTGATGGTGGTAAAGTTTACATTAAAAAATTTTAGACTATATTGAGTAATATTTCTGTGACAAATTTAAATCAGAAACCATACCTATTTTGTTCTTGTATATATTTCATTCCATAGGCCCTTAGGAATAACTTTTTGAATAGATATATAGTTTCTCTCTGTGTGTGTATTTGTACTTGTGTATATGTATTATTAGGGAGAGGAGAAGCTTTCTGGAAGACTATTTATAAATTGGACAATGGTTTCCTGTTGAGAATGAGAAACTTGCTAATTTTGTTTTGTAAATCCCTCCCCAATACATCTGTATTAATAATTTAATAAAGTAATTCAGTTTAATCAGTTACAGGTTTCCACTGAACTTTTGCTATTTTAGTTTTTTAAAAAAAAGTGTGCGTGTGTCTGCAGTGTATGTGAGTGTCTGATATGTGTGCGAGTGCGTGTGCATGTACTCACATGCCGTCGTGTGCATGTCAGGTTGGAGCACAGCCTCACGTGTCGGCCATTACATTCCACCTTGTTGGTGAGAGGTTCTCTTGTTTGCTGTGGCCTGTTCTCTGGAGCCAGCGTTAAGGAGAGTCTTAGCCACCTGACAAGGGTACTGGGAACCAAGAGAGTGTGTGTGTGGTCCTGGATGATGCTTAGAACTTACTTTACAGACCAGGTTAGTCTTGAACTGACAGAGATCCACCTACTTCTGCGTCCTAAGTGCTGGAATTAAAGGCATTGTCACACATGCCTGGCAACGTCAGTGTTCTTAAAGTTTATTGTTAATTGTGTATGTGTGTGAGGGGAGGGGGTTGGCACATGTGTGTACATGTGGAGGTTAGAGGACATTTTTGGGGAGTCTATTTTCCTCATTCCACCTTCATAGTGGTTCCAAGGATTGAACTTGGTTCCCAAGCAAATGGCTTTGGAGCTATCTCACTGGCTGGCCTCTTATTTCTTTACTTTAGAAAGAAATCAATATTTTTCTCTTCTTCCCCTTGTGGTAGTATGCTGGAATGCCACATAGTGAGGGAAGGACTATGCAGTACACAAGGAGGCAAAAGACAAATAGAAGACTAGTTCTTCACTATTGCTCCTGTATGTGGACTGCCACATAGTGAGGGAAGGACTATGCAGTACACAAGGAGGCAAAAGACAAATAGAAGACTAGTTCTTCACTATTGCTCCAATAATATTTGGAGCGAGAACTTAAGAGTTTCATTTAATGAAACCAAACAGCAGGCTGTGCTAAGCACTTAAAATGTCATCTGTCATGTGTTAAGCGTATGTATGTATGTATGTATGTATGTATGTATGTATGTATGTATATAATTGAATATACCTTGCATTATAGCAGGAGGCACCTTAAACTATAACAGAAGCACAAAAATTAAGTATGATATTATGATACTACTTTTTAGGAATTCATCTATAACCCTGTTTGTTAATCAGAATTCATGGAGCCCCTTTCACATGACTGGGCTTTGAATTAGCTAGCCATAGCCATTGTAAGAATATGAGCCAAGCAGTTGTGCACAGAGTTTACTTGGACTATGTATTTGATAAATAGGGATGAAAATTTCATGTCAGCAGCAAGAATAAAATAAGGGGCCTATAAACTGTCCTAAGCAAAGATGTTTGAGGGAAGGTATATGTACAGAATGTTGGTTAATCGAGAGCATGAACTAATGCACTGATTAGCTATTAAAACTGCCTACTGTTGGGCATGGTGACAGAGGTCACACTCTCTGAGTTTGAGGCCAGCCTTGTCCCCATGAGTTCCAGGCCAGGCAGAGCTACATAGACAAAAAAAATAAAATAAAACACAAAAACAAAAACTTTAACTTATAACATATTTGAGTGTTAATTTCATAAAATTATAGTGAAATAGTTTACTAAAAGACCCACCTTTAATAATGCCGAGCACATTCTCTATCTAGAACTAAGGTGACAATGTCTATCACTTTAAAAGTCTGTGGTGTGAGTCTAGAGTGATGTTTCAGCTGTTAAGGGACTGTTGAGCCTTTGTTGTTCTTGCAGAGGACCCTGGTTCCATTCCTGGTGCCCACATGGTAGTCATGGTAGTTTACAACTATCCATAACTCCGTTTCCAGGGGCTCTGATGCCTTCTGACCTTCACAGGCACCAGGCACACATAGTGTGGACGTACATGTAAACAGAACACTCATGTACATAAAATAAAATAAACACATCTAAGGGTCCAGCCTGGAGTCTTGTGCTTGCTGGGCAGGCATTTTACTACTGAGTTCCATCTCTAGATGAAAATTGTTGTATTTAAAAATCAGAGTACCATGTCCCTACTGTCTTAGGTTATAGTGGCTTTCTCAGCATTGCCCTTGCACCAGTAACACATTAGATAGAAGAATCAGCATGTTGGTGATGTGTTGAGCATTCAGAATAGAGACAGCCTAGCAACAGATGGTTCATCTAAGGTGCATGGTAATGAATAAAAGGAAAACCAAAGAGGATTCATAAGACAATTTACTTTCAGTGTGAATCCTGCCCGAGTTATTGTGAGAACTTGAATAGATCATTCAAGTGCTCTAAACTTTAAAACTGTGTGTGGTCGCACAGACTTTTAACCCTAGCAGCATGAGAGACTGGGGCATGAGGATTGCTAGACTAGACTTTAGCATCTAAAACATAAGACAAAGATACTGTGCTAGTTTAGTCTGTGTTATATCTGGCTTTTCTGCAAGCTGTAGTTTAATCCGCTTCTAGATTATTCTATCATATTTGTCTTTTATATATTGAAATTCTAAATAAAAACAGTTTAACAAAGCTCTATTACTAGACAAATATGAGAACCACTGGGCAGTTTGTCTTTACTATCTTTCTAGCTCACTAACACAATTCTGTGGAACATTCATGTACAGAGTATTTTATGAAGGGTCTGTTGGCAAGTGTGGTAATGGTGATTGACCAGGGCAGTGATTTTTCCCTGGGAACATTCTTCAGTAGAATACTACTCTTAAGCTGGTATGGTAGTTCAGACCTATAACCTCAGTGTTAAAGAGCCCAGTGTGGGAAGTTTGTGAGCCTGTGTTACATAGCAAAATTCTAGTTTTGAAAATATACTGAAATAGCCAAACACTGTTCTTTTTAAAATTACTAATTTTTAAAGATTTATTTATTTTATGTATGTGAGTACACTCTCACTGTCTTCAGACACACCAGAACAGGGTATTGGATCTCATTACAGATGGTTGTGAGCCACCATGTGGTTGCTGGGAATTGAACTCAGGACCTCTGGGAGAGCAGTCAGTGCTCTTAATCCCTGAGCCATCTCTCCAGCCCTAAAATTACTATTTTTTAAAAATTAGTACTATGGGTATTTGGTACATATGTGTTATACCATTGCATGCTTGGTGCTTGGTGTCTGTGAAGGCCAGAAGAAGATTTGGATATCATCAAGCTGTGTGTGTGTGTGTGTGTGTGTGTGTGTGTGTGTGTGTGTGTGTGTCTGTCTGTCTGTCTGTCTGTCTGTCTGTCTATCTGTCTGTCTGTCTGTCTGTCTGCCTTTATATGTATCTCATGCTTTTTGTTTGTATCCTTTTATTAACAAAATACATAGAGGAAAATGTGTCATTGTTCTGTAAGCCCTAGAGTACTGTCAGAATCTTAGAATTCCTATGTTCTGTCTTCATTCTAACATAGGTGGCTCAGTTTAATTGCTTAATGCACAAGCATGGAGTTCCGAGTTTAGATCTCCAGGACTCACATAAAAATCCAGGTGTGTTTTGCGAGCCTGTGATTACAGTGCTGAGGAGGTAGAGACGAGAGAATTCCTGGTCTTGCTGGCCAGCCAGTCAAGCCAGTCAGTGATCTCAGGTTCAGTGAAAGATCCTACTCCCCAAAATGAGGTGGGCTTCGTTGTGGCACATTCATATAATTCCAGCACTCAAGAGGCTCTCTGAGAATTAAAGGCCAGCCTGGTTTGCATAGTGAGTGCCAGTCTAGTCAGTACTACACAGTGAGACTCTATTTCCAGAAGAAAAAGGAGGGGAGTGAGTGAAGAAGACACCTGATAGTGAAGTCTGCCTCTACAGCACACACATAATGTACCCTACACACACCAGTGCAGATAACATGCATACACACATAATGTACCCTACACACATAGGTGTGGATGACATGTATACTACACACATAATATATCCTACACACATCAGTGTGGATAACATGTAAACTCACATAATGTACCCTACACACATAGGTGTGGATAACATGTATATACACATAGTGTATCCTACACACATTGGTGCGGATAACATGCAAACTCACATAATGTATCCTACATACATAGGTGTGGATAACATGTATATACACATTGGTGTGGATAACACCCATACTCACATGATGTATCCTATACACATTGGTGTAGATAACATGCATATTCACATGATGTATCCTATACACATTGCTGTAGGTAACATGCATATTCACATAATGTATCCCGCACACACTGGTGTAGATAACATGCACATGCAGATGTTAACATATATGCAAATTAAGTGAAAATCCCATCTTCTCACTGTCAGTCTGTATGTTCTCTTCTGGTCACATTTACATGCATGTACCTATACTTGCTTTTAGATGCATAGGTACACCAGGCCAGTTGTTTGACTGTGTGCCTCCCTACTCTACCTGTTGTCTTCATGAACTCTTTGTTAGTCTTGCAGATCTACAGATTAGTAATGACTCATTTAATCAACTCCCATAAATGAGTAATTAGGTGACTTTTAATCAGTTGTCATCTGACTACTGCTGTAGGAGTATTCTTTGTTTTTCTGTGTATATATGAGGAAGTATTTCTTATACAAAGAGAATTGCTAGGTCATAGCATTTAAGATGGTCATAGCCTGAAGTAGGAATATACCCGTTGTAATCTTCAGAAAAATTAGGGAATTAGGGACTGAGTGAGTGAAAGGGAGAGAGTAATAGGTGATCAGATGTTTAATCATTGAGTGAAGTTATATGTGTGGAGCAAATCACATGGCCTTTGCTATTGTCTAAATGTGATTGGTGGTTGTAGTGAATTGATAATGACAAAAAAATAGGAGCAACTGAACATGAAAATGATTAACCTTGGGGTACATCATGTATTAAATGAGCAAGACCAACATTATAATATTCCTTCTGTTGGTAAATGAGGTGGGGGTAGACACCTCCATTCTATATTGAGCTTTCAAATTATACACATGGACATAATTTACATGGAACTCACTGTGTAGACCATGCTGGTCTTGAACTTGCAGAGATCTGTCTGGGTCTGTCTCCCCAATACTGGGACTAAAGACATGTGCCACCACTCCCAGCCTTCAAGTTAGCATGTATCTTTTGTAAAACAAGGTGGTATGGTATTATAGATCAAATGTCTTAAAAATGGTAGTCACTGATTCAGTAAATCTTCAAATCTTTAGTTCACATGAATTTACTGACATGCAGTACTTCAAACGCTACCCACTAGGCTCTTACTGAGACTCAGGGAGACTTTGGGGCCTTCAGTGACAGATGCTTGCTGTGTATAAACATAAACAGTATTACAGTTGAACAACGAAAATACGTCTGAAAGCTAATCTTATAAGGACTATAAATTCAGTTAACTTTTCTATTTTCATTTATATAAAACATCTATAAAATATATTAAAAAGATAACAATATATGATACATAGTATAAAAATAGGTAAAATATTTTCTTCCAACAGTACATATTTAACAATTATCAGTTCATAAAGTTTGTTATTTATATAATTGTAGAGACTTGAAGATATCATAAAAAGCTTATAACAAAAACAAAAAACAAAAAACCAAAGTCATTGATTTCAAATCCTTTAGAAGCTGGGCATAGTAGCACATGCCTGAAATCCCAGCACTCAGGAGGCGGAGGCAGGTGGGGCTGTGGATTTGAGGCCAGCTAGAGTCACATTTATACTGTGTTGGAACAAGAGCCCCTGGATCAAATAGTGACAACAATAACAGAATTAAGGAAGCATGGCAGATCCAGAATGACTAGACTCAGTTCAAAGGCTGTATAGACGGATTCTGTTGAAATTGCTGTAATTTGATCTGTGTTTACATTTCAGTGGCCTCATTGTTCCTGAAAGAGATGGCAATGAGACGGCCCCTGAAGTCACTGTCACTTCAGGTTATGCACTACTGCATTTTTTCAGTGATGCTGCTTATAATCTGACTGGATTTAATATCACTTACAAGTAAGATATTTAGATTTAATATTTTTGATACTATTCAAAAGACTTAATAACAATAACAATAATAATAATAATATTGGGGGGCTTACAGCTAGTCAGGCACCTTGCTAAATATTAACATGAATTTTCTTATTTAAAGTTTTTTTTAAGTATTCAGTGAGAGGTAGACATTTTTTCTCATTTCATAATTGAGGAAAACAGGAGCTAAAAGGTTAAACGAATGTCAGCCCCAGTAGTTGGGACCACAGTTCTTGGTTTTTCTAGATCTTGTCACTGAGCATCTCCTGGAAGAGAGAGACGTTCTACCTGATGCTGGAAGAAAATATCAGGAGTTTTGCTAAGTGAATTTATCAAAGTTAGTAGTGTCTCAGTAATAATCTTCAGTATAAGAAATCTATATTTTTAAACTATTGTAATAGTCCACTAATGTACCTCTTTAAACATCTGAATTATGTCATTTCAAATTGTTAACTGCACTTCTCCATCTGAAGTGAGTTGATAAAAGTTACTGAAGACCTTTAATTTGACTACATCACTGGAAAGTAATCTTTTTTTTCATCTTTATTAAATTGGGTATTTCTTATTTACATTTCAATTGTTATTCCCTTTCCCCGGTTTCCAGGCCAACATCCCCCTAACCCCTCCCCCTCCCCTTCTACATGGGTGTTCCCCTCCCCATCCTCCTCCCATTACCACCCTCCCCCCAAGAATCCTGTTCACTGGGGGTCCAGCCTTGGCAGGACCAAGGGCTCTGGAAAGTAATCTTAAATTCTGCTAATTCTCAGAATCTTTTCAGAGAATGCGTGCCATGAATATTGTCAGTTCATTGGCTCCCTTTCCTTCCTCCACTTGCTAGCATTAGCTTGGCACTTTTGTAGAACTCATTACTAATGAGCTAGCAGAAAGAGTAGGCTCCTGGTTGTCAGCGTCAAGCCAAGTCTAAGTGGTTTCGCACAGATCTCTATTGTTTTGTAATTTCTCTAACTTCCTGAGTTATTTATTCTTCTTCCTTCATATGCGAATACAGTGAGGTTGATTTGATCTCATTACCTAGCTGCACAGAGCTCAGTGAGCACACTTGGGCTAACTGGTAAGTCCTGTAGTCACACTTGCAAATGAACTTAACTTAAACTATAAGAAGGAGGTCTGCAAATGTTGCTTAGTTGAAATTGTTGACTTAGTTTTCTCCTGTCTTTGTAGTTTTGACATGTGCCCGAATAATTGCTCAGGCCGAGGAGAATGTAAGAGCAGTAACAGCAGCAGCACTGTTGAGTGTGAATGTTCTGAAAACTGGAAAGGGGAGTCCTGTGACATTCCTCACTGTACAGACAACTGTGGCTTTCCTCACCGAGGCATCTGTAACGCAAGTGACACCAGAGGGTGCTCCTGCTTCCCTCACTGGCAGGGTAGGAGCTGCCCTTTCAAAGTTCTTTCACAGAGTTGTAGTTTAGTGAACTGTAATAGAGTTTATTTTAGCAGCTGTAGGCCTTATGTTAATCATGTATCAGATGGCATTTAAGCATTCACCTCCCTCTACTCAGACTCTTTAAAGTTTACACGTATGTGATTGTTATTGATGTGCTTAGAATTATGGAAAGGTGTAACAAATCCTTTGCAACTCATTCATGAAAATTAGGGAGCATGGTCTGGTGTTAGAGAAGCAGAGAATCAAGCTGAGAGGTGGTTAAGTGGCAGTACTGCTGTTTCCTAAGAAAACTTGTTTGTGTTCAGAGAAGATCTGCACCAGTTAGAATCCCACTGCTGTCATCTAGTGCCATTACCCACACAACCAGCATACTAATGAAGCTGTAGGGAATTCTCTGACATTTTGAGGAAACAGCCATTATTGCTTTAGTGATTTTCTTTCTATGCTTATGTCCTCAGGACCTTTTTATTTTGAAAGAAAGTGTTTGTTTAAATGTTTTTGGTTTGTCTAGTTTAGTTGATATTAAGGAGTTAGTGGTTGGCATGCTTGAGTACCATCCCCCTTTCAGGAGTCCCAGTAGAGGACAGAGTTCTCTCTGTCTCCTTCATCTAGTCAGCTTCTGGGTTTACCAGAAGATTGATTTTGATCTGTCATTATATTTTAACCCTAGTGTCTTTTCCACTTGAATTAATAACTCTTGGTCTGCCCTTTCCCTAAATGCTGCTTAAGCAAGATTTTTACTACTAAAAATGTTTAATCTGAATATTGCCAACTTAGCAGAAAGTATGTAGTATTAAATCTCATTATGGAATGATTGGTTTTGGTCTGTATCTTAAGTAAATTAAAAACTCATGTTAGGTTCTAAACAGATGGCTTCTTGGTTAAGAGTACTGGTTGTTCTCTAGAGGACTCAGATTTGATCCCAGCATCCACGTAGGAGCTCACAATATCTGTAACTCCAGTTCCAGAGGATCCAGTGCCTTTTTCTGACAGTGGGTACCAAGCAGGCAAGTGGTACATAGACATTCATTCAAGTAAAATAACTGTGTGTGAAATAAGTTTAAAACAAGTTCAAGATGTTAGCACTGCTAAAGGAAACATGATTCTTTAAATATTCTTTGCACTTAGATTAGAACTTGGAATGCTGCAAACTTTTAGACTGCATTTTGTGAAGCTATGTTGTTATTTTTTTCTTATTAGGTCCTGGATGTTCAATTCCTGTGCCAGCTAACCAGTCTTTTTGGACTCGAGAAGAATATTCTGACTTAAAGCTTCCCAGAGCCTCTCATAAAGCTGTGGTCAATGGAAATATAATGTGGGTTGTTGGCGGGTATATGTTCAACCATTCAGATTACAGCATGGTTTTAGCGTAAGTGGCTTTATAATTAAAACATTTTATTTATTATTCCTGAGTGTATATAAGGGGGTGTATGCAGTGGTGTGCCAGTGGAGATGAAAGGACAGCTGCATGGAGTTAGTTTCCTCCCATCACCTGTGTGTGAGTTTGGTGTTTGGTTTCAGGTCACCAGGCTTGTAATGTTTGCCCTTTGAGCCTCACCAGCTCAGAGAGTGGGTTAAAAACTTCTGGAAGAAGCTTGGGTTTCCACCCCAAGAAGCTACAGTGTAAAAATAATAAAAAGCCAGGACATCACAAGTAATTACTGAGGGAAATCTGTTTAAACTTTGGTAGTATTCTTTTAAACTTTCTTCATATATGTTGATGTTCTACAATTGAAAGCCCCAAAGAATTCATTGTTATGATAAGAATAATTTATCTTTTTAAGGTACTTCCTCTGATATTTTGCTTTAGGTATGTAGTACGTCATATAAATAGGAGTTACTTTATCTTTTGATTTTATTAATAGTTTTCATATGTCAGATGGTTTCAGTTTATATCTTACTAGTGTTAAATGGCTTTTGTCTAATAATTTCCAGGGTTTGAAGTCTTATTTGTGCTTTTTTGAAGGTAGAATATATATTATCATATTAGAGTTATAGAGAACAGATTTCAAGAGGAAATTTATAAATACTTAGCCATGTTAATTTTGTGGCTTGAAGTTTTTTCTATTAGTGATTAAAAAGTATTGACATTCATCTTAAAGTCAGTAGGACTACTAGGCAGTCTGGCGTGTGCTTTTGTTAATGTTCTGTTTCTTTGAAGACACCATGGTCAAGGCAGTTTTAAATGAAAGCATTTCATTAGGGGCTTATTTACAGTTTCAGAGAGTAAGTCTATGAACATCATGACAAGAAGCATGACAACAGTCAGGCACAGCACTGGAGCAGTGGCTAAGAGCTCGAATTTGATCTACAAGCAAGTGGGAGGGAAGAAAGAGAGAGAGAGAAAGTATGAACACGAGAACACTGGGCCTAGCATGGGGTTTTGAAACCTCAAAGGCCACTCCCAGTGATATACTCCTCCCACAAGGTCACACCAGTTGGAAATAAGGCTTCTGCCTGCACAGTATCAGTAGAGACTGTGGGGGGAACATTGACTTCTACTGTCAGCAACAGTAATGGCAGTAATAAGTTGACCTTCTCCATCCCATGGGAGTGGTGTCAGAGAAGGCCTGAAATAACAGAGGGTCTAGAGTCTCACAGCATGATACACAAAATCTGCCCAGCCAAGAGCTAATACAGTCTCATTTTCAATAAGAAGTCAAAGAGACAATGACATTAGGGTGACACACATTAGGTTTATCTGACAAGAAATTTAAAGGTGGCCATCCTAAAATACTACAATGAACAGCTGCACACATAGAAAGCAAATGAAAAAATAGAAAGTCTCACCAAAAGAAATATAAGATGTAACAGGATATCAGAGGCCAGGTTAAGGCACTTGACCAGCTGGGCCTCGTGACCCACTCAATACCTAGGACCCACATGGGTAGAAGAAAGAACCAATTCCTGATAGTTGTCTTCTGATTATCTTTGTGCCTTGGCAAATACATGGCCTTGCCCAAATAAATAAATGTAATAATAATAATAATAATCAGAAAGAATCTTAAATGGAAGGCCTGGAAGATGGCTGAGAGGCTAAGAGCATTTTCTCCTGCTCACAGTCATCTCCATTCTAGAGCATCTAGATGCTCTCCTGTGGCCTTTACTGGCACTGCATGCACGTGGTAACACAGATATGAATGCAAGCAAAACACTCATACACATAAATTAAAAAATCTAAAAAGAGAATATCTGATGGAATTGTAAAATTGAAAAATGCAACAATGGAAACAGAAGTCCCAGTGGGTAGATTAGCAGGACAGAGGCAAGAGCCAGCAGCCTCCAGACAGACTTAGAAATTCCAGTCAGAACAATAGAGAAAACAGTAAGTCTTAAATTAAAAGGAGGCCAGGGCCTGTAGCAAAAGGTTTTAATTTAAGCAGAATTTGAAAGGAAGAGGCAGGCAAATCTCTCTGATTGGGGATTGGGGTTAAAGGTGTTTGCCATGACACTCTGCTCAGAGTTAGCCTTCTCCCCTAAAAAGTTTTAAATTCATTTTTAATGCTGACACAGTTAGTCATAGTAATTGTGTCTCACACAGTTCAACACACTCCAATATGCCGCCCCAGCCCATTGCTAAGCCTTAGTTTACTTGGTAAAAGACATAAGCTCAGCATACGTGAAGCTCTGGATTTCATCCTTAGCACTACATAAAACCGGGTGTGGCCATGCACACTTTAACTTCAGCACCAGGGAAGCAGAGGCAGGATGATCAGAATTTGAGAGTCATTTTCAGTTCCATATAGAGTTTGAGGTTAGGCAGGGATACAGGAAACCTGTCTCAAACAGACAAACAAAAAAACTTCAAAAACTGTTGAGATAGTCAGGCTGTGGTCCTAGTAAGTGTTGAGATTATAGACATATATCATCGTGCCTGTTGTATATTTTTGAATCTTGGTGTCCGTCTATGTTGTGTCATTCTCACACAAAAACCCACACCAGGCCCAATCGCATTCTCTGCCTGCTGCCTGTGGGTCAGATGTAAGCTCTCAGCTGCTGCTCCGGTGTCAGGCCTGCCAGCTGCCACACTCCCACCATGTGATAAGGGACTAACTCTTAGAAACTGTAAGCCAGCCCCAATTATATTTTTCCTTTCATAAGTTGTCTTGGTCATGGTATCTCTTCACAGCAATGGCACAGTGACTGAGACACCTGGTCTTTCCCCCAAGGAATATGAAACTGTTTATTGACTCCTGTTCACCATTCCTTACCGTAAAGTGAACAGTACACAGTTGGATAATGTGATACTGAAAAGTTATCTTTCTCTTTTCTGTTGTAACCCAAGTTCTGAGGAGATCAAACCTAACAGCAAGCCGAGAGTCAGGATGGAGACAGAACAGGCCGGCCAGTATCTGCTTTACTAAGTTCTGTTCAGCAGTCGAAAGTCGCCGTCAGCCTCACTCCTGTGACTGCACTTTCATTACTATCCTAGTCCCTGGGTCACAGCCTCAGTGCAGATTGCAACTCTAATGGAGTGGCTGACGGCTTAGCTAATTGAAGCAAGCTAGAGTTTGTCTGGCTTCCTTGTCTAAACCACAGAGACTTGGTATTGACAAAATTTCGTAAATAAACAACTACATTTTCATGGTGTATAACTTTGATGTGGCTGCTTTTAAATCATTCAACCTAAACTGTCACACAGAATCTTCTGTTTGATTGGAAAGATTGGAGCTTGAAGAGAATTTTGCTGAACCTGAAATAATTCATAATGATGGCTCTGAAGAATGTTTTCACCTACACTTTTTGTTTTAGTTGATATTTGTACTTTAAGATTTATTTTATTTATGTGTATGTGTGTGCATTTGTGTGAATGTATACCATGTGTCTGCAGTGCTCAAGGAGACCTGAAGAAGGACTCTGGAGCTGGAGTTACAGGGAGTTGTGAGTGTAGGAATGGAAGCCAGGTACACTGGAAAATCAAAATGCTTCTAACACGGAGCAATCCTGTCAGCCCCTTGATTTATTAAAAAACAAAGAAGAACACTAGTTGCATAAGTATTTTATGTGCGCGCGCGCGCGCACACACACACACACACACACACACACACACACACACACACACACACACAGGATCTTTAATAGTCCTTCTGTATCCCAATTAAGTGTAAGTTCTTAGGGGCTAGAGCGAGGGCTCAGCAGTTGAGAGTGGGCTGTTCTTTCAGAGGACACATCCCAGGCAGCTCACAAGTAACCATATCTCTAGCACCAAAGAAGAGCCAATGCCTATTGCCATGCAAGCACCAGCACACGTATGTCCCACAGCCATGCATATTCACAGCTAGAAATAATAAAAATAAATCTTCAAAAAGTTAATTCTGATTGAAAAATGATTGAAAAATTCACCTAACATTTAGAAAAAGGTGTTCACTAGTGAAGAGGACATATACCATGGTATCAAATGTTCTGTTGTTAAAGTAAGGAACTATAAAAAGCATGTATTTGAAATAACTAGGGGGTGGGGATTTAGCTCAGTGGTAGAGCGCTTGCCTAGCAAGCGCAAGACCCTGGGTTCGGTCCCCAGCTCTGGAAAAAAAAATTTTTTTTAAAAATGTGAAATAACAAGTGCCTTATAATACAAAACAAACAAGGCAATCCCAACAGTTGTCAGTACTTTGAAGACCAACACAACAGATTTGACCTTATTTAGATTGTAGTTATTTTTCATACTAGTAGTTTTGAAACCAAGATCTAAAATTTATATATCCATATAAATATACATTAAAATAGCAAACTATTATGAGCTTTATCTTAGTCCTTCTTTCTTTATAAAAAGCAGTTATAGGGATTGAGACATGACCCATCGGTTAAGGCCTGGACTGTTCTTCCAGAGGACCTGGGTTCAGTTCTCAGTGTCCATATGTTGGCTCACAACCGTCTGTAACTCCAGTCCCAGGGGATCTGACACCCTTTCTGGCTTACATAGGTACTACACTCATAAGGTACACAGACACATACACAGGCAAAACACCTGTACACGTAACAAAACAATAAGGTTTAAAAAAAAAGAATTACAATTTGAGGACACTTCATTTTGCCAGCACCAAATCAGCCTCTCTAGAGTCTTTTCATTTCATGAGAAACATCAATTCTCCATTGCTCTCTGTGGCTCTAAGTACTGGATGAGGATTAGGGCCTGAGAAAAGCTTCATAGTTTGTCAGTAGCATCTCTTTTCTTCTTTGGATGCTGCCATCAGTTCACACAGGCTGCCTTTTTAGCTCTTAATCTGTCTACACACAATCTGTCATTGGCGCTCACCCATGTATGTGTTTATGTCATGAAGCCATGAAGAGCGTTGATTGAGTCTTACTCTCAGTGTGGATCACAGAAATGATACCCTATCATCCTTGCTTCCTACTGGTTAGAAGTCATTGATTGTCCTTATACTCAAGGCTGGGATATTATATATGAGTGTGAACACCAGGAAGCAGGGAGGTGGGGAGTGTCAATAATTCTACTCAGATGTTTGACTGTTGTGGTATACAATCATTGGTTCTATCTTTAAAATCTGCCCTAAATCTAGAGCTGTCTGTGGTGGTGTGTGTGGTTACAAAGGCAGGAAGATTGTGATTTTGAGGCCAGAATAGGTATATACAAAGATCCTTTCTCCAAAACAAACAAATATACAAATAATTGTAGCTACTTCTACTAGTAACCTAACTGTTCCTACCATGACTAGTGCTGCTTCCATGAAAAGGTGAAATAAACTTGTGAAAGTGACTTCTCCTCCTGGGTAGCACATGTGCCATTGCGTGGTTTTACCGGTGCTCCATTGTTGTTGTAATTATATAAAAATAAAAACGGTAACGTTGGTCTTTTACCCTGCTAGGTCCTACACCTCAGTGCCCCAGATATCTGCTAGATATCTTGGCGGAAACACAGCCCAGCCACACACTTTCTTACACTCAAACTCTCACATAAAAGAACACACAACTCAATAATCTTAGATCCAATTGGTAAGATATAATTGCCCACTTAAACATACAAAGCCCAGTACCATCTATCCCTTGCACCTTTTATTTGCCAGGTCTCCAGCTTCTCCTTCTCCCACAACGACTCCTCGCTTCTCCCCTCTTTCCATCTTTTCTTTACTCACTCTCCCAACTATATCAATTCTTCCATGCTTTAGTTTCTCCTTCTCCTACAACGACTCCTAGCTTCTCCATCTCCTGTCTCCTCTAACTCTCTCAGTTCCCCATCGTGTCTCTAAACTCTTCCTTTCCCTCCTATCTTCATTTCTCCTCTCTCCCTCTCTCCCAACTGTTCAATCCTTTTCCCCCTTGCTCAGGTTCTACTGGCTCAACTGTCACCAACTGTCTTCTCTAACCCTATTCTCTGAATCTAATCCCCCTCTCGCTCCTGACTCCTCCCTCTGCCCAAATCTAGCGCTCTTGCCTAGAGAACTCCAAGGCAGACCTCAACACTCCATCATTGTTTTCCTTCCTTTTGCATGCACAAATGTTCACATGGGAAGCCAGAAGTCATTGTTGAGTGTCCTCCTTGATTGATTCCTATTCTCTCTCTTTTTTTTTGAGACTAGATCTGGTGCTCAGTGATTCATCCAGCAAACTCTGGGGAGCTTCCTGTAATCATGATTACAAGCATGGTCCAAACTTGTGTGACAAGCACTTTACTAACCAAGTCATGACCTCAGCTCCTCGTTCCCCTTTCTTTTCTTCTTTTGTTGTTTTGGACTTACTTGTTTGTTTTTGTTTATGAGTGTCTTGCCTACCTGCACAGATACGCACCACGAGCAAGCAGTTCCAGAAGAGGACACTGGATCCCTGGGACCGGCACGCCAGTTAGCTGTGATTCTGTCCTGTGGGTGCTGAGAATTGCATCCAGGTTCTGAGAAAGATCAAGGCTTCTTACCTGTGATCCATCTCTTTAGCCCATGTGTTTCTCTCTTGAAGAAGAAACCTAGGAATCATTTTGATAATTCCTTCACAGGCTGCATCATAACTTCATGACAATTTTTACCAGCTCTCTCAACAGACACATGTTATATTTATTTATTTTTATCTTTAGTCTGCTATTAGTTTCTCCTTAGTCTCTTGCAGTGGAGTACTGTCAGATCTGTTTCTATTATTTTTAATTTATTTGTAATGGAGACTGGGAAGTACTTAAAAATTGCAAATCCCATCATTTACTATATTGTTAAAAGCCATGGTTAGCCAGGCTTGGCTGTGCACACTGTACTCCAGGGCTCTGAAAGCTCAATGCGGAGGACCGACACACACACACACACACACACACACACACACACACACACACACACACACACGGGGGGGGTGGAGAGAGAGAGAGAGAGAGAGAGAGAGAGAGAGAGAGAGAGAGAGAGAGAGAGAACGGCCCCCCATTAATACCGTCCCATTAGATATAATGGTCCTGTATTGGTCCTGTATGACCATTCAACCCCTGTTTGCCCTCTGTGCTGCGTTAACAGTCTTCTTCCTTTGCCCATGAAGCAGCATGTGCATCCTACTCCAAGTGCTTTTGCACTGGTGTCCTTCTGTCTGGAAGTCCTGTTACTGCATCTGAGGACTGGTCTCTCCTCCTCTTTACAGTTCAATCTAATTGTCTCATGAAGAGATCTTTCCTGACCATCTGGTTCAGACATGTTCTCCCTGTTGTTGTTTTTTATAGTTCTAAATCCTGTCAAGAATTTTTGCCTGTTTTAGATTATATGACTGCTACTGTTGCACATGCTCATTGTTGGGGCTTAGTTCACAGAAGGTACTCAGGTGAGCACTCGCAGCTGCTCACATCACACGTTATACATATATGTACTAATGCCACATTTGCTTGTGAGAGCCATGTTTTATGTTGTGTGTGTGTGTGTGTGTTTTTTTTTTTTTTTTTTTTTGGTTCTTTTTTTTCGGAGCTGGGGACCGAACCCAGGGCCTTGCGCTTCCTAGGTAAGCGCTCTACCACTGAGCTAAATCCCCAGCCCCATGTTGTGTTTTTAAAGATCAGAACATCTTTTCTATGTGTACCCTATCAAAACATGAATGTTATGGGTTTATAAATTTTATATAGTTATTGGTATTCTTGTTGTACTAATTTTCATGGAATTTCAGTGAATATAGATATTCTGTTTTAAAATAGTATTTTAGATAGGAAGCCCTGTCTCAAAATGTACCTCAGCTGGTAGAGTGCCTGCCTAGCATGCAGGAAGCCTTGGATTCAGGGTCCAGTACCTTATAAGTGGGATGTGGTGCATAAGCTGTCACCTCAGCACTCTGGAGGTAGAGAAAAGAGAATCTGGAGTTCAGGGTTATCCTTGGCTGTATGACAAGTGCAAGATGATCCTGGGCTACATGACATCCTGCCTCAAAAATCAAACACCAGATCAAAAAGCTCACATCTTGACACAAGAGAAAGTAGAGAGAGTACACTGGCAAAGCTAACTAACAGTGACAGACACACCTTCTTAACAGGGCCATAAATCCTAACCCTCCCAAATAGCCACTAACTGAAGACCAAGTAGTCAATGATAGGAATCTATGCAGGCCATTCTCATTCAAACCACCACAGTAGGTTTTCTTTAGCAAATGAATATTTTAGTTGATTGTGATTATTCAGTAATCCATGAATAAATATGAGCTACATGGCAGGACTATAAATTATTATATTCTTTTAAGGAATTATTTACGTATATGAGTACACTGTAGCTGTCTTCAGACACACCAGAAGAGGGCATTGGATCCCATTACAGATGGTTGTGAACCACCATGTGGTTGCTGGGAATTGGACTCAGGACTTTTGGAAGAGCAGTCAGTGCTCTTAACCACTGAGCCATCTCTCCAGCCCTCTATAAATTATTATTATATTATAAAATATAAATCCGTGAGTCTGTGCATCATCTATAGTGTGCATATGGATGGATGCCAGAGGTCAACATCAGGTATTCTCTATTGCTTGGCCCTTGCTGTTTGGAGACAGAGTCTGTAACTTAAATTGGAACTCATCATTTCGGGTAGACTGGCTGGCCAGCAAGCCCCATGGGCTCTGCCTGGCTGCACCCTTCCTCCACTGGGACTTTAGTTGCACAGAGGTGACTCCACACTCATACTCTGTCTGGGTACTAAGCTTAGATCTAAAATTAGGTCCTCCTAGGCAATCAGCGGGCACTTTACGCACTGAGCATTGCTTCAGCCCTGAACATTTTTATTTTACTAATTTTATATTTTAGAATCTTAAGTGCATTTACAGTATGATTGAAATGTTATAGTTGTAGCTTTCTTAGGCAAAAGATTAAATCAAAAAATATACTGTTAATTTTCTTTTTTTTTAAAGATTTAATCATTTATTATATATAAGTACACTGTAGCTGTCTTCAGATACACCAGAAGAATGCATCAGATCTCTTTAACAGATGGTTGTGAGCCACCATGTGGTTGCTAGGAATTGAACTCATAACCTCTGGAAGAGCAGTCGGGTGCTCTTAACCGCTGAGCCATCTCTCCAGCCCTTAATTTTCTTTAAAAATATTTATTCTTTAGAAATTTCATAGATACAGATGTGTGTGATCCTTATAATATCTAGTCCAAATTCTCCCTTTCACTCTCTCCAGATCTCCTCAATGTGTGCACATGCTTTGCACACACATGTTGGTTCTCTTATTCCACCATGTAGTACAAGGGATAGAGTTCTGGTAGTCAGACTTGTGCAGCAAGCACTTTTACTCCTTGAACCATCTTGCTACCCAGTTATTTTTCTTTTATTATTCCCTTTTCAACACTTATCTTCAGTTTGTCATTATTAAATGAATAAAAGTTATTGTGAGCTATTAAGTCCCTTTATAATACAAATGTCATTGACTTAGGTTGTTCTGTAGGAGAGGTTTATAGGAAACTCTAGAAGCTTCCAGTAGATGTTTGTCTTATACCAGGCTTGTGTAGTCGACTTTCCCATTTTGAGTTCTCACATACTCAGTGGGCCCAGGTATAAGTTATGTTTGCCAGAGGAGCATGCGCCTCCCTGTAATCTGTGGTTGATTTGTTGAAAATGTCTGAACTGGATTATATCATACTTAGAAGAATACAAGATGTTCTGTTTTGTCATTTGAGTGAAAATATGGTCTGGTTTTTTTTTGCAGGTATGACCTGGCTTCTAGGGAATGGCTTTCACTAAACCATTCTGTGAACAGTGTGGTTGTAAGATATGGTCATTCTTTGGCATTACATAAGGTAAACTATCTCTACTGTTCAAGCAAGAAGTTCAACTCTCCCTGTTGCTTTATGTCTTTGAATACTCGTCAGCTTCGGATTTAATCGGTATAAACTTTGTTTGATGTGATGGTATATAATTCACCAAGCTGCAATTGGAAATTGAAGTTAGAACTATTTTAATCCAGGGTATTCTACGTGGAAATGGTTAACAATGAAATAATGTCAGTGAGCCTGCGCCCATTGTCAAGTCCAGCCACATTGCACACAGTGTGACTGAGTAGCCATCTCTGTGTTTTGTGTGTATATTGTAGGGTGAGGCAACTTTAATTCCCAAGTCATTTCATCCTGTAGTACATTTCATTTAGAGAGGGTGATTTAGAGAATGTAGAGTGTGACTTGTTTTATTTTGTTCTTTATGCTATTCCTAGTAATTCACTGAAAAGTTCATTTTACTCATGCTTCTTAAGTTAGGGATAATAATGAGATTGTGAACCAATCATTTTTTTATTTTCCAATATTAATTTTTTAAAGATGTATTTGTTTTTAATTTATGTATGTGGGTCTGTGCTCCAGAGGCCAGAAGAGGAGGCCATCAGAACCCTGGAACTGGAGTTACAGGTGTCTGTTAGCTGCCATGTGGGTGCTAGAAACCAAATCCGGTCCTCTGTAAGAGCAGCAAATGTTCTTAACTGCTAAACTCTGTCTCCAGCCCAAGAGTTGATTCTTAATGGTTTTTAAAATCCTGTTTATATCTTTCTTATAGGATAAAATCTACATGTATGGAGGAAAAATTGATTCAACAGGGAATGTGACCAACGAGCTGAGAGTATTTCATATTCATAATGAATCATGGGTATTGTTAACCCCCAAAGCTAAGGATCAGTATGCAGTGGTTGGACACTCAGCACACATTGTTACACTGTCATCTGGCCGTGTGGTCATGTTGGTCATCTTCGGTCATTGTCCGCTCTACGGATATATAAGTGTTGTGCAGGAATATGACTTGGGTATGTATTTTTTTCCAGTGGAGGCATTTTGAATATCAGATTGAAAAGCCTTACCCTTATTATTAGGATACTGTAACAAAATTCAGCATGACCTTGATCCAGTACTTTGTCTTGAAATAGTTAATATCAGTAGATAACTGTGGGATTCAGGTTGCTGATGTCCCTGTGGAACAACTATTTACTTGTCAAGGCACAGCCTTGGCTTCGGAGGGGTTCTGAGGAAGGGGTGTCTGGGAGTGGGGAAAAAAAGAACAGCTTGTCAAAAAAACCAAAAAAGTCAAATTGTGGTCCAAACTGGCACCTGTATTGTATTAAGGAAAGCTGAGGAAAAACTGGGATATTTATTTCATCTCTCGGTCTATCTCAAGTAAGTCAAACACTCAAGGTCAATGTTTGCACCCTCAAATTAAAAACAAAAAAGGGGGAGATGCTAAGTCCAGCATGATCCTTGTGGGGACAGAATGACATGGTTTCTGCCCCTGGGACAGGAGCAGCAGGCTTGGGTCTCCATGAATGTCATACCATGGGCATAAGGCTTGCTCGTATAATAATGTACATATTTTGTGTTCCTCTCTTGAGGAATGTCCTCCCTGTTAATGTGAATGACTCCATGATAATCAGAGACAGCATGAGTCCAGGAAGTAAATGCTGGGACCTTCAGGACAGCCCTTAAGGCTGTGAAAAGAACTCTAAAAACATGTTTGAAAATATATGGTTCCTTAACTATACCAAAACGTAAGGGTGCAATATGAATTGTATGAGGAGCTTCACAGATCTAAAGGAACAGAAGCAGCTCGCTGTGAGCCAACTTGACAGAAAGATACTAAGGAAGTAGATAAAGAGACTTAGGGAGTGGTCGGTGGAGGATCCCACCCAGCTAAGTTTGAGCTTACAAAGGCAGACAAAGTCCTGAGTTCAGGGTGGGCCTGGAACAGAGCAAGGTTAGGCCCAGGTGTGATCCAAATGGTAATTTCAGGACCGGGTACCCAGCTAGTTCATTGTTTGTATTTAACAGAGGCAGGCAGATCTCTAAATTCTTTTGCAATGTTAAAAGGAAATGTGTGCTTGCTATCTCTCAAGGGGTTGGAGTCCCAGGATGCTGATTCATAGGAAACCTGAAGTAACTGGGCTTAGGTTCTGCAGATGAGCTATCCAAAAAGTTTTTTAGAGTAGCAAGAGAGAACTGCTTGGAGAACTGTCTCCAGCAGAGAATAGCAAGAGAAAGCTGCCTAGAAAGCTGGTGAGAGAGAGAGAGAGAGAGAGAGAGAGAGAGAGAGAGAGAGAGAGAGAGAGAGAGAGCGCCAGTGAGAGAGAGAGAGGGAAAGCAGAGAGAGAGAAAGCGATCAGAGAGAAAGCAGACTGGAAAGCTGTTTCCAGCTGCCAGCTTGGATCGACTTTTTGGGTTTTTTAACAAGTTTTTTCCCACTCCCAGACACCCCTTCCTCAGAACCCCTCCCAAATCAAGACTGAGTCTTGACACTTATTGTCAGCTTGCAAGGAACCAAAGATAGCACCACATGTTTAGATATCAAAATAAGCATAATGCAAAGCAGTAAGCATGCTAAAATAATTTTGGACAGTCCTTTAAATATTAGGCCAGCGCAGTGTCATTTGACTTTAGTGTATAATCTTGTGTTACATTTTATTGTTTTTCACTGTATAGTAGGAATGTCAGTTAGGATTGAAATGTTGATGAAGTAGTCCTATAAAATACATCTGAAGATCATTAAAGTACATCTGAGAACCATAAGGAATCACTGAAGCTCACGGGGAGTTAAATGTCTGTTTAAGAGAGTTTGAATCTTTAAAATTTGTTTTAAAAATCTGAATCTTGCCTGTGTGGTGGCACACACCTTTGATCCCAGCACTCAGGAGGCAGAGGCAAGTGTATCTCTGTGAGTTTGAGGCCAGCCTGGTCTGCAGAGTGAGTTCCAGGCCAGCTAGGATACACAGAAACTCTATCTTAACCAACCAACCAAACAACCAACCAACCAAACAACCAAACAACCAAACAAACAAAATGCATCTTTAAAAACTTGTTCTGTGAAATTTCATATATGAATACAATATATCTTGTTCATATACAGCACCATTCCTCCCATCCAGCTCCCCTAGGCTCTTCCCAATACACCTTCTTCCCAGCCTGATCCTCCCTTTCAGGGTGAGGGTTAACACACTGAGCGCAGTTGGTGCTGATTATATACAGGCTTGCCTAGATGGACTTCCTTATAAATAAGATGGAAGGATGGCCTGAATGCCCTTTTTTGCTCTAAGATATTTAAATTTTAAACTAATGTGTAAATAGTTTAAATCATTTAATATTTTATAAGAAGAGGAGCCTGCAACATTGACTAACTATTGTCTCTTTTTCAGAAAAGAACACATGGAGTATATTACAAACTCAAGGTGCTCTAGTGCAAGGGGGTTATGGCCACAGCAGTGTTTATGATCACAGGACCAAGGCTCTGTATGTTCATGGTGGCTACAAGGCTTTCAGCGCCAACAAGTACCGGCTTGCAGATGACCTCTACAGATACCATGTGGACACTCAGATGTGGTGGGTGTTTTCCTGAGCTTTCCCTTGATGGTATAGAATCTGCAGAGGCAGTTGATTGAAAAATACTGTGTTGTTTGACTTTTGTCAGCACTGTATGTAACAAAGTTAGCAGATAAATACAGTAATAGAGTTAAAGTAATAATTGTGTTGTTGCTATCTGTTAGTTTTTCTGCTCTTAAGATAGTTAAAAAGTGCTTAGTGTTTTAGACTGATTTCTGTTCTCATCCACTGATCGCTAGTGTAGATTTCCTCCCTTCAGAATTCTCAGCAATAACCGTTGTGCTGATTTTATCCATACTTAAAAAGCATAGCCTTTCTTTTTCCTTTTTGGTGTTGGGGACCAAACCCAGGACTGTGCACATGAATAGGCTATACCATCTTTATCTGTTTAAACTGTCAAATACGATGCTCTCATGCCTGTTTGATTAAGTTTCCCTCCTTGGAACTGAAGCTCGCCTGTAAGAGTATGCATACTACTTTTAGCAAGTGGAAATAAATTTGAATTATGATGTAATTATAAAGCACTAGTCTCTCTGTATCTCTCTCCTCCTCCTACTCCCTCCCTCTTCCTTTCTGTCCCTCTCTCTCAACATACATTAGAGATCATGCTGTGAATGTAATTTATGGGTCCTGAGGATCACTGTCTTTAGTGGCTGTGAACCACTGAGCCTATGTGGTTGGCGGTTCTGCCATACTAATAAAACACTGAACATAAATTTTGATTTGTATTTCACATAATTCTTACCTGGAATTCTTAAGTGGAATTATGGAGCCATAGAGAATGAACATTTTAGTGCTTTTAATATAGTTTCCCAAAATTCTTATCAGATTTTCATGATTTTTTTAAGGAAGTGGCTTACATACAAGGAGAAATCAAGTATTGCACATTTGAATCTGAAGTTATAAAGTAATTACATGTAAATTGCCAGATAGATAAGTATTCTTCTAAAACTAACCTTATATTTATTATTTTTAAATAAACTCAAAAGGACCATTCTTAAGGACAGCCGATTTTTCCGTTACTTGCATACAGCTGTGATAGTGAGTGGAACCATGCTGGTGTTCGGAGGGAACACACACAATGACACTTCCATGAGCCACGGTGCCAAATGCTTCTCCTCAGACTTCATGGCTTATGACATTGGTAAGCTTTCCAAAGATGGGTTAGATCAGGAATATTTTATTTGCCTATGAGCAACATTAAAGATTGAAAATATATCTATGTCAAAATAATTGCACCACTTAAAAAAAGTCCAAGTGGTTGAATTTGCATTTAATTGAGTAGGGTTACACATCTATTGAAAAGCATTACTTTGCATTAAACTACATTAAACTCTGAAATCACTCTTGCTAATTGCTTGAATCTTTTTAAAGGCTGAGTTAACTGGCATCTCCTTCCTTATAAATGCCTTATGTAGTAGTAGTTGTAACTGCCTGCATTAGGTTAAGTTTTAGGGAATATGCTGTTTCCAGAAACCTGGCTTTACACATGCTGTCCATGCAATATACATGTGGCTAGAAGAGGGCAATGTCTGTTTATTCCTAGAAAACAAACATCAACTGCTCTTTTGTGTAAATACAGTCCATATGATGTCCTTTCTGTTTGTTTTGTTTTGTTGCACTTTGAGACAGTCTCACTATGTAGTCTGACTGCCTGGAGCTCAGTATATTTCAAGCTGATCTTGAACACAGAAAAAATCCTCCAGCCTCTGTCTCCTGAGTGCTGAGATGAAAGATGTGTACCACCACACCTGACTAGAGATTCGTTTTTGTAATTATTTTCATTGTGGTGAAATGTACTTAACAACACTCACCATTTTGTTGTTTTCATCAGTTGAAGTGAACTAGATATACCCACAGTGTTATTCACACCATGTCGCCCTCTGCATGCTGTCTGCTGTAACTGAGACTCTGCCCTTAAGCAATAGTCCTTCTCTTCATCCTCACACCAGACTCTTGAAATCATCCTCTTTGTCTCTATGATTTTGACCCAGTCTGCTAGGTGTTCATTTTTTTTTTTCTTTTTTTCGGAGCTGGGGACCGAACCCAGGCCCTTGCAATTGCTAGGCAAGCGCTCTACCACTGAGCCAAATCCCCAACCCCCTAGGCGTTCATTTTTTAAAGAAAATTTTGTTTACTTTTATGTGTATGTGCGTTTTGCATGTATGTATGTTAAGCACACCATGTATGTTCAGTGCTCGTGGAGGCCAAAAGTAGACATTAGATTTCCTGTAGCTGGAATTGCAGACTTTTGTGAGCCATCACGTGGGTTCTGGGAACTGTGCCAAGATCCTTTGGAGGAACAGTGAGTGTTCTTAACTGTTGAGCCATCTTGCCAGCCCTAGATGTTTGTTTTTAACAGATGTGTTTCTGTTAGCCATTGAACTTTTAAATTGAGAATGGCGGATACACTATACTTAGTTCTTAGCTTCAAGCTGAAGGGAGCACAAACGAGAAGACAATATAATTGTAACTCAGGAGGATTCTTGCTGAAAAGAAGATATGAAATTACCTCTGAGCACTCTGAAGCCACTGGGGTAGCATGGTGGTCAGGAAAGGCATTCTTGAAGAGAAACCTTGCTAGCCTGCTGCTGAGGAGCCCTGAGAGTCAAGTAGACCTACCAGGCAGGGGACATTTAGTACAGACCAAATAGCTGGAAAAGTATATGGCAAACATTTAGGACTTTTGAACTGTCCCTTTTCTCTGACGTAGTAGCACAAAAGGTAGCAGGTAACTGTTAGACTAGACTGTTCAGATCTTATTCAGAATGCAAGGATCATTGGTCTTTTGAAAAGTCTCACAGTGAAAGTGATAGAGTCATATGCGTGTGTTGTACTTTTTTTGTTTGTTTGTGGGTATTTTAGATTTTTCTTGTTTTTCTTTTTGTAAGTCTGGGCCTCACACTATGGTCCAGGCTGGCTTAAGACTTATGGTAACCATCCTATGTCTGCCTTTGTGGGCCACCATGACCAATTTGAGAAGATGTGTTGGGTGCATTGTGATAACCGATTTGGAAGGGGCATATTGACAATTAGGAGGCTACTGCTGCAGAAGTCCTAATGAGGTTTGAGTGAAGGCCATGGAAGTAGCAGTGACAACTGCTAGTGTCTGGCTCTTGTGTGTTGTGACAGAAACATAACTGCCCTTTCTTGGCAAGTGTCTGCTGTGGACCACCTTTGTTAAACTGAAAGCACATATAGAGGAAAACTTATGGACATGATTGCACAAGGCCAGGAGGGTGAGAAACATGGTGGGATTGAGGCCAGTCTGAGCTATCTAGTAAGACTATGTCTTTAATAAAAATAGCAAAAATTATAAAAACAGGGACTAGGATCTGGGAAGAAGAGCATGAACTAAGTGTGGGGCATATCCAACTGGAAATGTCTTTAGGACAGAGCTGATGGCTAAGAGGAGACTGTAGGAGAGGTGAGTTATTGTGGGGCATAAAAGATGAGCAAGAGTCAGAGACACTTGGAGAACAGAGTCTGAACAAGAGTAGAGGCTGTAAAGAGAGTGTCAGAGAAACAGGAGAAAATAGGTGAGATTAATGACCTGTGAGATACAATTAACTGCCAGAAGAGTGGCTAAAAATGACTGGAGAACCCTTCAGATTTGTCAACAAAGAAATCCGTTAGCATAATTTAGGGTGCAGGCAGCTGAGGAAGGACATCGGTGAGATATGTGCTCTGAGTGTTCATTTTTATTAAAGCTTATCTGCAAAGGCCTCAGATTCGCTGTGCACTTGTCGAGGCTCTTCTTGAACTCCTGTTCCTCCTGTCTCCACCTTCCCAAGTGCTAAGATTACAGATGTGTGTCCTAATTAAAATAGGTGCGTACCTAGCATTAACATTTTTAAGTTAGAAAATACTGTGGTGCTCTGGGGATGCCTGCTATACACGAGGCCCTGGGTCTGATCTCTAGCACCACACATACTAAAGCAGACATTCTGCAGGTAAAACCGGTAGACAGTAGAGTGATGACCATCAGGAGGGGATCTGTAGGTATTGAATGAATATATTGATCAGCATTTCTGTGCAGTGTGTTTATTTCATGTTCTGAAATATTGCTGCTGTCGTTTACACATAATAGCATAACTAAAAAGACAGACAAGCATGTTGTATGAGGCTGTGGATGAGGCATTCTTCTTTGTTTTGATCTTGCCTTTGTTTAAGACAGGGTTTCTCTGTCCTGGCTGTCTGAAACTCAGTATGTAGAACGGGCTAGCCTTGAATGCACAGAGATCCTCCTGCTTCTGCCTTCTGAGTGCTGGGATCAAAACTTACACTTCTTTGTAGAAAGACTGATAGTTTCCATGGACTATATAAGACAACCTACTCTGAAATGTGCTTTTTCTTCCCCTTAGCTTGTGACCGATGGTCAGTTCTCCCCAGACCTGAGCTCCATCACGATGTCAACCGATTTGGCCACTCAGCAGTCTTGCACAACAGGTAACTGGAAAGCAAAGGTTGTGTTACTGTCTTGCATCTATGTTCATTTTTTTTTTCTTTTCTATTTTTCGGAGCTGGGGACCGAACCAAGGGCCTTGCGCTTGCTAGGCAAGCGCTCTACCACTGAGCTAAATCCCCAACTCCCTATGTTCATTTTTAATATCAACTTTTTAATAGTTATGTCAGAATGGTAAGAGGCCTGGGGAGAAAAAAAGGAGAGAGGACAGTTTTAGGTGAAGGATAAGGTAGGGAACAGGCGTGGGAGATAATGAGGTAAAAGAGCAAGTCTGCAGTCTGCACCCTGACCAGTGTGTGCTCAGGAATCCCTTTCTGACCAGCAGAGCTCTTTGTCCATCTGTGCAGGGGAACCTTAGTCCCGTGAAGGACATGCAAAGGACTAGGGTTATGGGCCAGCAATAAGGTGCTTACCTCACTTGCACAGGATCCTGAGTTCTGTCCTCAGCACTGTGCCTTCTGCAGATACAGCTTTTGCCATAAAGGACATGCAAACTGGCCACTTTACCTGGTCGCTTGAAAGTGTACTTTAAAGATTGAGAAGCTTAACAGTCTGCTGATGTTAACTTTTCTTATTTTGCTGCTGTTGTTACTGCTTTCTGCTTCCTTCTTTAAAACTCAAAGTTATATAAACCCTTAAATTATTTAAATACTCCAATGTTTATATTATATCATTACATTATAGGTTTTCAAATTTTCTGTTGGAGTTTCCTAATACCAGTAATTTAATTTGCATTAGGAAAAGTACAAAAGTGGCATTCTGGAGTTATGAAGAACTGACCATTTAGAAGCTAGATATTGGGGGAAAGGTGATATCTTTAATCTTGTGATTACTTAATGTTTTACAAGTATATAGGGTTTTGTGGCAAGACCATTTTGTGATTAGAGGCTAAAGTGGAAGGATTTTTTTTTATTATTATCTTGTCAACTTAAGTGTTATCTTACATTGCAATCTGATGCTTTCTCTCAGAAAGGCCCTGAATGCCTCTTAAGGTTTTCATCTGGCAAGCATCAGGCCATCTAGCATCGGATCCCATTACAGATGGTTGTGAACCACCATGTGGTTGCTGGGAATTGAACTCAGGACCTCTGGAAGAGCAGTCAGTGCTCTTAACCATCTCTCTAGCCCTATTAAAACATTCTTAAGTTTTACCCAAACTCTGAGAGTTAGCCATGAATCAAAATCAGGGATGACTGTCTGAATAATGTTTTTATTTTGTGTAGTTTATGTGATGTGTTTGAGTATCTGGGTTTTAGGCAGGGTTGGAGGATAAAAGGTCATGGTTGAGAAATCGTTTGGCTCTCTCTCCATTGTGGTGGTGTTAGTCAGCAGCACTGGATCACCTTTGTCTAACTTAATTGTTCTAATTGTGGTTTTGAGAGAAGAGTGCAGGAGGGAAAGCTGTGAAATTGTGAGGTGCTAGATGAAGAAATGGCATTTACCTTGCTGCTCTCTCTAAGCATGTTGGAAGGCTCTCCCACTCTCCCAGAGCCATCATGTGACCTGAGATACTCAGAATTATCGAAGACACCAACTGTGCTCAGTTTAAGCAATAGTTTTATTAACTAAATCCAACTTGATTCATGTTAAAGTCAGGGAACCAGTAGTGGGTTTGTTCTTTTTGGTTATTGTGATGTCTGCTTTTCAGATACGGAGTCATATAATCATTATATTTATTTAGTCCTTTGTTGACTTAGAGAGAAAAATTGGAGCCCAGTGCAAGTGAGCTACCAAATTTCTCATTGTGAACTAGTATTAAACTTCTTGGAGTTATGGGATCTTGGAGATGGGAGAGATCCTAGCTTATCACAGCCCAGAAGTAACAGATGAGGTTTCTTTTGAGGGGTCTTAGGTCTTTATGAACTGGACTTAGAAAATATTTAATGTGTTTCATTCTGCTGTAGTTCTTAAAACTCTAGCTAGTGAGCATCTTAGGAGCACTTGAGTCCGACCTACAGCTGTGGTCTATCTCTGGTGTGCATATAACAAATGCACTGTGAGCATTTCTTCACCAGACATAAAATTAGATTTTTCTTACAAAAAATTCTTCTTGGGAAGGAATGAAAGAGAGTAGGGAAATGTTTCAGGATTGTTTTTGTTTTTTTATTTTTAATATTTATTTGTTTATTTTATGTATATGAATACTCTGTCTTCATGTACACCTGCATACCAGAAGAGGACATCAGAACTCACTATAGATGGTTGCAAGCTGTCATATGGTTACTGGGAATTGAACTCAGGACCTCTGGAAAAGTAGCTGGTGCTCTTTTTTTTTTTTTGTAATTTATTTTATTTATTATTTGTAAGTACACTGTAGCTGTCTTCAGACACATCAGAAGAAGGCATCTGATCTCATTACAAATGGTTGTGAGCCACCATGTGGTTGCTGGGATTTGAACTGAGGACCTCTGGAAGAGCAGTCAGTGCTCTTAACCACTGAGCCATCTCTCCAGTCTAATTGTTCTGTCTTAGTTTGGGGGTGAATATCTAATTCAGAGATGCACTGCTTTTCCAAGAGTGAGTTTTAACCACTAATTTGTCACTGGATTGGTCTTTTAAGAACAAAGGTTAGAAGCTGCCAATGATGGTGCACACCTTCAATCCCAGCTCTCTGGAAGCAGAGGCAAGTGGAACTCTTTAAGTTTGAGACCACCCTAGTTAGTCTACAGAGTGATTTCCAGCCCAGCCAAGGCTACACAGAGAAACCCTACCTTGAAAAACCAAAAAAGGGGAGGAAAAAAGAAGAAAGAAGGAAAAAGAATACAGGTTGGGCAGTCAGGGTAGCTCATACCTATAATCCCAACACTTAAGTGTCTAAGATAAGAGGAATTCTTCGAGGTGAAGTCATGAGTTCTAGGCCAGCCTAGGCTGCAAAGTACTGAAAGGGGAAGAAAATGATTCTCTATATTTTCTCTGTATTGCCCACTCTTCCACCATACATATACCTAACAATAAATACTAAAGATCACTCCATGGCACTATATCTATGTGATAGACTTCTAGAAAAGTGACTTAAGGTTCAAAAGGTAAATAAGTCGTTTTGTTTTGAGTTGCCAAGATCCCTTATATGGACTTCCAATCATACATGCCCAGCAGCAGTATATGAGCCTGACTGTTGCCTTGAAGTCTCACCGATTCAAAAATTAGGTAACATTTGTTACTTTTTTCTTTGTCAGTTGGATAGGTAACCAATGGCACAACAGTGTGTTCTAATTTGCATTTCTCTATGATGAAAGTGGAATATTTTCATATGCTTTATGAATCTGCATTAATTTTCCTTGCACTACTAATTGAAGTCCATCACCACAGCAGACAGAAGAGTTCTTTAATTTTTTATGGACTTTGACAAATCTAGGATTCATAGTTTCAATAAAGAGAGAAATTCCACAAGTAGCCAGTATGTAGCAAAATTGGTCTGTATAAGAATAAAAGGAAAAGTGCCTAGGGCAAGGATGATCCCTGAGTGCAGCTTCTCAAAGAAGAGTCACACTCAGGTGCCTCCTAGGAACGTGCCCAGATGCAGGTTTTAGGAATTCTATCGTGCAGCCTGTTTCTCAGGAACTCTTCTATCCACTTTGATATTTGAGATTATAGAGTGGCACTGGAAATGCATTAGATGGCATTACAAACTGCTAAGAGAAAATCAGGAGCTATCAGAGGTCTAGGACATGGTTTTTCTCTGTAAATGGGGCTTCTGGAGAGATTCCTGGAAAATGCTGTGTTTATACCTAGGAATTAGGAAAGACCTTAAGCAGTTGTGAGTTGTGGTAGAATGCATTCGTTTCCAGGACTATAATTATCTCTCACTCTCTTTGTAGCCTTCTTTGTATTAAAATTTTCTCTGCTTGCTTTTTCTGTGTGCGTGCGTGTATGCATGCATGTACGTAGATCCCCACATAGGACAGAAGAGGTTTCCTGAAGCTGGAGTTACAGGTGGTTGTGAGCTGCCTTTTGTGGATGCTGTGAGCCAAACTCTGTCCTCTGAAGAGCAGCAGCTTTAACTGCTGAGTCATCTCCTCAGCCGAGAGAATCTTCCCTATTAGTAGAAGATGTCATCCCAGCTCTAGGAGCTATAACACCTTCTGGCCTCAGTGGACACCCATATACATGTGCACATACCCACATACACACACATATAACTAAAGATAAAAGAAAACTTTCTAAAATACACTTTCCCTGTGTTCTAACTTTCCGTTACACACTTATAGGTAGATTTTTTAAACTATTCTGAGTGATAACAAAGCAGGGTAGAAGGTGGAATTTGAGAGAGTAGTAATGGTTTTTGAGACCTTGAAAATAACATCTCGGGCTGGAGAGATGGTTCAGCAGTTAAGAGGTCCTGAGTTCAAATCCCAGCAACCACATGGTGTCTCACAACCACCTGTAATGAGATCTGATGCCCTCTTCTGGTGCGTCTGAAGACAACTACAGTGTACTTGTATAAAATAAATAAATAAAATAACGTCTCAGAGCATTTAAGTTAATCATGTATGTATGTATGTATGTATGTATGTATGTATGTATGTATGTGAGTATCTATGCATGTATTATGTGGATGGGGGTGCTGTAGCACATGTGTAGAAGTCAGAGGACCACTTTGTAAAGTCACGTCTCTCCTTCCATTTTTATATGGTTGAGGGATTGAGCTCAGATTGTCCAGCTGTATGGCAAGTGCCTTACCTGCTGACCCATCGCCCTCGCCCTCTCAGAGGACTTTTAATACTGGGAATATTCCTAATGATTAGCAGTCAAAAGTTTATTGTGAACCAGGCACTTAAAATCCTAGCCCCTGGGAGGCAGAAGCAGGAGGATTGTCACAGGATCAAAGTCAGTCCAGTCTACATGAGTCCCATGTAGCAAGGGCTACACAGTGAAACCTGTCTCAAAAGTTTCGAAAGCAGCAACCCACAGCAGCCCTGTGTCATGTGTCTGTTTGAGTTCTCAGTAAATTCCTTCTCTCTCTCCTCTCAGCACCATGTATGTGTTCGGCGGCTTCAACAGCCTCCTCCTCAGTGACGTCTTAGTCTTCACCTCGGAGCAGTGTGATGCACACCGCAGCGAAGCTGCTTGTGTGGCAGCAGGACCTGGCATCCGGTGTCTGTGGGACACACAGTCGTCTCGATGTACCTCCTGGGAGTTGGCAACTGAAGAACAAGCAGAAAAGTTAAAATCAGAATGTTTCTCTAAAAGAAGTATGTTTTTTCTCGACTTAGAATTTAAAGATCTAATTTTATCTGAATTGTGAAGGAACTTTGTCTCTGCCCTTTCCTGTTCACCATATTCTCTAGTTATTTCTTAATAAAACACACAAGGTCTTTGGATGGGAGGAGGCACATGGCTCCCGGAAGCTGTTAGCAGGTGATAGGTCCTCATTGCACAGGCTTTGTGTATCAACTCCAGGACTGACTGCAGGTGATCTGAAGCCATGCACTTAGTGAAATTTGCTTTCATTTTGGTTTTAGGGTCTTGGTGTATAGCTCAAAATAGTGTCAAGCTTCTTGTGCTCCTTCTCCCTCAGCCTCTTGAATGCTGGGATTATAGGCATGTATCACTGGCCCTACCTGAGAAATTTTTTGATGACAGAAATGTTATATATTTCTTTGTTCAGTTTAGTAGCCACTAGCCATCTGTTGTTATCAGATACCGGAAGCGTGGCTAGTGTGACTGAGGGCTCATTGTTTTCTTAGTGCATGTAGTAAGGCAGATGTAGCAGTGCGTGCCTGTAGTCCAAATACTCAAGCTGCTGAGGCAAGAGGCAGTTCTAGGCCAGCCTGGGCTGTGTAATGAGACCTTGTCTCAAGAGCCAAAAACATTAACAATAAAAGAGCTGTATGTGGCTATTGGCTGTTATATTGATGATGAAAGTCTAAAGTTAAGGATGAGATCCTCTAGGGGAGGCTCACATACAACAAATTGCTCTGGTAGGCAGCAGAGAGCTACTGTTCTTGAAAAGTATTTCCAGCCTCTTTAACTGTATGTAGCAGTGTAGCATGACAGTCTATGGTTCCTGCTTCTAGAGCCCCTGGGCTTCTCTTGTTATTTTTGTCCCCTTAGCTACTTGCTTAGTGGTTGCTTTGAGCACCACTTTACCAACTCCCCGAAGTAACGTGCAAAAATCTTCGAAAAATAGAAAGAATGCCTCCAAGACATTTGTCCACCAGTCAGTTACACTATGAAACCACGTTCCGCATCTAGTTGTTGCAGTTACATGAGGGCTATACTGGATAGAGACTGCTTTTATTTTCTGGTATGTGTCAAATGAAGTTGTGCAGGACATAAAGGTCCTGAGGCTGGGCTGTTGATTAGAGTTTTGGTTCACTTATGGAAAACAGCTGACCAGACCCTGTTAGAGTCAATAGAAAAACCAAACTTTAAAGTTAAGTTTAAATGTATAGTGTATTGGAAATAATGTTATCTTAGGAGACTCAGTCTGAGCCCATTAGTTTTATCTTACTTTCTGGGTGGACCTAATCCTGTCAGAGTAAACTTGGCAAGAAAAGCAGCCTTCGTGAAAACTGATGAGGGAAATTTCTGTGGCGTTAGGCTAGTGGCCTCTCTTCCTGCTTGTGTGTATGTGACATATTCATGAGATGGTTTAATAGATGGGGCAACAAGGCTTTGCAGATTCTTGCTTGGGGAATTAAGGAGATTATGTCATGTCTACAAAGAGTGGAAGTTTCAAAATCCACAGGTTTGGACTCACATGAGTGTAGAGTGTGAGTTGGTAAGTGCCTCCTGTGGGGTTGTGGGTCACTGGGTATACCTACACCCAGGTAGGCCTCGCATTTGTAATAGTGTGCTTTCTTTGGCTTCTGCACAGCTTCTGGTATAATTCTGTTGATAGTTGGTGTTTGTCCTGGGAGAAAAGCATTCAAAGGTCAGCCCTTCCATTTTACCTTAGAGGCTGTAAATTAACCTTCACTTTTCACTCTCTGGGTGCTGTGGAGGACAGGTAGGAAACCATGTTCCTCAGATTGTCTGCTTTCGTCTGTTCTGTTTTAACCTAAAACTCGCAATGTGTTTCCTTCCAGTTTGACTCTACATTTTGCTTCCCAACTATTATTAGGAGCTGACCTATCTCAGATTACATAAAAGAGAGGCTGCCACATAGTTGATGGGTTTGTCTTCTTTCTGTAGCCCTTGACCATGACAGATGTGACCAGCACACAGATTGTTACAGCTGCACAGCCAATACCAATGACTGCCACTGGTGCAATGATCACTGTGTCCCTGTGAACCACAGCTGCACAGAAGGCCAGGTCAGACGCTGTTTTTCACGGACTTTAGAGAATAGAAAAGTGCTAATTGTTTGGGTGTAGTGCAAATAATGAGTAGAGTTATTTTTAAAATGGGGATATGGATTTGAATTTTACTGTTGCTCAGGTTTTCTCTTAGGAAGGGATGCTATATACATCCTGATTTCCAAGGATCGCTCCAGCTACTGAGGTGTTCCAGAAAGCATGTTTTACAGAATGCCCTTGGCCTATATCTTGACTCAACATAACATCTGGGCTAGTCATGTGTGATTTGTTTTAGGTGATAATAAGCTAAGGATAAGGTGATCCAGCTTCTGTTGTCTTTGATGGCTCATGACCTTTTTTCTCCCAGTTTAATGCAATTCATAAAAAATAAAACTCGAGATTGCTACAGTGGGCAGGGTCTGGGAAGAGCTCTGGAAAAGCAGCAGGTTCAGCTTTCACAGATGAACATTGGATGAGACTTGGTGGTGGCAGTGGTTCCATTGGGCAGCTAGCATGTGAGCTAAAAGCATATTAGTGTTCCCACTGCAGTGCTGCTTCCTGTTCATTCTATCTAATTCTATCTATCATCTATCTATCTATCTATCTATCTATCTATCTATCTATCTATCTATCTATCTATCTACATACCTACCTATCTATCATCTATCTACATCCTACCTATCTATCATCTATCTACATACCTACCTATTTATCATCTATCATCTATCTATCTAATCTATCCATCCATCTACCTATCACTTATATAATTCTATCCATCTGTCTGTCCATCTAATTCTATCCATCTGTCCATCTATCTGTCTGTATCTGTCATCTAATTCCATCCATCCATCCATCTAATTCTGTCTATCCATCAATCTGTCTAATTCTATTTCTTTTTTTAACTTTTTTCTTTCTGCAGTTACCATTCTCAGTTTAATTCTTTAATTCTTTAACTTTAATCTCACTGAGTTATTTGTGTGAATATAAACAAAAGCACTTCTCCATTGTGTTCTAGATCTCCATTGCCAAGTATGACAATTGCCCCAAGGATAACCCCATGTACTACTGCAATAAGAAAACCAGCTGCAGGAGCTGTGCCCTAGATCAGAATTGCCAGTGGGAACCTCGAAATCAAGAGTGCATCGCCCTGCCCGGTAGGTCTTGCACAGGGATACTCTCTGTAAGGGTCCAAAACTTGGTCCTCCCTCCTTAGATCAGGTTGGACCTAGGAAGAAATGTTTATTCTATCTATTTAACCCTCTCATTATAGGGGGAATTATTTTGTATGTTTTTAACATAAATGTGGTTCTTATATATATACTAGCCTTTGCAAGAAAGTGAAGCATCACCTCATGTTTTGGAGAATTGGGGGGCAGCTAAGATCCATGTCATGAACCGTGTCCCACTGTCCTTCCTTCTGCTGTGGTAACCTGATACCAGAGCTCTGCAGCCTCAGCTGCAGTCAGGAACCTAGCTGTAGGAAGCACTTACTGACAGTCCTGTGAGAAGAGATTTCTGTACACCTCTCCCAGTGTGACCTTCATCCCTATCTCAGCAGAGGTTTGGGGTGATGATTTTAGGTCCTGAGCCAGCTAGCCATGACTAAATCTCTCTGACACATTTGCTTGATCATGATATCCAGGAAGAGGGGCTTCTGGGCTCTCTAACATCTGACGCTTAAGTAGGGCACCTTTTGAAAGAATTTTATTTAGTTTGCTAATGGGCTTTAGTTTAGTCAGTGTTCTATTGCTGTGAAGAGATACCATTACCAAAGCAACTTTTATGAAAGGGAACATTTAATTGGGGGCTTGTTTGCAGTCTCAGAAGCTGTTATTATCATGGCAGGGAGCATGGTGGCACAGAGGCAGTTGTTGCAGTGGTAGCTGAGAGCTACATCCTGATCTGTGAGCAGAGAGGCAGAGAGGGTGTGAAAAAGACGGGTCCTGGCATGGGCTTTTGAAACCTCAGTAAGACACTTCCTCCAACAAGGCCACAGCTCCTGCAACAAAGACACACACTTAGCCCTTCTCAGTAGCCACTCCCTGGTGAATGAGCATCCACGTGTATGAGCCTATGGGGCTCATTCTTATTCAAGCCAGCACAGGTTTTTTGTCTTTTTATTTTGTGTCTCAAACTTTCAGTCCAATAGAATTACCTAGGCACCTTGTTAAAAGACAGGCCTCAAGAGCCGGCAGTGTTGACTCCCTGCCAGTAGCACATTCTGAGGAGCAAGTCTGTCTGTCTTCAGTTATACCTTTCCCTGACCTTAGTAGCTGTCCCAGCTAATGAGCACTGTTGGTGTCCCCTCCTGTATGCTCTGGTTCTGGGGAAATGCTTGCCTGTTCACTTCCATGTTAATGTCCAGGGAGCAAGCATGCTTCCCTGCAACACTTATGAGTTCAGCACAACCACAGGAGGAGATTGTAGAATTCCCCGGTGTGCTGTATCACTCTGAGGTTTCCAAACCAACCTCCTTTTCGCCTTGTTTTTGGTGTGCCTTGTGCACTTGGTTATGCCTTCTATCGTATATCATGAAAACAGGGTGGCATGTAGAGGCAATTTATCCATTCCCAATTAAATTCCATCCCCAGTTTACTTTCTCTGTATATGTACATCTGTGTGCAGATAAATATATCCATGTGTGAGCATTGGAGGCCAGAGGCTAATTTCCGGTCTATTCCTCTATCCCTCTTCACAGGCCTTCTGCTGAACATGGAGCTCACTTACATAGATTAGCTGACTCACAAGCCTCAGGCATCCTCCTGCCTCTAGCCCTCAGATGAGATTTCAAGCAAGCAAAACCATGTCTGGCTCTTTATGTGGGTGCTAGGGATTTGAACTGGGTACTTATGCTTGACACAAGTATTTTATCCACAAAACCATCTCCCAAGCTTCCATTTGCAGTTTTTTACCTCACCCTTCCAATTACATATTTATTTGTATGCCCTTTGTTCAAGATTTTAGTCATCTTTTACATTTTTCTTCAAAAATAATTGCACCAATTTTTTAACAATGGCACCCAGTAGGAACATTAGCCTAAAGTATACTTCCTGTGAGCCGGGAAATATGACCAGGCAACTTGGAAAAGGCTCTTTTCATTCTGGGGCTGGAGCGAAGGCTCAGCAGTGGAGAGTGCATGCTGTTTCTCAGGAGGACCCAAGGCCTTCCGTGTCCAGGTGTCAATCACTTGTAACTTTAGCTCTGATCTAATGCCCTCTTGTGGCCTTTGTTGGTGCCGCAGTCTCATGCACTAACCCACACTCAAGGCACACCTATACACATATTTTAAAAGATAAATTATTTTACTTTCAAATTTTTATTCTGTGTATGGAAGTTAATAATGTGTCTGATATTCTCACAAAATCCTAACAAAGCACCTGAAATTCAAATCAGAATGAGTTTAGATGTGCAGTAATTTGAACTAGGAAACTGAACTGCATAATTTCTAAAACTTTGTTTTCTTTCCTCTTCCCCTTTGCAAAAGAAAACATCTGTGGCATTGGCTGGCATTTGGTCGGAAACTCGTGTCTGAAAATCACTACTGCTAAGGAAAATTATGACAATGCTAAATTGTCCTGTAGAAACCACAATGCCTTTTTGGCTTCGCTTACGTCCCAGAAGAAGGTGGAGTTTGTCCTTAAGCAGCTTCGATTAATGCAATCATCTCAGAGCACGGTGAGCCAATGTGTTTAGAATTCTGGATTCTAGTACCCACCTTTCTTCTGAGGGCATAACAGTGGCTCGTGTGCAGAAGACCACAGTTGTACATTATATGACTGATAAGAAAGAATTACAGTAAATGATTATTAATAGACCGTGGACCTCTACTTCACAGGCTCTTCTTTTGATGCCTTTCTTCTTGTCTTAAAAAGTTCAGTACTTTATGTATTTCATTAGTAGTTATTAAGTACATTTTAAGATATAAACATATGGAATGAATAGTAATATGTGCACGTATTCTGGTGACATCAGATTATTTTGTACTTGTTTTATATCTAGATTCTGCTTGGGAGAAGGGAGAGGAAATGCTAGTTACTTAGGTGTCATTAAGTCATCTGCAGCCCTTGAAGGTATTTTATAACACATAATGTAAGAAATATAGCACATCAGTAAGAGATGTAAAATGTAAGGCTTCTAAACTCAGAAAGTTCTCTTACTGTCTAGCCAAACTCTTTAACGGGTTGTAGTTAATATTATACAATCTCATTTTGTATTTTTCTTGGAAAGTCTAATTCCAAGATTTGTAATTTGACTGTGATGCTTCAGTCAATTAGATAGATATTCACGGAGCAGTCTTTCTGTCTTGCTGGCTGTGGTACAGAGAGACGTGAGGTGCATGTGTTTGTCTAGCCAGGAGAAGACAGAATGGAGCACAGCATTTCTCATTTATGGGTCCTGGTTGTTAAATCTCAGGAAGTCCATATATACAGAAACAAGTGATTTCTGGCAGTTAGATAAAAGCTAGCATTCCTAGGGAACTTGGGAACCTTAGGTGTCATTAAGCCATCTGCAGCCCTTGAAGGTATTTTCTGCCAAAAAGAGTCATGTCCCTTCTATCTGGCAGAAGGGACATGTGGCTATTGTCTACTATGCCTGTCATGTAAGTGCATGCTGGTCTCCAGGCCCCTCAATATCACAAGTACCTAGAGTGGTCGTACACACAGCTACACCCACCCAAGGGCTCTTTGGAATTGTGAACAAGAGGCACACAGTTAATTTTGATATGCCTTGACTAGTTCAGTGGCTGGGCATTTCTAATCCTCCCTGAAGCTAGTATACATTCGCCCCTCCAACTTTCCTGAGTCAGCTTGCTAAATCAACATTTCATCTCTGATACCCCAGACCTAATGGCGGAGTGGCTCCTAGGGCCACTTTCCTGAATTTTTACATGGCCAGTTTAGTTCTTTCCTACAGCTCTTACCACAAATCTCTCTCCTTCCCTGTTAGGGTGATTGTCTTCTTTTCCTATCCAGGTTGCTTGCCCAATCAGTTTAAAAGTCCCACCTCCATCTTTCTGCCCAGCCATTGGCTGTATAGCAGTCCTTATTATCAATCGAAGCCAGCTTGGGGGCAGGGACCCCCAGGTCAAGAAGTGCTTTGGGGAGCAAAATTAAGACAAAGTATTTGAACCAATTCCCAACAAGTACCTGTTATACATTTCAAAGTCCATATTAGTCTCCTGGCCCTTCCCTTTCACAGCTACCTGTCCTCCTTGTAATCCGAATGAGAGTCCTTTTCATACTCTCTTTATCTCCCATTTCCCTAGCCCTGGCCATGTCCAGTCTGTTCTTTTTCTCTCTGTTCTGCTGTCTTCCCAATGCCTCTGGACATTTTCTCTCTTATTTACAATAAAAAACAAGACAAAACAAAAACAAACAAACAAACAAACAAACAAAAAACATATCCTAATAATAGAGTAGTCAGTCTGAAGTTTCCTTATTGTGCCCCCTTGAATACAGCTTGTGTGTGACACACTGGCAGGATTTTATTAGTAGAAGTGGGCTCTAGGAACTGAGAGAAACAGAGTTAGTAGGCAGATCTGAGGTGGTAGTTTCCAGAGTATACAGAGAGGTAAGTGGTTAGAACAGACAGTGGAGAAGTGGCTGGTAATGTGGACTCTGGTGTTTGGAGCCAAATATGGTAGATGGCAGAAGCCAGCAGAAGCTTAAACCACACCTTCAGCAGTTTGCTTTGATGGGAAAGGCTGGGCCCCTTGGGAAGAGTCTATTTGTACCCCTCCCAGGTGTTCAGCATTCTCTCTCTCTCTCTCTCTCTCTCTCTCTCTCTCTCTCTCTCTCTCTGTGTGTGTGTGTGTGTGTGTGTGTGTGTGTGTGTGTGTGTGTGTTTTGCAGGAAAAGGACTGATGGATGGTATGACCCCTCCATTAGGGTGAAGGGTTTTGCTGTGAATAAGAGAAATAAAATGTCCAGAGGTGTCTGAAGAACGCAGAGCAGAGTGAGGAGGAAGCAGAGTAGGCATGGTCAGGCCTAGGGACAGTGGAAACAGCAAGATAGCAAGAGGATGACGAGATGAGAGAGGGTATGTGTGGTGGACACATCACATGCATTATAAGAAGGCTGAGTAGCTGGGGGAAGGGTAGAGCCAAGGCACTAGCATGGACTTTGAAATACATGACAGGTACTTGTGATGCTGAGGTAGCTTGGGAGAGAAAGGGCTACCTTGGTACCAGAAGAGGGAGGTAGAGTTACAGTTTGTAAGCTGCCTGATGTGAATGCTGAAATCCAAACTCTGATCCTTTGACAGAACAGGGATATCTGCTGAGCCATCTCTCCAGCCTCTATAAAGGTGGTGGTGGTTCTTGCTTTGTTTTTACAATTGCAGTGGAGAGCCAGGCACAGTGCATCATGCCTTTAATCCCAGCACTCAGGAGACAGGGACAGGTAGATCTCTTGGAGTTCAAGGCCACCTTGGTGTATGTAGGGAATTCCAGCCAGCCTGGACTACAGAAGGGCACCTTGTCTTAAAAACAACAACAACAACAACAACAACAACCAGAATACCACATTGAAATGAAAATGACATTTCAGGGCTATCCAGGACAGGAGCTCAGTGGTGGAGTGTGTGCCTAGGAGGCACTGGGTCTGACTCCTCACAGGAACAGCAGAGGCTAAAGTAGTCTACAGTTTATGACTGGTGTTTGTTTTGTTTTACATAAAATGTAGTGTTGAATTAGAAAAGTAAATAAAATGTGACACATACACAGATAAATAGATAAAATGTGATATATATACCTACACATAGTAGAATATGATATGATCTTGCCTTTCAAAAGGAGGAAATAGAGAGTTTTAGTAGTTACACCACAGTAAAACTGGAAAAGAAGGCTGTGCCCCATGGCTAAAGGTATACATTTTTTCAGTCATCTGAACTCACCATATAGGCTCAGGTAATGATCTGTGTTTTTGCATACAACTAGTATTTTATAAATATTAGTAAGGTCACATCATTTATGAGCCAACATTTCAACTAAATTTGTAGATTATCATTTCTTTATAGCACTTGTCATAGAAGTCTTGTCATAAGTAGTTTGAAATGTGATTATTGCTTTGCTCCTGATTTCTGAAAATCTTCATGTATTTCATTCTTTGAGCCATTTTTATGTTTTGCAATACTGAATGTGTATTGAGGTGATCACTTATTTTAATCTACCTTGCCTGAGTTTGGGGACTAAGAGCTTCCCACAGGTGTGTGGGTATGCCCAAGCGAGGGGTTTATGGAGAGCTGTGTGGTGAATTCATAATTGTGTTTCTTTTGCCTGCAGTCCAAGCTCACTCTGACTCCATGGGTTGGTCTTCGGAAGATCAATGTATCTTACTGGTGCTGGGAGGATATGTCTCCATTCACAAATAGTTTGCTGCAGTGGATGCCATCTGAGCCCAGTGATGCCGGCTTCTGTGGGATCTTGTCAGAGCCTAGTACTCGGGGACTGAAGGCTGCAACCTGCATCAACCCACTCAATGGAAGTGTTTGTGAAAGGCCTGGTACGGATGTGGATGCAAATAGTGCTCCAAGAGGATGCTGAGAAAGCATAGGCGGAATAGTTGACTGATTATTGAGCTGATAAAATACTTACAACAGCAGTTAGAGAAATTCCAGTTTAGGCATAGTTAATTCAAACAGAACCCCAATCCAAATGCAGAGAGAAACTGAAAACCAAAAATAAAGTTACTGAAAGGACCCAAAACAGCTGCACTGTTTTGTTGGCCACAACAGTGTTGAGATTGTTCTAGAAGATGATTTCCTTGGTGTTGGCAAAGAAATGCTGTGGAAGAAACAACATAGAAATGAAAGAAAAGCTGCTTTTGGTAGGGGCATGGCAAAAGAAGCTGACAGAGCCAGCACCAGGCTGTGGTGGTGCCTATGCTGAGTCTGAGGTTAGATTCCACAAAGGCAGGCCCAGAACAGCCATACACAAGAGAGAACGCCTACACAAGAACTGCAAGTGTAGTAGAGACTCCATTCCCAGCAGGTCCTGTTGAAAGAAACTATCATACTTTGCCTGAGTAATACAGGATAGGGTTTTTGATAGGGTTTCTAAAATACTTATAAATAATTACTTATTTTTAATCATGTGGTTTTGTGTGTGTGTGTGTTACACATACATGTGCTTGTGAGAGTATGTGTGAGAGTGCTGTGTGTGAGAGTATATGAGAATGTATGTGAGTGTGTTTGTATATAAGAGATTATGAGTATGTGTGAGAGTGTGTGGGTATGTATGCATGCGTGTGAGCGAGTATGTGTGAGTGTGAGTGTGTATGAGTGTGTGAGTGTGTGTGAGTGTGTGAGTGTGTGGATGTGTGTGTGAGCATGAATGTGTGTGAGTGTGTGTGAGAGTGTGAGTGTGTGAGTGTGTGTGTGTGAGAGAGTGTGAGTGTGTGTGAATGTGTGTGTTGTGTGTGTGTGAGAGTGTGAGTGTGTGTGTGAGTATGTGTGTGTGTGAGAGAGAGAGTGTGTGAGTGTGTGTGAATGTGTGTGTGTGAATGTGTGTGTTGTGAGTATGTGTGTGTGAGTGTGTGTGAGAGCGTGAATGTGTGTGAGTGTGTGTGAGAGTGTGAGTGTGTGAGTATGTGTATGTGTGAGAGAGAGTGTGTGAGTGTGTATGTGTGTGTGTGTGAATGTGTGTGTTGTGAGTATGTGTGTGTGAGTGTGTGTGAGTATGTGTGTGTGTGAGAGTGTGAGTGTGTGTGAGTGTGTGTGAGTGTGTGAGTGTGTGTGTAGAGGTGTTCTTGGAGGACAGGTATGAGATCCCTTGGAGCTGGAGTTACAGTTGGTTGAGAGCCACTTCCTATGAGTGCTGGGTATTGAAATTGGGTCCTCTGGGAAATGAACAGGTGCTCTTCATCCTCAAGCCATCTCCCTAGCCCCCTGGATTTCCAGCCCATCTTATAGGAAAGCTCTTTATCCTTGTTGGATCATGAATGCTTTGGTAAACATTAATGTTGTCATCCCTCAAAATTGTAAATGTTGGATTTAACAATCTCAGGTTGGTTCTAAGACCCTTGAGTTCATCATGAGTCATCTTTGTTCCAAGGTTTGTTTTTGTTGTTGATGTTCCCCCACCTTTGTCTTCAGTGCTTTTTAAAGAATCCATTTTCCCCTAAATGTTTAAATACAGTTGAATGAACAGAACCTATGGTTCCAGTGTCCTGGGTTTTCCTCCATGTAGTGTAGTGCTGACTTGATTTCATAATGCACATTGAAAAGTCTTTGCTCTTCGCTGACCAGTGTCCCTTTGGTCTTTATTCCCAGCAAACCACAGTGCCAAGCAGTGCCGGACACCCTGTGCCCTGCGGACAGCATGTGGTGAGTGCACCAGCAGCAGCTCCGAATGCATGTGGTGCAGCAACATGAAGCAGTGCGTAGACTCCAATGCCTACGTAGCCTCCTTTCCTTTCGGCCAGTGTATGGAGTGGTATACAATGAGCAGCTGCCCACGTAAGTGAACATTTGCAAGCAAGTTGGACTTGACTTTCTGCTCAAGTCCACGCAGAAGCTGGTTGGGCCGGCTGGTCCTTCCAGATTAAAATGTATGTGTAGAATTTGGCACAATGTTCCATGTAGTAAATCAGATAAATCTAGGGTAAGTCACAGGGTACAGAAATACCTTTTCTTCTTCAGGGAAATATCATAAATTCAATCTGTATATTGTTTCCACATCTTAATCCACCAGTATATAAAGTGCTTTCCAGTAGAGGCCCTCCTAGGTCCCTTCTTCATTCAACATTCTGATATTAAAAGGTTGGAAAAGTCCTTGTTATATATTGCATAAAATTTGGGCCCTTTAAATTATTTCATTTCAATAATCACTATAGGGTACTAGTACTAGTTTTAATTCATAGAAGTTAAATCATCTGTTAAAAGAAAAGATAACAATAGTAAATTCAAATCTTGTGATAGTGAGTTACATGTTGGATTGTTTTGTTTTATTTTTTAATAGCTGAAAATTGCTCTGGCTACTGTACCTGCAGCCATTGCTTGGAGCAGCCAGGCTGTGGTTGGTGTACTGATCCTAGCAATACTGGGAAAGGCAAATGTATTGAGGGAAGCTATAAAGGACCCGTGAAGATGCCTTCACATGCCTCTACAGGAAATGTGTACCCACAGCCCCTTCTGAACTCCAGCATGTGTCTAGAGGACAGCAGATACAACTGGTCTTTTATTCACTGTCCAGGTAAGATGCCTGTGTATCCTAGTTCAAATCTCTTACTATCTGTTTATAAAGAATAGACCTTGACATAAACTAGAAGCCCAGATCCCTAGACCATTTTTGATTAGGTCACTTGTTTTCTTCACTGTGTTTGAGTTCTTTCTATGTTCTGCATCCCTCTGTTGGATGTGTAGCTGACAAAGATGCTCTTCGTCCTGCTTTTCTTTACTTGATTGATGGTCTCCTTTGTTGCACAGAAGTGTTTTAACTTTATGAAGTCCCCTTTGCCAGTTGTCCTTAATTCCTGAGCAAGTGGAGTCCTCATAAAAAGTCCTTTCCTACACTTGTATCATGTATGGTACTGCCTGTGTTTTATTCTAGAAGTTTCAGTGGTTTGGGTTATATCTTTGATCCATTTGGGTCAGGTTTTATGAAAGGTGATAGATACAGATCTCTTTCATTCCTTCCTCTGTATTCAGACATCCAGTTTTCCCAGCACCGCTTTTGAAGATACTGTCTTTTCTACAGGGTTTGTTTTGTTTTGTTTTGTTTTGTTTTGTTTTGTTGCCTTTTCATAAATACCAGATGCCTGTAGCTATGAGTACTTAGTTAGGCTTGGCTTTTCTGTTTTATTCTGTTGGTTTGCATGTCTGTTTTGTACAGTACCATATTGTTTGAATTACTGTGGTCTGTGATAGGTCTTGATCTCCGATGGCAATCCCTGCAGTTTTAATCCTTCTGCTCAGCATTGCTTTGGCCTTCCTGGGCTCTTTTCTGGTTCCATGTGAATTTAGGATTTTGTTTTCTATTTCTGAGAAGAATTGTTGGTATTTTGATTGCAATTGAATCTGTAAATTGCTTTTGGTAGAATGGTTATTTTCACAGTATTAACTTTACTGATCCATGAACATAGGATGACTCCATTTTCTAGTACCTCTCTATATCCCTCTCTTAAATCTCTTAAAGAGATTTTGGGGTCTTCATTGTAGAAGCCCTTTGGTTAAGTTTATTTCTAGATATTGCATTGTCTTTGGTGTTAGACATGGTAGTATGTCCATGATCTTGTTCTCAGTGTTTTTTAGTTTAATTCGTTTTAATTTACGTGTATAAGTGTTTGTTGGAACATGTGTATGTATATCATATGCATCATGCCCTCTGGGCATCAGATCCCCGGGGACTGGATTTGTGGATAGCTCTGAGCTGCCTGTAGATGCTAGAATTGAAGCCAGGTGCTCCTACCTACTGATCCAACTCCTCAGCCCCAAACTACTAAGTTTTGAGAGCTGATTTTGTACTCTGCCACTCTGCTGACATTGTTGATTGTTTTTAAAAGTCTAGTGATAGAGTTTTTGAGATTTCTTATATATCTTATATAATCTGTAAATAGGGATAAATTGACTTCTTCTTTTCCTATTTGTATCCCTTTATTTCTTTCATTTGCCTTGTTATTCCAGCTAATGCTTCCAGCACAATATTGAAAAGGAGTGGTGACTGTGAACAGCCTGGCCTTGTTTCTTATTTTAATGGGATTAGTCAGCGTTTTCCCCATTTAAGATAGTGTTGGTTATGGGTTTGTCATACACAGCCCTTATTATATTGAGGTATGTTCGCTCCAGTCCTGTTCTCTCTAGGACTTTTATCAGGAAAGCATGTTGGGTATTTTACAAGCCCTTTCTACATCTATTGAGATGGGCATGTGATTTCATCTTTAAGTCTGTTTATATTATGTGTTGTATTTATTGACTTATGTATGTTGAGCCAACCTGGAGTTCTGGGATAAAGCCCACATGCTTTTGTGGGTGATCTCTGTGCTATGTGCGTATAGTGTGTCTGTTATTGTTTTATCAAGGACTTCTGCATCCATGTTCATCAGTGGTAGTACTGTCGATAGTTTGCTTATTTTTGCTGTTTTTACTGACTGTGCATATTAGAGTAGTTCTGGCTTCATAGGACGAATTTGGGAGTAATCTCTCTGTTTATTTTCTTTAAATAATTTAAGAATGAGTGGTTGTTGTCTGGTAGAATTCTGCTGAGAACCCATGTGGTTCTGGACTCTATTTGGAAGACTTTGTATTACTGTTTCAGTCTCCTTGTTTGTGATGGTCTGTTTAGTCTGCTAGTCTCCTTATGATTTAACTTTGGTCATTTGGATGAATCAAGAAATTAATCCATCCCTTTTAGATTTCCAACTAAATGGAATATGAGTTTTAAAGTATTTCTTCATAGCATTTTATATTTCTTTGGCATCTGTTGTAAGATTTCCCCGTTCACCCTCTTAATCTCTCTTTATTGTGGCTAGTTAGTCTCTTGGTCTTCTTATCTTTTTAAAGAACCAGTTCTTAGATTCATTAATTCTTTGTATTATTTTCTTTGTTCCTTTTTCACTGATTTTTATTATTTCTTGCCATCTACTGGGTTTGGGTTGGGTTTAGTTCTTACTTTTCCAAAATTTTCAGTTTTATCACTAAGTCACTCATCTGCGTTCTTGTGGATTTCTTGACCAGAGCCCACCTGGGACTGTCACCTTCCCCCTTTAGACGACCTGGTCCCAGGGATTTGTTGTGTTGTCTTTTCGGTTTAATTTAGCTCCAGGAATATTTTGATTTCTTCATTGACCCATTCATCATTCAGCAATGAGTTGTTTAATCTCTAGTGAGTTTATACATTTATTAGAATTTTGTTTACTGATGATTTTAAGGTGGTTTGTTGTTGTTTATTTTTTTAAGACAAGGTTTCTCTGTGTTGTAGCTCTGTCTGTTCTAGAACTTTCTTTCTGTAGACCAGTCTGACCTCAAATTCACAGAGATCCACCTGCCTCTGGCACTGAAGTGCTGGGATTAAAGGCATGTGCCACCACCACCTGACTGATTTTGTTTTATTACATAATGGTACAGAGCTCTTTCTACATTACATGCTTGTGTGTCAGCATGTAATGCTATGTGCTGCTGAGGGAATGTATGTTGTTTTGACATAGGTAGAAAAGTCTGTAGATATCTGTTTGGTTCATTTTACATAAGAAATCATTTAATGCTGAAGTTTCTCTGCTTATTTTTTTTCCAGATGACTTACCTATTGGAGAAAATAGGGTGCTAAAATGATTTACTATTATTGTGTTTTTTTTTTAAGGAAAAGAAAATAATTAAAAACCCCGGAAAGAAAGATACCAAATGTGAATCATGTTTCCTAGGTAGTGGGATTATGTTTGATTATTTTTTCCTCATCTCTATATTACTATATTATTCAAAGTACCATGAGTTTCTACAATGAATAACAACAAAAAGTATTCTTATATTCCTTTGGACTTTCACCTTGCTTTGATAATATATTTGGTTTTTCAAAACTAATTTGTTTTTTATTTTCTCATAATAGTTTTTAGTGAACCTTGGTGTTTTGTTTTGTTTGTAGTTTTTAGACTGGCCACAAACTTGCTATGTTGCCTTAAAATCCACACCCAGTGCTTTTTCCTCTCTTTCTTTATTTTTATTTATTGAAACAAAATTTTTAGATGGGCATCTCACTGTGTTACCCAGGCTGACCTGAAACTTCTGGGCTTAAGCAAAACAGGTCCACAGGATCAGAAGCCCTGTGCTGCCTGCCTCAGCTCCTGCTAGCTGGAACTATAGGCACAGGCAGTTGTGCTTTACTCGTTTTCATGATTTAACATTTAGATCATACAAATAAATATGAAATTTATTCACCTAGTTCTTCTATGAGAGAAACAGATCCCTTAAGATCCTTTGCCTTTCAGCTTGCCAGTGCAATGGACACAGCAAGTGCATCAACCAGAGCATCTGTGAGAAGTGTGAGGACCTGACCACAGGCAAGCACTGCGAGACCTGCATATCTGGCTTCTATGGTGACCCGACTAATGGAGGCAAATGTCAGCGTAAGTCACACAGGTCAAGTTAGTCACAAGTCAGGTGCAGCAGCACAGTACCTGCGTTTGACTTAAATATCTTAAAGGGGAAGGTCTCTTGGTTTGGGATACTGCCTTTCTTAATTATGTTAAATTGTTGGGGCTGGAAAAATGGCTCAGTGGTTAATAACACTGACTGTTCTTTTAGAGGACCCAGGTTCAATTCCTAGCACCTATATGGCAGCTTACAAGTGCTGATAACACCTGGGATCCAACACTCATACAGACATACATGCAGGGAAAACACTATTGTACATAAAATAAATAAATTAAAAAGAGTTTGACTGTGCTGGAAGAGGAAATAAAGCTCAACTTATGTGCTTGGGAGCAGTTAATTAAAGCAACAAACCAGCAGTAAAGGAGCTAAGCTTTTATTACATTCAGCAGAGGCATAAAAAGGGGCTAAAGTCACAGAAGGCACCAACTGCCTTTGTCCCATTCCCCTCCCATGGAAGCACAGCAGCTCAAGTCAAGCAGAACAGCCTGGAATGGGTGGCCATCTCATTGTGGAGGGAGCCAGGACAGTTGCATTGTCGGGGGAGGGAGGAAAAGACTGGGAATAGAAGTCCTGAGCACTCAGTCAGAATGAGGACACAATCTTCAGTTTCCTTCTTCCTCCATAAAGAGGTTTCTCAGAGGCCTCTAAAGAAGTCTTCTACTGGAAGCCTCACATGGGAACAGGAGCAAGGGTACATTTGAAAACCATGACAGCCAGGGGAGCCCCCTTCTGAACTGTCCTTCCCCCAGAGACTGCAACACCTGACCGCCCCAGTCTGCAAGGGGCTTGGGGAGGGAAAATGACGACCTGAGGATCCCAGATGAATCTTTAAGGTGGCCTGGGTTTGGGTTTGGTTGGTTGGTTTTTAGACAGGATCTAGGAGAATTGGAGATGGCTTGAATTTCTTGTCCTCATGCCTGATATCCAAATACCCAGCTTCCCACAGGCTCCCATTAAGATTTAGAGCTTCCCCAATCAAGTCTGAAATCTGAAAGCCAGGGGCTACTTTATTAGAACGAGTTGTGTCTTTTTCTATAGTAAGTCACACTTAAGAACAGTTTTTATGGGGTTGGGAATTTAGCTCAGTGGTAGAGCGCTTGCCTAGCAAGTGCAAGGCCCTGGGTTCAGTTCCCAGCTCAAAAAAAAAAAAAAAAAAAAAAAAAGAACAGTTTTTATCTGCTCTAGTTTCCAGATGAAAAATATTATGAATCCTATAGTTAAAAGACCTTTTATGCTCTAATTAAGAAAAGAGTTCTCGGGTTCAGAAAAACCTCAGGACAATATTTTCCTGGCATGCAGGAAGCCCTGGGTCTGATTTCCCGGTACCAGGTGAAAATTGGTGCCGTGAAAGTGCAGCCGTCATCTAGGGAGAGGCGCCTGTAACTCACAAGTGGGGGCAGGTGCTCAGAAGTTCAAGTCCTCAGATCCCACCCTAGAGTCCTTACTGTGGCCCTTCATAGCTGACCCTAAACCATCCGGGAGAAAGTAGTCTGGCTGGATATCTCTACCCTCTCTAGGATATGGTGATTGAGATTAAGGCAGAGCAGTGCTTGATACGTCTGCAACACTTCAAAAATGTAATTACCTGTCTGCTGTCATTTCCCACTAAGTAAAATTTCTTGTTCAGATTGTAAGATATTCAGTACTGTGCCTGAAGAGTACTCATACGTAAAATAAATAAATACATCTTTTTAAAGAGAAAGAAAGAAAGAAAGAAAGAAAGAAAGAAAGAAAGAAAGAACGAACAACTATGTTGAAGATGGCACAGCTCCTTGTCTTTGAGGGACACTAAATCAGTTAAAGCTAGGTCTTTGAGTTTGATATAGAAAACGATTTTAGGACTAGCAGTGTAAAGCAGGCATTTTAAGGCTAGAGATAATGACTTGATTAGAAGAGTTTGTCTAGCGTGCACACAGCCCATGGTTCAGTCTCTGGCACTGCATAAACCTGCTCAGTGTCACAGCCCTATAGCACTTGGGAGGTGGAGACAGAAATATCAACAGTTCAAAAGTTCAGGACCATCCTCTATTGTAGTACTGGGCCATCCTGGGCTTCATGAGACCCTGCCTTAAAAACAAAAACCAAACAACAGAAAACAAGTGTAATGAACAAGGGTTATGAAGAGAAGCACTTGGAAACAAAGATCTATGGAGTGTGTCTAGGCTTCTCTACAACACATGCAGGATCTTGATGGCTTTTGAATCTGTTACCCTCAAAGAGGTACTGAGAACCTAAACGTGATCACAGTGGTTTCTGAGGGGCACCAGGCCAGATTACAGGAGATAAGTAAAGCTTGCTAATCACTGAGTGCAGCGGGGAGGACATCTCTAAGGCAAGTTAACTATCTGGATTCTTAGGTGATGTTTGGGTAAGCAGTAAGGCCCCATCTGTTGTCATACACACTCAGGCCTTAAGTCTGGGTCATGGCTACTTGAATATAAAATAGTCATCTATGAAAGGAATATTATCACTGTGTCAGCAGCCTTCACAGCAAGTGTTCATTGTGCGGGAATCCTCCTTCCAGTCAGTCAGAAGCTCAAGCAGGTGGGGGTCAGGGGTTCTTTGTCCCTGTAATTTTCCCTGGCTTTCCATCTTGGTTCAAACATACTTACTTGTTAGGTAGTTATAAGAATGCTAAATATAACTGAATAAAATGTGTTTATAACTTTGTGGTGACTTCCATTCAAGAACTAGATGTCTTTATCCCCAAATCAAGTGGTCTCCAAAGTCTCCCAGTGAGATGTAGCCTAGTGGGGAGCCACATCTTGTCTGTGCTGATCTTAACGAGTAGCCTGCTTGTATCTTCAGGTGACCCACCCTTGTGTCCTCAGCTGCCTCTAATAAAATCACATTTTCCTCTGTGGTCTCTACAGGCTCCTTGTATGATTGCCTGGGACCTTGCTGTACTTAGCAGAGTCCTGATTCATAATAGAAAGCATTAGTTTTTTGTTTGTTTGTTCGATATTATTGGTAAGAATATATATTGAGCCTTGACATGTCTTTTTTCTTTTCTTTTCTTTTTTTCGGAGCTGGGGACCGAACCCAGGGCCTTGCGCTTGCTAGGCAAGCGCTCTGCCACTGAGCTAAATCCCCAATCCCTTGACATGCCTTTTTAAATTAAAATTATTTTTACAATAGTGCTTTAGCCTTGATGTGTTAACTGCTTACTATTTCAGATGCCATACATACATCTTTTAATCTTCATTTCAGTCCTGAGATGGATAGCATTACTGTCACATCATATAGTCAAGGAAACAGGTCTCAGGTTAAGTTTCAAGTTTCGTACTCGAGCTTCATGGAACACAGGGGACTCAAGTGCAAGCAGACTGACAAGACTGGGTTTTACTAATTCAGTAAATCTGTGCTGTTCCATGGAGGAAGAGCTTCTGACCACCGGATGCATTCTGGTGACCTCTGCACTGTTATGTCTGAAAGGTTTCTTTTAGTGATTTTATTTTTCTCCATGTGGACTTTTTTTCCAACTTAAAAAATTACTTATTTTACTACTACTACTACTACTATTATTATTATTATTATTATTATATTTTTTACTTATTTGCTTTACATCCTGCTCACTGCCCACCTCCCTGTCACCCCTTCCACAATTCTTCATATCCCCCCTTCCCTTCTGAGCCGTTGGGGACCCCCCCACCCCGCCCTGGGTATCTCTCCACCCTGGCACATCAAGTCTGGGCGCATCCTCCCCCACTGAGACCAGACAATGCAGCCCAGCTAGAAGAACATCTCTCATGTACAGGCAACAGCTTTTGGGATAACCCTCATTCCAATTGTTCAGCACCCACTTGAAGACTAAGCTGCACGTCTGCTACATATGTGCAGGGACGCCTAGGTTCAGCCCGAGTATGTTCTTTGGTTGGTAGTTCAGTCTCTGAGAGCTCCAAGGGTCCAGGTTGACGCTGTTAGTCTTCCTATAGAATTCCTATCTTCTCCAGGGCCCACAATCCTTTCTCCTGTTCTTCTATAAGAGTCCTCAAGCTCCATCCAACATTTGGCTGTGGGTGTATGCCTCTGTCTGAGTCAGCTGCTGAATGGAGCCTCTCAAAGGACAGCCATGCTAGACTCCTGTCTGCAAGCATAACAGAGTGTCATTGGTAGTATCAGCGATTGGTGCTTGACCATGGCGTGGGTCCCAAGTTGGGCCAGTTATTGGTTGTCCATTCCCTCAGTATTTGCTCTACCTCTTGTCCTACATATCTTGTAGACAGGATAAATTTTGGGTCGAAAATTTTGTGGGTTTTACTGCTGTGGACACCCACCATGAACAAGCCAAGTCTTATAAAAGAAAACATCTAATTGGGGCTGGCTTACAGGTTCAGAGGTTCAGTCCAGTATCATCAAGGCAAGAACATGGCAGCATCTATGCAGGCATGATGCAGGGAGGAGCTGAGAGTTCTGTATCTCATCTGAAGGCTGCTAGCAGAATATTGACTTCTAGGCAGCTAGGATGAGGGTCTAAAAGCCTACTCCCACAGTTAGTGTCCCTGTCATTCCACTGGGGTTCCTGCCTGGCTATAGAAGGTGGCCTCTTTAGGTTCCATATCATTGGTATCATTGGTAGTGATGCTGTGAGTCACAGTTAAGGTCACCCACCATTGATTCTTGGGTACCTCCCTTATCCCAGGTCTCTTTTTCATTGTGGAGATGCCCCCCACCTCTCCACCCACGTCAGTTGCAGATTTCCATGCATTCTCATGACCATCCTGTCCCTCCTCACACCTGACCCTGAACCCCTTCATTCCCCTCCCCAACCTATGACTATTTTATTCCCCTTTCTAAGTGAGATTCCTCACTTGAGCCTTCCTTCTGTTTAGTTTCTTTGGTACTGTGGAGTATAGCTTGGGTATCCCGCTTTTTGTGGCTAATATCTACTTAAAAGTGAGTACATACCATTTGTGTCCTTTTGGGTCTGAGTTACCTCACTCAGGATGATATTTTCAAGTTCTATTCATTTGCCTGCAATTCCTGATGTCTTTGTTTTTAATAGCTGAATAGTATTCCATTGTGTAGATGTACCACATTTTCTTTATGAATTCTTCAGTTGAGGGACATCTAGGTTGTTTCCAGTTTCTGGCTATTACAAATAAAGCTATTACAAATAAATGAACATACTTGAGCAAGTGTCTTTGTAGGATGGGGGCGCATCTTTCGGGTATATGCCCAGGAGTGATATAGCTGAGTCTTGAGGTAGAACTATTTCCAGTTTTCTGAAAAATGACCAAATTGATTTCTAAAGTGGTTGTACAAGTTTGCACTCCCTCAAACCAAGCAAGTGAAAGGTGTATATGACGAGAACTTCAAGTCCCTGAAGAAGAGATGGAAAGATCTCCCATGCTCATGGATAGGTAGGATTAACAAAGTAAAAATGGCCATCTTACCAAAAGCAATCTAGAGATTGCAATCCCCATCAAAATTCCAACATAATATTTTCATAGACCTTGAAAGAGCAATTCTCAACTTCATATGGAAAAACATAAAACCAAGGATAGCCTAAACAATTCTGAATAATAAAAGAACTTTGGGAGGAATCACCGTCCCTCACCTTAAAGCTGCACTACAGAGCAATAGTGATAAAAACAACAACAACGAAACCTGCATGGCATTGGAACAGAAACAGACATGCTGATCAGTGGAATCAAATTGAAGATCCAGAAATAAACCCACACACCTAGGGATAATTTTTAAATAATACATTTCTTCAGCCTAATGCTTTTCATTATTCACAGGAGAACAAGAGTCAACAGCAAAGGGGAAGGTGAAACAAGGGTGGCGAACACCACAGGGCCTCTCAAGTGTTTTCTTGTGACCAGGGAGCCCATCAGTTCTGAATGCTCAGGAATGTGTGTGGTTCACAATGTGGCCACAGTAGAGAAGAGCCCCGAGATGAGACAGAGGGCAGTCACCACAGGTCATCTCCACAGGGCAAGGACCCAGTACATGGCATACTAGAAATGCTCTTAAATATTTACTGAATAAAGAAACAAAATGCTGAGTCCCTCACAGATGGAAATAGCAGCTGCTTCAGGTGGCAGCAGAAAATAGCTTTTTTCTTTCCTCCTACCTTGAATAATAATTAATCTAATGTTGTCTTTCTATTATTAGAAGTAGATTATTAGCTGAAAAATAATGAATCATACTCAGTGATTTCTCTTGCTTTAGTCTGTCTTTGCTACAAACCCATTTCAGGGTAAATGGTTTTGTCTTAATCGCATTCTATGGTAATAATCTGTTGAGCCAGTTGTGAGCAGTGTTCCTTTCCTTCTTCTCAGCATGCAAGTGCAACGGGCACGCATCACTGTGCAACACCAACACTGGCAAGTGCTTCTGTACCACCAAGGGCGTCAAGGGAGAGGAGTGCCAGCTGTGAGTACCACACTCTGTACCTACCCCCAGTGCAGGCCAGGGCCTTGCAGCCTCCTGAACCTGAGGGCCACCTGTTGGCCTGTGCTTTGTTGCCCAGGATTCCCAGGGTCTTTGAGTGCATTAGTTTGGAAGTTTACCCTTTTTGCTTCAGACAGGTTATTTTAGTTACTTTTCTTTTTTTAAATTTGTATATTTTTATTGATAGTTTATATATTTACATTTCAAATGTTTCCCCCTTTCCCCCCTTCCCCATTGCAACTTATAAAATAAAGCCTTTAATTGGGGTTATGGCTTCAGAGCATTGGAGGTGTATATTGAGTTCCAGGCCAATTAGGGCTACATAGTAAGACTATAACAATCAATTAATCAATAAATGAAAGGTAGGAAGGAAGGAAGGGGGGGAGAGAGAGAGAGAGAGAAGAGAGAGAGAGAGAAGAAGGAAGGAAGTAAAGAAGGAATTAAGAAAGGAAGAAGAGAAAGGATAGAAATGAGGCAGATGCTTGAAAAATATTTCAGCTGCACTTTAGAAGAATACTCAATCCACACAAAAGTAAAAACGTGTTTCCATATGTCTGGTATCTAGCGTTATTACACGTGTGCTAGCCTTGTGTCCTTGGGCAAGCGTTTATTTGTTGTTCTTACACTGTTGCTGCTGTCAATTGCTGAGCAGTTAGCAGAAACGTTCGTGAAAGTAGGAGAGTCTGTCCCAAACAATGGTATCGTCTATAAAAGGATTTACTTGGTTTAAAAATGGAGATTCTGTGCTTTAAATAACAATAGAAAATAATTTCTTTTTTTCCCTAGATGTGAGGTAGAAAATCGATACCAGGGAAACCCTCTCAAAGGAACATGTTACTGTAAGTTTTTGTAATTCTTGTTTCTAGAGAGTAGTTGAGCAGAACTACATTGGTGTCTTTAACATGGTTACTATTCTCTAATAGTAAATGCTTAAACACTCATGGCCATGTCCCTGACATGGTGAACACTGTTCTAATTGTGGCACGGTTTCCGCTAGTCTGTCCACAGCGTTGAGCAGGGCCTCGCTTTCTTGGCTGTCCTTGTTCATTTCCTTGGAAGCATGTTCATTTGCCATTGCCTAGTGTAGCTTATCACATCTAATTTTCAGGCAGCCATGAAAGAATTTCTAAAATAGAGATGAGTTTCACCATTCTCTCTGGAGCTGATTTGTATTCATTACAGCTTACAAAGAAGTAAATAAAACACCAAATTAATACCTTGGCATGAAAAGTGAATCTGGTAAAGTTGCCTGCTTTATGACACACGAATCTACATAGTAGGTTCCAGATTTTAGAGCAAGAGAAGGAATTAATGTTTGACATAATGGTATATATAAATTGTAGAAGAAAATGGATGGTTCATGATCTGAAAAGACAAGAAAAGTACATGTCTGTAGCCTGGGCAGTTCTTAAATTGTGACCTTTTAGATCTGCTTCCTAAGCAGCTAGGCCCACCAGGCCTACAGCATTCATAGCTATGATTCTAAAGGTCATTCATCAAACAAAATGTTAATGCGTGTTTTATTAAAGTTTCAAACTTATATCTTTAAAAATTGGGTCTGCAAATACAGCTTTGTAGTGGAGTGCTTGCATTGCAAGGTCCTATGTTCAATCCCTAGCACCCAAAACAAAGCATAAAAAAATTCAAAACAAGTTGACTGTATGGGCACATGCTCATAACCTCAGTCTTGAGATACTGAGGCAGGAGGACCATTAGTTTGAGGCCTGTCTGGACTACATAATATGAAACCTTTCTCAAATATTTATACTTTTTTCTTTTAATTTTTTTCTTATTTTATGTTTATGGGTATTTTGCAACATGTATGTCTGTGCAATGTGTACATGCCTGTTGCCTTTGAATGCCATAGAGGATGTCAGATTTCCTGGATCTGGAGTTACCAATGGTTGTGAGCTTCCGTATTGGGTGCAGATAATGAACTGAGTCCTCTGGAAAAGCATCCAGTGCTACCTAACCCCCCTCCCCCACCCCTATTTAAGACAAAGGTCTCACTGTGTAATCTCAAATAGTCTAGAACTTGATTTGTAGAATGGTTGACCTTGAACTCATAAAAATCTGCCTGCCTCTGCCTCCTGAGTATTGAAATTAAGGTTGTATGTCACCACACCTGCCTCTATGACTTCTATATTTGATAAAGATCTTTTGACTTTAGAGATATAGAGATACACTTTTAGAACTTTTAGAAAGATATAGAAACACTTTTAGAACTGAAGAAGACAGTTAAAGTTAAAAGAAAAAAATGAAAACTAGCACTGAAGGAAAAAATAAGTTTTAAAAATAGGCAAAGATTCACTAAAGTAAATGTGAGTGAAGAATATTTATAAAGAAATAAGTGTACTAAAAATACTTTACATCATTATATTGTCATGGATGTGTTATATATTTAAAACCATACAGAGAGATACAGGCCTGAAATGACTATAATCAAAAGCTAACACCAGCCTGGGGTGGTGGCTCAGTTGGTAAAGGTTTTGCTGATACCCAGGATCCATGCTGAAAGCCAGGTGTGCTGGTGAGTGCTTCCAATTCCGGCTCTGGGGAAGTGTGGCTCACTGCCAGGTAGCCTAGTTGAAGAGAGGCACTGTCTCAAAAAATAACGTGGGTGGTACCTGATGAATGGTACCTCAGGGTGACCTTTGCCCTGAACATGTACACACAAAAAGCTAATTCCATGGTTTAGTAGAAGACAGATATGATCTGGTTTTCATGAAGTCTGTTGTAATAAGCCTTCTTTGGTTAATTGTATTTGGTAAAAAGAAAAAGAAAAAACTGACCTCACCAGACAGAAAAAGGATAGAGTGTTTTAGTAGACAGTTCAGATAGTTAGAATCATCATCAAAACCTGTAAGTTGAACTTATCAATTGATAACTTCCCTACCCCATGCTTCCTAGTAGTTACAAATTCTGTTTTCTATTTGTATGACCCTGGGTATGGCAACTTAATGGAACCACAGTGTTTGTCTTTTGTGTCTACTTAATAATAGATGTGATGCCTTTGTCTCTCATCCTGATTAGCACAGTTCAGAATTGCCTCTCTTTGGTGCTAGACACACAGCTGAGCAGTAGAGTGCTACCCTGTGTGCACAGGCATCTGATTCAATCCCCAGCACCAAAAACGACAAACAGCAGAGAGGCTTACTTATACAGAGGGACAGATCACCCTGCATTGTGCCTGTCATTCTTCTATCAGGGGACACGGTGTTGCTTCTGCCTTTTGGTTGTTGTCAAGAATGTTGTAAACATGAGTGAATATACACCCAGAAGTACAACTGGATGTGGTAATTCTGTGTGTGGTTTTGACTTTTGAGGGATTGTTATCACTGCTGCCACAACCTTACAGTTCATTACATTGCCAAAAGCCATGCACAAGCATTTCTATTTTTCTACATTCTTGTTGACACCAATTTTCAATTTTCATTTATTTTGTGGGTTTTTTAAATGGTAGCCATCATAATGGACATGAAAAAGTTGCTTGTTGTAACTTTGGTATTTGTATTTCAGTAATGCTTGGTGTGATTATCTTTTTATATTCTTATTGACCATTAGTGTATCTTTCTTGGAAAAACACCTCTTCGAGAGTTTTACTGTATAGCTTTGGCTAGCCTCAGTTTCCCACTGTCTTAGGTATGGTTTTCCTGCTGTGAACAGACATCATGACCAAGGCAACTCTTACAAGAGACAACATTTAATTGGGGCTGACTTACAGGTTCAGAGGTTTAATCCATTATCATGGCAGCAAGGATGGCAGCGTCCAGGCAGACATGGTGCTGGAGGAGATGAGTGTTCTACATCTTGATTCAGAGACAGCCAGGAGGAAACTGTCTATAGCAGGCAGTCAGGAGGAGGCTCTCTTCCACATTGGGTGGAGCTTGAGCACTAGGAATGTTCAGAACCCACCTCCACAGTGACACACTTCCTCCATCAGGGCCACACCTCCTAATAGTGCCACTTCTCATGGGCCAAGCATTCTCAAACCACCATATCCACCTACTTCTGCCTCCTGAATGCTGGGGTTAAAGACATATGTCACCACATCTGGCAATCTCTTGCCCATTTTTAAGCCATATTATTATTGTTTTGTACAACAGACTTTTAAAGTTGATAAGTTTGCAGCAATAGGCATTCTTTGAAACTGCATCACTTATTTATGACTGTTTTCTTCCTTTCTAGATTAAAATAGTAAGGCATATTCAAGTTAGAATTATCCCTTTTCCCAAGAAGTCCTGGTTTCTGTTATATCATTAGTGTACATCTTTGTATCCTTATATAAAGAATACCATGTATCATTACTCAGTATTTATAGATGAGTTTGATTGGAACCAAACCCCAATCAGGGCCTTGGTTAGGGAGGTCTCTGGAGTAATTCAAAGGATGCTGCAGAGATTTGGTTTCTTATGAAAAGCCCATGTAAACTGGCCATTAGTGCACATACCTGTGGTTCTTACACTCTGGAAGCTGAGGCAGGAGGATAGATAGGTGAGCCCAATATTCTTTCATAACTGTTGAATTTGTGAGAAAAATAAATTGTGCTTCCAGAGACCTGTTTTTTCTTTTTTTTTTGTTTTTTGTTTTTTTATTCTTTTTTTTCGGAGCTGGGGACCGAACCCAGGGCCTTGCGCTTCCTAGGTAAGCGCTCTACCACTGAGCTAAATCCCCAGCCCCGACCTGTTTTATTTTGTATCAATGCTTATTGTTTGTGTGTGGTGTGTGATGTGCCTGACCATTTTCAAGTATGTCTTCTTTCTTTCCATAGATACCCTTCTCATTGACTATCAGTTCACTTTTAGCCTGTCCCAGGAAGACGACCGCTATTACACAGCCATCAATTTTGTGGCTACTCCTGATGAAGTAAGCTTTTCTTTTAAGCTGTCTTACTTTGTGTTGAATTTTGTACGGGTCTTTTTCTTTGTCATCCTGGACAAAAATACTACTTAGAAGCAGACAGTATCAGGGTGGGAATAAACAAGGTAATCAGTTTTTTATGTTTTTTTTTATTTACTTGTTGACAGTTTTATATGATTATATAATGTGTTTGATATTCAATTTGTTACCTTGTTTTGTCTCTCTCACATTTAGTCCCTCCTCTCCCCACCAAGTCACCTTCCCTTCCTCTCTTGTATATGTTTATGTGTATGTGTATGTGTATGTGTATGTGTATGTGTATGTGTATGTGTATGTGTATGTGTATGTGTATGTGTATGTGTGTGGTGGGGAGTAGGGGGAGGGAGTTTACTGCTGACTGCAAGAGCCTGGCCGGCTGGGAGGTTCTTTACTGGAGCATGGGCACATTACCCGTGACTATACCACTGAGGAAAATGACTCCCTCTCCTCAGGCAGTCTTGACTGCCAATACATCCTCAGGGATCAAGATCATGTTTAAAGTCTACATTTTATCTTTTATCTACTCAGAAAGCAAACATTACTGAGTATTTCTAAGTAGTAGAATAATGTTCATGATAGTCTGTTTAATATTAAATTAAGAGTTTGTTTCTAATTACAAAAAGTTTTAGAAGATAGACAAGACAAAATTTTTGAGGGAACAGTTTTTTAAGGTTTATTTTTATTTTACTTAATATGTATGAATATTTTACCTTCTTGTATACCTGTGCATCATGTGTGAACAGTACCTGTGGAGGCCAGAAATAGGTATCAGATTCCTGGAACTAGAGTGACATCATTGTGAGCCATTGTATAGGTGCTGGAACCAACCCAGGGTCCTCAGGTCCTGCTAGGCCATTTTTTAGCTGCCAAACGTGAACAGCTCTTTAAATAAATATAAGTGATCTTAAATTAAATACTCTTTGGGAAAAATCTGTAGCTGTACCTTACTTTTTAAAAATTATTTTGTTTTATATTTATGATTATTTTGCCTATATGTATGTATATCTGATGCCTATAGAGGCAAGAAGAGGGCATTGGATCCCCTAGAACTGGAATTACAGATGGTTGTGAGCAGCTATGTGGTTGCTGGGAATTGAACCCTGGTTCTCTGTTAGAGCAACAACTGCTTTTAACCATTAACCTATCTCTTTTGCACGTAGGTGCATTGTTTGATTGGCTGCATGAGTTGTGTATGAGCGGTGTGTGTGTGTGTGTGTGTGTGTGTGTGTGTGTGTGTGTGTGTGTGTGTGTGTGTGTACTCACATATATGTGTCCATGCTTCTGCCAGTGAAGGCCAGAGGTCAACATCATATATCTCTCTGTTACTTTCTACCTTATGTTTTGGAAGCAAGGTTAGGTAGACCTCTGGGGTCCTCCTGTCTTCTCCTCAGCACTAGGACTACAAGTGCACACTGCCATACCTGGCTTTTTTTTTTTTTTTGGTTCTTTTTTTCGGAGCTGGGGACCGAACCCAGGCAAGCGCTCTACCACTGAGCTAAGTCCCCAACCCCCATACCTGGCTTTTTACACAGGTGCTTCAGATCTAAACTCTGGTCCCCATGCTTGTGCCGCTTCCTAGGCACATTGCCTGGATTCTTTTCTTAAGATTTTAGGAGGAGCTTATAGCAAAATACCACAAGTGAAATTTACTACTGCCTTAGTCATAAGCAAATATCGAAGGCTCAGTCTTCCAGGGTGTAATTGATAGTGTTCATTTTATTTTTTAAAATAAACAAGTAGCCAGTCATGTTAGCTATATCTGTCGTCCTATCATTTGTGAGATGGATGGCAGCTCAAGGCCAACTTCAGCTACATAAGTAAGGGAAGACCAGCCTGGCTATATGGGACCCCATTGTAGAATTTGTAGAATTTTTGTAATACTTGTTACAAGCTGATGATCATGAGAGTTTTAGACATTTCTCTGTGTGTTTTATGACAGATTTCTTACTAGATTTATCTCTGTGTGTGTGTGTGTGTGTGTGTGTGTGTGTGTGTGTGTGTGTGTGTGTGTAGTTGTTAGTGGTCAGCAGATACTTGGCTAATTGAATAAATATGCATAGATTTGCCCTTGCAGAAGAAGACAAAGGGGAAAAAAGGGTTTTCTTGAATGTAATTCCTACTTTGTGAAAAAAACTTCTCATTTGGAAATTACATTTTGAAAATAGGTATTATAAATGTTTCCATTGTGGTTTGTGGTATAACTATCAGGTGACACTTTTTTAAAAGAAAAATGTTAACTTTCTAACCTGGTTTAAATACCTTTTTAAACATGAAGATTTCCAGCATGGTTTGATACATTTGTAAAATATAAGGACACGGGTCTACAGCTCTAGCTGCTCTGTTTACACAGAATCCAGGTTCCATTCCCAGCACCACTGCAACAGCTCACAACCTTCTGTATTTCTAGTTCCAGGGCGTCTGATGCTCTTCCCTCCCTGACTTTCTCCAGTACTAGGCATGCATGTGACACACAGCATACATGTAAACAAAACCACCAATACACATAAAATAAATGTTTTTCAAGAAACAATATAGCATCTAATCAGCTTGCAAAAATAGTTATTTGGTACTGTCTTAATTACGTTTCTATTGGCATGACAAGATACCATGACTAAGGCAACTTATAAGCATTTAATTTGGGGCCTACACTTCCAGTGGCTTAGAGTCTATGAGCATCATAGCAGGAAGTGTGGCAGTAAGCAGACAGGCATGGTGCTGAAGCAGTAGGGAGAGCTCACTCCTGACTTTCAACTAGAAGACACAAAAAGAAAGCATTAACTAGGATACAGACATGAGCTTCTCAAATCTCAAAGCTACCTTCTAGTGACACACACCTCTTCCAACAAGGCCACACCTCCTAATCCTTCCGAAACAATTCTCCCAATTGAGGACCAACCACTCTTATGAGTCTATGGAGGCTGTTGTCATTCAAACACCACTAGCTCCAGGAAAGATTTGTTATTGAGATTTCAGTGAAAACTAAAAACAGCATTAGAATTTACCTGGTATAGCCAGCAGTGATCTCTCTGTTCAGCTCCACTGATTCCTTGGAGGTAAAACTCAGTCATTAAAACCAAGAATCAAAATGTAATGGGCACTTTAAATTGCTGTAAAGGAAAAACAAGGTTTTCAAAGCCATGAAACCATACTCAGAATAACTTTAGTGAGGGAAACGTTTTTATTTACTTACTGTTATATTATTTTAATTGCATATTAAATTACTACTAACCATTTCTGACAGAGGGCAAAAGGTGAGGGTCTTTTCATGGAATTGATATTTGATAAAGCACCAGATTCTCCCCAACTCTGGGATGCAAATGGAGTTTTAATTTCCGTTTATTGCTTGCATTGAAGAAAATTGACAAGAAATATCATGTCTTAACAAGCATGAGTTTCACTTAAGATGTAGAATGGTCTGTAATTAATGTGTTTGAGAATAGTAAGACCTGATCATTGTTGTATCTTAAAATCTGGAAGGTATTAACAGTTTTCTAATCATGTGCATTTCTTCCTCAGCAAAACAGGGATTTGGACATGTTCATCAATGCCTCCAAAAACTTCAACCTCAACATCACCTGGGCCACCAGTTTCCCAGGTAAAGACACGTGTAGAGGAACGGTGGATTGGGAAGTGTAGTGTAGGAGTTGGGGACGGAGGCTCTGAAGATGGATGAATGAGTTCAGAGCCCACCTCTGCCTCTTAGTAGCCACAGCGCCTTGAGCAAGCATGTACAACTCCTCTCTAGACCTTAGGCTACTCAGGGTGAGGAATCACAGTTCTTGCCTCCAGCGCTGCTGGTTCAGGTTTGGTGGATGGCTGCTCCCTGCTTTTCTACCACCTTCTAGCACTGCGAGTGTCGTTACGTCTGTGCGTCACAGGTGAAAGATTAAAGCGACTCATAGTTTTAAGAAATGAGAACTCTTTAAATGAAAAGGGATTTTAATATGTAGAGGTCTCCATACTTTGGGATAACTTCTAAATGCACAGCTTTTCCCTTCCTGTTTATTTTACAGTGACTCACTAAAATTCTGATGGCCCTAATGTAGCAGTCAATATAAAGAACCACTCCATAGCTTGATAACCCTGTAGACAGACCTAGGTTTGAATTTACCTGCACTGTGTTGAACCAGTTCTCTTCTCTTTTTAAATTGTTTTTTAAGTTTGTTTGTTTTATTTTATGTGTGTGTTTGCCTTTGCCTGTGTGTGTGTAAGTGAACCATGTCTGTGCAGCGCTTGAAAGGCCGGAGGAGGACATCAGCTCCCTGGCCCCAACTGGAGTTATAGACAATTATGACTACTACATCAGTGCTAGTAACTGAACCCAGGTCTTTTGAAAGAGTAACCAGTGCTCTTAACTGTTAAGTCATCTCTCTCTAGCCCCCAAGTTACCTAAACTTTCTGATCCAGTTTCCTTCTTTATAAAATGATACAGTGAAAATAACTTTACCATGTACAGGGATATCCAAACTTTTTATATTACAACACGACATCTATAAGTATATTGGGCCTCATTCAAAACTATGCCTGAATTGTAGACTGTTGCAAGGAATAAATGAAATAAAGGAGGTGCTTGTTGTAGAGTTTGAAGTTTACCTTCATGCATAAAAAATGTCTGTTTTTTAGTCTGTACGTACTCATGTTCTTAGCCAGTGGAGTATATAAATATGGTAGAATCATTTAGAAATGGAGTTACACAGGGTATAATAGTCCTGAATGCAATTGTAGCTGGTAGCAGAAAGAAGGCCTGAGTGGCTGCTTGAGTGCATTCTCTGTCGAGACTTGAGGACCTTTCTGTTTAGGAAGTGATAGACAGTAAGTGTCCCTCCCTGCACAGGGGCCTTGAGTGTTACCATATCCCACAGTGGGAAGAGGGAGTACAAAGGACTCAAGGTTTCATGTGCAAAGTGAATGCTAGTGTCTGTTTTATGTGTATGATTGTTTTACCCGCATGTATGTCTGGCATCACTTGTATACCTGGAACCTATGAGACAAATTACTTAATTTATTGGAACTTCAGTTTTTCTAATCTGTAGATGGCAGTAGGAAGGTGTGAGGGTTAGAATATAGCTAAAAAGGCTATATTCTTTTGACACTGTAAGTGCCCAGTAAACTTTTACCCTCATACTAGTGAGGGAAGATCCTTTCTGACTGTTTTGCCCCCGCCCTAAGTCTTTATTTTCATTCTTTGCTTTCTTCTAGCTGGAACCCAGACTGGAGAAGAGGTGCCTGTTGTTTCAAAAACCAACATCAAGGAATACAAAGATAGCTTCTCTAATGAGAAATTTGATTTTCGCAACCATCCAAACATTACTTTCTTTGTTTATGTCAGTAATTTCACTTGGCCCATCAAAATTCAAGTAAGAGTTACTTCTTAACGTCATTCGGGTAAAGATGGTGACATACGTCTCTTTAGTGGAGACTAAATCCACTGGTTTGGAATCTGTGGTGACGGAAAGATCCGGTGTTCTTTGCCTTTGCCATGAGACTGTGAGTAGCGCAGGAGTGTGGTTCTAGGTCGGAGAGATGCTCAGTAGATGGAGCGCTTGCTACCCAAGCACAAGGACCTGGATTTGCACTCGCAGCACTCTCATAAAAAACGGGACATGCAGTGTGTGCCTGCCACTCCAGACTGGGAAGCAGGAGACATCAAGATCCCTGGGGCTTGCTGGCCAGCCAGAAGCTGCATCTGTGAGCTCTAGATTCAGTTAGACACCCTGTCTCAAAAAATAAGATAGAGAGTAACTGAGGAAGACACTCATGACCTCTGGCTTCTGTATGCATGTGTACATATGTATAACTTCACTCACATACACTCAGAGAAAATATTCTGGTGAAGAAAGTTTCAGAGCACTTTTAAAAACATGTTGGAAGCTATGCAAGGTAGTACACTTTTGTAATCCCAGGATGTGGAAGACCAACGCAGGAGGATCACCCTGAGTTTGAGACCATAGGAAGACCTTTTCTCAAAAAAAAAAAAAAAGAAAGAAAGAAAGAAAGAAAGAAATCAAATTGATTGGCATATAGTTATGTGTTTATTTTTGAGTACTTGCTATGTAAAAGCCTTTAGAAATACACAGTTTTAATTATGGAATTGAGTATAAATAAAACAAGTACATGTATGTAACCAATAAAGTACAAACAATGACACATAAGCTGTCAGAGTGTTGGGGATGGGGATTTAGCTCAGTGGTAGAGCGCTTACTTCGGTCCTCAGCTCAGGAAAAAATAAAGATGTCAGAGTGGTTTCGTGGTTACAGTGTAGTCCATGGAGGAAGCAGTAGGCAGATGAGGTACTTTGTAAACACATAGGCTTTATTGTTCCACAGACAAGGGTTGATTCTTGGCCCATGTGTGACTCATGGAGCCTCTCCAGTTTGCAGATTCTCTCTGCCTGTGACTTCAAGGATAGTCACATGAATTAGTGTTGCCTGCTATGACCTCTGATGTTGTCAGCCTGCTGTTCAATTGGACTTTTTATACTCATGTTCTCTGAGTCCTTGCCTCCATACTTTGTGGTCCTTACTTAATTTTTCGGGAATGTGCTGTCAAGGAAGTGTAGCTACTTGACAGGGTCTTCTGTGTTTTCACCCAATCAATTCAGAAGCAAGTTAGCACTGACTGTCTAGCCTGGGTTTGGAACCTAGGTCTCCCAGGTATGTCTTCACGAGACCCTGGCTGACGACAGGACAGGCTGTTTTCTCCACTGCAGCCTTTCCTGTCTGGCTGACCCTCAGGCCTGCTCCTCTTTACTGCTTCCCCCACTGCTCAGGAACAGTTGCTGTCCTCTGCCAGCCCTTTAGGCAAAGACCGCACTCTACTTTTCTATTCTCGATTGCTCATCCACCAGCCCACAGTATAGCTTCTTTCTTCCCTTACCTGGAAACCATCCTGTTACATATAACCCACATGAGTCACTGTCTTGTGTTTCTCCCTTCCTTTCTCTATTTTCTGGTCAGTCATTTTGGGAATTAACTTTGTTAAACATTGGGGTGTCTACAGTTTTGGCCTTAGTTGTCTTCTTGTTTCATTCCATAGAGATTCCTGGGTGACTTAATCCTGTGCCACACCAGTATTCTTGGTGCCTTGATATCTCCCCCTGGATATTCACAAACTTCCTATGCTCAGTATGTAGTCATTCTTATTAGCTTAGCCCCAGCATCCTGCATGGTCCCCCTATTCTCCCTGTTACACAGGCCAGGCCTATTATACTCCTGCTATAAATTCTATTTGGGCATAATGTATTTCCTCAGTTCACACAGTGGATTCAGTTTGGTAATATTTGTTTGATTTTACATCTAAGAGAATATCCAATAATTTTCCTTCCCTGTCCTTGATAGGTTTTGATATCAAGGCTGAGTTAAACTAATCTAAAATTTTTAGTGTATGTGAGTATATAGGTGAGAAGTTCAGTTCTCAGTTCTCAGTTCTCTACTTCCATAATTAGGGGACAGAAGATCAAACTCAGGTAATCAGGCTTGGTAGTAAGTGCTTTAACTAACCTGAACTAACCCTTAATGATTACCATACTTGTCCACACTTTCTTTGTACCTAACTATTGTAGCATCTGTTCTTTACATAAGAACAGATTTTTGTAAACCAAATAAGAACTATTTTTGTAAACTAGTGTCAACAGCAACACCATTCCTAGTAGTACTAAGGTGGAAATAACCCAAGCACCAATCAGCAAATGAGTAGATAAATAAAGAGAGAGAGAGTGTGTGTGTGTGTGTGTGTGTGTGTGTGTGTGTGTGTGTGTGTGTGTGTGTGTGTGTGGTGCAATATGATGCAATCTTTAAATGAAGGACTCAGTAGTAAGGCTAGTACATCTGACATGGTCTGGAGGACGGCTCTGTATAAAAATGCCTGAACCCCGACCCACGTTGAGTTCTCAGAGCTGTACAAAGGCAGACATGAGTGTAGTGGGGGCATCCTTAGCCCCAGCACGCTGCAGCAAGATGAGCAGGAGTCAGGAGGATGGGATAGACAGTTTAGGGGCAGTCTGCCCCAGGAACTGAGTGTAGCCACAAAACATGGCGGCAGGAGAGAGCTGCCTGCTGGAAGCTCTGCCAGTAGGACAATCTAGTCACAAAAGGACAGAGACAGCTCTGATCCCACATATGTGAAATATCTAGACTCCACAGCCCATGGAGTGAGGACATAGATTTGAGATGGGCAGTGACGGGGACAGAAGGTAAAGTCACTGCTTCTAGATTATTAGAAAGTCTGTGTTCAGGGAGACGGGAAAGGTCGAAGTAGATATTTGTGTTATACACAATTGTGAATATATTACTGTTACTGAATTTTACACTTTAAAAGTGGTTAGAAAAGAGGCTAGAGAGATGGATTAGCAATTAAAAGCACTTGTTGCTCTTACAGAGGACCTGGTTTTGGTTCCCAGTGTCAACATGGTGGCTCAGAACCATCTGTAACTCCAGACAATCCAACACTTTCCTCTGACCTTTGTACATGGTATACATATCTAAGCCCGGCAAAGTACTCATACATGTGAAATAAGTATTTTTAAACGTTTTAAGTGATTAAGGGGAACAAAGAGCAGTGACAATCACTTGTAGTCTTAGTTCAGGGGGTTAGGACCTCCTGGGAAACACAATAAGATGACCCAGAAACAAACAAGAAAGGTAAAATGGTAAAAGTTATCTTATATCTTATCCCAGGTTAAAATAAGTTCATACACACACATGCACACACATAAAGATGTTATGGGATTTATATGAGAAGACAAAAACTATCAAACAGATGTAACAGTTTGAACAGGAAAAGAATGGGAGCAGTCTCTGTGGCCAGTGCCAGGGCTTCTGTCTCAGTGCCGTGACCCAGGCAGGCGTTCTGGTAGAGGCTGGACAGTGACAAGGCTAGGAATGTAGCTTTAGAACCCAGAAGTGAAGACATATAAAGATGCATGCAAAGGCAATTCAGTGAAGTAAGATACACCCATGCACTTGAGAAATGGAGACTGAAAGATCAAGATTCAAGGTCCAGCCTTTTCAACAATAGTTCTGACACTGATGGCCAACCATAAATGAATAAGCAAACTTGTATCTAAATGTCACAGGGCTACAAAATTCACCTTAATATGTCATCAGTCTAAATGTCGATAGAAAGCTAGAGGCCATAGAGAGCTCAGCTGTAAGCATGGCTGCTCTTGCAGAGGACCTCGGCTCCATTCCCAGCCCCACACAGCAGCTCACAATCATCTGTACCTCCAGTTCTAAGGGATCTGATACCCTCCTGCAGCAACAAGGGCACCAAACACACATATGGCGCACATGATAAATATTTAAATAAAAATAAATAAGTGACTAATCTGGGTGTGGTGGTACACCCAGTAATCTTGCACTTGAGAAATGAAGACTAAAAGAGCAAGAATTCAAGGTCCAGCCTCGGCTACCTGAGACTTACTCTTAGTTATGTTTTTCTTGATGTGAAGAAATACCATGACCAAGAAAACTTGTACAAGAATGCATTAACTGGGGTCTTGTTTCAGAGGGTGAGTGCATGACCATCATGGCAGAGAACATGAAAGCCAGCAGACAGGCAGGCAGGGAGCTGGAGCAGTATCTTATAACTTACCCACAAACCGCAGGCAGAGAGAGGGGTGGGGGACGGAGACTGAGCCTCAATGAAGGCTTTTGAAACCTTAAAGCCCACCCGCCACATCTCACCACATCTCCTAGTCCTGTCCCAAACAGATCCACCAAGTGGGAAACAGACATTAAAATATATGAACCTGGGTTGGGGATTTGGCTCAGTGGTAGAGCGCTTGCCTAGCAAGCACAAGGCCCTGGGTTCGGTCCCCAACTCTGAAAAAAAGAAAAGAAAAAAATATGAACCTATGGGGGCCATTCTTATTCAGTCTACCATAGACCCTGCCTCAAAATACACACACACACACACACACACACACACACACACACACACACACACACACACACACACACTCTAAAGTGTTCTTAAATGTCTAATCTGTCTTTGTTTTAAGATATGTACTTTGACCCTGTACTTTGACCCTGTCACTTCATGGTCCTTTCTTCTGTCCTGCCCACTCCTGCCAAATCCTTCTTCTCAGTAAGTCCTTTCCTTCTTTCCTGTCTTTCTTTCTCTGGCCACTGCCTTTACCTAGACATTTGCATTGGGTTGGGGATTATTTATTTTTATATGTATTTATTTGATGGGGAAGTTTGTGTGCCTATGGAGGTCAGGGGACAACTTATAGAAGTTGATTCTCTCCACCAAGTGAGGTTTGGGGATTGAACTCAGGTTGTCAGGCTTGGGCATGTGCCTCTGCCCCTGAGCCGCCTCAGAAGCTTTGAGTGGAGGTTAAGGGCGGCCTACCAGTGGTCATGCTACTGAAGAAGAGCTTTTCCCATCTCTAGCTATAACTGCCTCAGGAGCCCCTCCCTATCCATGTTCCCTATACCATTATCAGGGAGACACTACTGCTGGGAATTCACCATGCAGAGCCACAGCTGTCCATGCAGAGCCATAGCTGTCCATGCAGAGCCATAGCTGTCCATGCAGAGCCATAGCTGTCCATGCAGAGCCATAGCTGTCCATGCAGAGCCATGGCATGTCCAGAAGACAGCATTTTGCAGTACTTTTCCCACCCTCAGGTCCTTACTTCTTCCTACCCATCTTCGGCAGTGTCCCTTTACCCTTGGAATGGGTTTAGTGATGAACACTCACTAAACAGTCATTTGTTCTAAGTGCTTCGGCTAGTTATGAATCTGCATTAACTGTCACCAATGCAAAGAGAAACATCTCAGGCCAAGGGAGGAGTGTTTAGGTGGTATGTATGCACAGAGAGTAGCTATATGCAGAAAGGCTAGAGGATGATTGCTCAGAGTCCTGCTCTATTATTCTGCTTTAGTCCCTTGACAATGAGACATTTCATAGGACCTGAACTAGCCTAGCTCCACTGGGAGTCAAGCCAATGACAGCGTCATCTCTTCATCCCACAGGATGTGTATTTTTTAAACATGAGTGCTAGGGATTCAAACTCAGGACCTCCTGCTTGTACAGCAAGTAGTCTGTCCCTATGAATCATCCCCTCAACTTTGTAGTCTGTTTCTTGAAAGTGTCCGCTAGTTTACTGAGACTTGAATTAAGGCATGTGGCAGCAAGGAGTTCTTATCTCTCATCACCATTGCCACTATCATTTTATCTGCATCCTGTCTTCCTGTTCAGTCCATACCATCTGGGAACAGCACTGGCCTGTGCGTGAGTCTGTCTGCAGCAGCCTCCTCCGTCTGGTTTCTACAGAGCAGCCTATGTCTGGTTCTGAGCAGCAACCACAGGTGGATAGTAGGACTCTTTAAATGCTGGTGTTGGAGATGTGCCTCGTGTTCCTCAAAACTATGAGGAGGGAATGCCCATATCCCCCATGGAACTTACACCAGAACTGAGTCCTAAGGAAACAGATGGGGCAAGGAAATGTTTGTATGGGAAGACAGTATGGCTAGCTGTTTTTAGAAACAGTTCAGCAGACTTGATAGTACTTGTGATCAGGAAGCTAAGAGGTGGACTGGGATGTGGCTCAGTTGAAAGAGTGCTTGTCTTGGACGCCCTGGATACCACTCCAACCACAGCATAAACGGAGAGCGGTGACAGACTCATGTATCCCGACACTGGGAAGGTAGAGGTAGGAGAATCAGAGGCTGCATAGGGAGGTTGAGAGCAGCCTATGCAAGGAGGCATATCTAAAATTAAAAGGAAAAGAAAAACCTGGTAACTGGTAGAGCCACCATGAAGAAACTGGAGCTTAAGGATTCAGCCAAGGAACGTAAACTGCCTTCTGACGACTACTAAGAATCACTGAATTATTTTAAGTCAGGAAGTGAGCACAGATCAGTGTTGCAGAAAAACCTCTGTGGCAACAGTATTGATTAGAAGTAGCACACGCGTGCGTACACACACACACACACACACACACACACACACATCAGTACTGCAGACTAGATTAGATTTGGAAGGATCCTCTTTCTTGACACCTTCCATAGCCACACACTTGGTTCTTTATTATATAAATATTTCCTTATAGGCAATGACTATATTTATATTTTGATAGTTTCGAGATAAACTCTGTCATTGCATAGAGTTTAGTAGTTGTAGGTACTCTGTAAATGTATATAGAATAAATACAAACACTTTTTGGTAACAGAATTTTGTTCTTTTTTTCCCAACATTTTTAACTATCTTTTTGGCAACAAGATCTCATGGTAGCTCAAGCTAACCAGTAACAACCATGGAGCCAAGGATGACCTTGAACTCCTGACCCTCCTGCCTTTCCCCTAGAAGTGCTGACATGACGGGCATGTACCGCTACACCAGCCCTAGCAATTCTGCCTTGTAAAGATACTGGTGGCTTTGTTCCCTGTTTGTGCTAAAACAACTGCTGATACTTAAAAGCTCCATCCCAATCCACACAGCGTTGGAGAGTTTAATCTAAGTGGAAATTTTGATAGCAAGCCTGGTGGCTCCTACCTGTAATTCCAACACTCAGGAGAGTCAAGCGGATGGCCAAGAGTTCTGTGTCTTCTTTGGCCTACAGAGTGGAAGAGAGAATGAGGATGCAGACACCAGCACCTCTTCCTGGTACCAACTTGTGCCTTGGTTACTTTTCTGTTGCCATGACAAAACATCATAACCAAGGTGACTGGTAAATGAAAGCATTTATTAGGGCTCATAGTTTCAAAGGGTTACAGTCCATAACCATCATGGCAGGCAGGTTTGCTGCTGCAGAATAGCTGAGAGCTCCCGTCTTTATCCACAAACAGGAGGCAGAGAGAAAGCTAACTAGGAATAGAATGGGACCTCAAAGCCCACTCTCAGTGGCACACCTCCTTCCCAAACATTTCCACCAATTGGGAAATAAGTATTCTAATCTATGAGCTCTGGGTGCCCATTCTTATTTAAACCACTACAATTTATAAGCTAATACCACACGTGATCAGGAAAATGGTCTAGGAATTCTGAAAAGTAGTTCAAGAGAGTGGGAGGAACAAAGTGAATAGATGTTGGCATGTGTGTCAGGAGTAAAGTGTTCATGGGCATTGCCTGGCTTGGCACTTCTGTCCAGAGCTGAGGCACACACGCTTTGTGTCAACACAAACCACTATTAAAGCAGGTGTAGTTACTGGAAATCAGTGCAGGGGTGTGGTCTCAACACAAAGTAGTGAAAAAGAAAACAGGGTACTCACATCAGGCATTGTACAATTGCTTATAGTTCCAGCCTCAGGATTCCTCTGGCCTCTGCTCATACCACTCCCCCCCACACACACATATAATTAAACATAATGAAAATAAAAATTTTAATGTTATAAAAGTGAAAACAAAGGTTCACTGTTTGACAGGAAAACTTTAAAATATACACCACTCGTGCACACAGACTCTTCCCTCCTGAGTAACTGAGGCCTGTGGGAAGACTCAGTCCTCCTCTGGCTTCCAACCTTACAGTGTTCAAACCTCTGCAAGATCAGCGTGGTTGTACTGAGACACTGGATGTCGGTCGTGCTGATAAGGCTCTGGGCCTGAAGTGAAAGGTCAACACTTCTGAGATCTCCAGAGCCTTGGGAAGATTCTGGAATATATGGGTGTTGGTTCAGGAAGGCTCTCAGCCTTGGTGAAGCTGCCCCAGGAGCTGTAGGGTTATCTGCAGAAAGTCAGCCAGGTGCACTTACCCTGGACTCTTCTCCCATTCACAGACATGGCCCTGAGGCTTCGTGGCTTTGCCTCACTGTTCAGCTAGCTCCTGTTTTACATGATTCTATAATGGTCTTGGTAAAGAAGGTGGTAAAGGCAAGCTAGAGGTCCTTCTTTTCCCTCTTCAGAGTTTGATTGGCCTTTCCTAGTCATACACTGTCTACTCAGTTTTGAGTACTTACTTTGTGTATAGCATAGTAGATGCAAAGTGCATCTGTGGTCATTGATAAAGGTGCCTTATTTTTATAGTAATATTTATTCCATGCTTGTTAAGAAATTCATTCACAGCGTGTTTTCATAGAGACTTTCTCTATAGAGATATATAGAGATCCAGACATGGGGACAAACTACTAACCCAACTCTTCAGACACTGGCTGCTTCTCTTAGAGCCCTGGGCTCTCATCCTTCGGAGAACAGCCATCCTCACTCATAGCTGACAAGCTTAGTAATCACAGAGGTTCCAGCTTCCTCCACAAATCCACAAAGCCAATATCCCACATTCCCAGGAACTTTCAATAAGCCATCCACTCTAATACGCCATCTCTTGTCTCAGGCATAGGCCCTGGTTTCTGGGTTGTTTCAGAGTACTGCCTTTTCTCTGCCATGCCCTTTCCTCTTTGCCTACCCTCCAGAGATTCATTTCCAAATGAAGGGGTTTTTGTTTTTGTGGGTGTTTTGCTTGTTTTTCAGTGCAGTTCCTTAACTGCTGTAGACATCGTACAGGGGAAAGAGCAGGCAAAGGGATTGTTTCCAGATCTCTAACTTCTGAGGCCTATGGACAGCAGCATCAAAACCTCCCCAGGGGAGCTTTCGGAGCAGGAGTTAGGCCTAGATATGACTGAGAGAGAGGGGAGCATGAGCCATTCCCAGTGTCTTACAAATGAGGGGAAGGGCAACTGTGTTGGGCCCTGAAAGATAAGGAAGACCAGGCTTCAGGAAGGCAGACCACTCTGCTGACTGTCTAGGATTGAGGACAGTAACACAACTACTTACACATACTTTGAATGAAGGGCAGGCTTAGTGCTCCAGAATTGCAGATCCATTATCCATTTCCTAAATCCAGGCTAGCCAAGTTTCTCAGCATTTATCTGCCTCACCCCAGAGGGTTTCCAGGACAAATATTTCTTAATCAAACATTTGATGGAAGGGAGTTGGAATCAGGTTGAAGAAATGCAGGAGTGTAGATTTTAGATTTCTGGGAATATGTATAGATAAATACCTTCTACCTTTGGGTAGAAAATGAGATTGTAAGTTTGCCTTTTTAGACTTTTTTTTTTACAGATGTGTTTGTGTATGTGTACACAGGAGGTTTGTGTGCCCATGTGCACACATGTGGAGGTCACAGTCTACTTTAGGTCTTCTTCAGGAATCATCCACCATATTTTTAAGACAGTCTCTCTCCAGGCCTTGGGGCTCACAGTGTTGGCTAGATTGGATGACCAGCACACCGCAGGGATCTATCCTCCTGCCCTATGTTCCTAGCATTGGGGTTACTCACCATGCTCACCCAGGTCTCTGTGTGGGTCCTGGGGATCACAGTTAGGTCCTCGTACAGCACAGCAAGCACTTTGTAGACAACTGTCTCTCCTGCATGTGCAAGTTTTATCAGTAAATTAAGATGAGATTTTCTTCTATTAAAATTATATTTTAGAAACTGGATATAATAATGCATCAGGGCAAAGGGAGGGAGGAAAATGAAGAGAGGATAGGAGGAGGGGGAGGGAGAAGGGAAAGAGTAAATCAGAAGGTCAAGGTTGTTTAAGGCCAGCCTGGGCTACAGAAAACCCTATCAAATAAGTTCTCAGTATAGAAAGTTCTCATTACCTTCACTATCAGAAAAGCCCCTAAATTCAAAACATTTTAAAAAATTAATTAGTTAACAATTTTATAAGTGTATATGATGTATATATATTTTGATGACAGTTTTCTCCTATTACCTTTTGTTCCCTTCCCCTCTGACAAATCCCATCCTCCCAACCAATCCCCTCTGCATTTGTTTGTTGTTTTAATGACCCACTGAGTTCACTGGATTCACCTCCATAAGTGTGGCTAGAAGAGCTATTCATCAGAATATGGGCAACTTACCCCTAGTGACACTGATGAGGAAAGGGTCTCCCTCTTACCCAGTAACCACTAATGGCCAGGAGCTTCTCTGAGGGGTACGTGCCTCGTGAGCCCCTTGTCCAAAATGCCTTCAAAACTGTGCCAAGTGTTTTTAACTTTTTTATTATGCCTGTGTATTCCGTGTGAGGAGAGAAGCTCGAGAGTACCATAGCATGCATATGGAGGTCAAAGAACAACTGTGTAAAGTCAGTTCCCACTTCCCACCTTCACATGGGTTCTGGGATTGAACTCAGGTCAGTGATCTTGAGAGGCGCTTTGCCCTCTGACATGCATCACTCACTATGCCCCACCTAAAATCTGACCTTTGCGAAATTGAGTGTGTGTTATCTGACACTGTCCAAGTAAGGATGACCTACTTTATGTCTGAAACCAAATTTCTGGGGTAAAATTTGGTGGTTGTATCAGTTACTTTCTTATTGCTGTGAGAAAGCATTATGACCAAGACAGCTTATAGTTTATTTGAGCTTATGGTTCCAGAGAAGTAAGAGCCTGTCCTGACAAAGGAGGCATGGCAGCAAGTGGCAGGCATGGCTGCAGGCACAGGAAGCAGAAAGAGCAAACTAGACACACTTGAGGCATTTAATATGAAAGCCCACTCCCCTAATGATGTCCTTCCCCTACAAGGCCACAAGCCCTAACCCTCCCCACACAGCACCACCAGCTGGGGAAAGAAGTGTTCAGATACCTGGGGCTGCAGGGTTATCTCATTCAGACCCACAGTGGGAGAGCACTTGTCTGCATAGTGTCTAAGGTTCAATTCTCAGCCAAGAAAAGAGAGCACGAGGAAAGAAAAGAAGACAGGAGAGAGTAGGAAAAGAGGAGAAGAGGAAATGGAAGGGAAGGGGGAGACACGAAAGCAGGGAAGGAAAAGGGAGGAAAAAGGAAAGATTAGCCAGCCTGGTTTTTAAAAGTACCCCTCTCATTCTCACAAGTTCTCTATTTGAGCATTTAGTTCAAGACTGATAGATATTTCTAGTTGGGTGATCAGTATATTCATAAACATGACGACTTTTGCTTTCCTTCTAACTTTGTGATTATGGAGTCTTTAAATGATCAGCTTCCACAAAAGAATCTCGGGTATCACACCCAGTTACCCTTTGTGATTACACACAGGACATTAACTGGTATGGTTCTGTTTTGTCAAAAAACAGGCCATGGTTGAACTGTCCACATTGAGAAAGAAGCCCTGAGAAGCATTACATGACACCAGCAAGCCAGGACTAATGGATTCTCAGAAAGGGTCATGAGAATCCACAGGCTTTGGCACCAGTGCTAGTAAAAGTACTAGTAATTTCATAGGGTTCTTTAAAATGTAAACGCTACGGAAAAACTAACCTTTTTATTTATTTCGTTTTATCTTACGAGTGTTGTGACTGTATGTATACATATGTATCACATGCATACAACAGGCTCAAAAGACAGCATTGGATCCTAGAACTGGAGTTACAGATGGTTGTGAGCTGTCATGTGGATGCTCAAAATTGAACCTAGGTCATCAACAAGAGCAGTCAGTGCTCTTAACCTCTGAGCCATCTCTCCAGCCCCAGAGAAGCTACTCTTAAAAGTCAAGTCTAAGCCGTGGTGGTGGTGACGTGCATCTTTAGTTGCAGCTCTTGGAAGGCAGAAGCAGGTGGATTGCTATTTGTCCAAGGCCAACCTACTCCAATAGTGAGAAAAACAAGACAGAACCCAAAATCTCTTACTTTGCACTTCAGAGAATAAGTGATAGAGAAAAGACACAGACATTTTAGAATCTATACCTTAAAATATCTTATGGCTTATGTGATACTGTTGGGACCATATTTGCTTATGGAATGCAAAAAAAATTAGATGGGGGGAGAGCAGGAAGTCTCCTTCTATCTTGATGTGAGTCATCCATAAAAGAGTAAGAGGCCGGGTGTGTCACAGTGGTAGAGCACCTGCCTTGTGTGTGTGGGATCAAATAATCCTCAGCACCACAGACGAAGGGTGGGGCAGAGATATTTAAGAAAATAAGATGCTAATCATTGACTTTCTTGATTTTTAAAAAATACGTTATTTTATATTTGTTGTATATGCATATAGACATTATTTCTATGTTTATATTTTATATGTATATTTTTATGTGTGTGCTGGAGGGATGGGGGAATTGGATTACAGGTCTCTACCATGGCTTCCGTTTTCCTTGCTGAGCCAGGCCCTTTGCTGACTCAGCTTCCTAACTGTTATCATAACTACCGTCTTTAGTGAAACAGTT